>NC_133765.1:9503505-9805323 GCF_036562045.2 Rhinolophus sinicus
TTGCTGTACTGAATGTTATCAAAATGTCTTTCTTTCAATATTTTCTTTATCTTCGGGTAAAGAAAGAAGTCATTGGAGGCCAGATCGGGTGAGTAAGGAGGGTGTTCCAATACAGTTATTTGTTTACTGGTCAAAAACTCTCTCACAGACAGTGCCGTGTGAGCTGGTGCATTGTCGTGATGCAAGAGCCATGAATTGTTGGTGAAAAGTTCAAGTCGTCTCACTTTTTCATGCAGCCTTTTTACCACTTGCAAATAGTAAACTTGGTTAACTGTCCAGTTGGTGCAAATTCATAATGAATGATTCCTCTGATATCAATAAAGGTAAGGAACATTGTTGCAAAAAGTTCGTGAACTTAATTGTCATTCCTCATATACAAAGGAATATTACTCGTCCAGGGAAGGGAATGGGTTCTTGCTATCTGCAGCAGCATGGATGGACTGAAGGGTGTTGTGCTGAGTGGAGTATGTCAGACAGAAAAACAGATGCAGTGTGATTTTTCTTATATAAAATCTAAAGAACAAAATAAACAAAACAGAAACTCATAGATACAGAGACTATTTTGATGGTTGCCAGATGGGAGGGTGTTTGGGTGGAGCAGGGTGAAAAAAGGGAAGGGATAAAGAAGTACAAATTGGTTGTTACAAAGTATTCATGGGGAAGTAGGGTATATGTAGCATAAGAAATACAGTCAATAATATTGTAATATGTATGGTGTCATATGGGTGCTAGATTTATTGGGGTGATAGATGAGGGGGTTGGGAGCAGGGTGAAAAAGGTGAAGGGATTAACACAAATTGGTAGTTACAAAATAGTCATGGGGATGCAAAGTAAAGCACGGAATATAGTCAATAATATGGTAATAACTATGTATAGTGCCAGGTGGGTGCTAGACTAGTCAGAAGGATCACTTCTTAAGTTATATAAATGTCTAACTACTATTGATGTACACCTGAAATTAATATAAAATAATATTGAATGTCAGTTGTAATTGAAAAATTAAAAAAGGAAGGAAAAGGTGAGGAGGAATAAGAGGTCCAAATTTCCAGATATAAAACAAGTCATGGGGATGTCATGTACAACATGGGGAATATAGTCAATAGTATTGTGATAGCATTGTATGGTGTCAGATGGTTGCTCTGCTTATCATGGTGATCATTTCTTTAGGTATATAAATGTTGAATGACTGTGGTACACCCCCAAAACTATTGTATGTTAGCTATATTTTTAATGAAAATCTAAAAACAAAAACATAAAAAAATGGGCAAATTCCTTTAATGGAGTTGTAAACAGTTCCAGCAAACCAGGCTGAAGTAGCTCTGAAGAGAACAAAGTATCCTAGTCAGGGTAGCCCCAGTATAAGTGTTTTTCTGATTGAATATGACTTCCTGATAGGATTGCAGTAATTTCAGCAGAAGCTTTTTGATAATGTGAGTCAAGGCCCATTTATTTTTACAAGGCTGAGGGCTGGAATGTGGTATGATACAAGGGGCCTATAAAAGGGAATCTACCTTCTGAAGTATTTAAAGAAGCAGTTACTAAAAGTTTTGTCATCAGGTCAGATGGAGGATAATATGTCCAGCAATCTGTCAAATTCAGAGTAGTACCTATGGTCTGTAAGTAAACATAGAAGAGTTTTTGTTTTTCCTTAAGTGGCAGAAGGAGATCTTAGCGGGATCAAAAACAATAGGATGAAGATGAGAGATATTAGTTGTAATAGTCAAGATTAGTAGTGATTAGTAGTAAAGATACAGAAAAGAATACTGAAGAATCAGAAAATTAATCTCATTTTGTCATCTTGGGTAGGAGCTCTCCACTTTGAAGTAAGGTCTTCAGGAGAATCCCTCAGAAGGAATGGATGTACAGTATGTCTTTAAAGTTGCAAAACGTGAATCCAGTGAACAACACCTTGAAGTTTTACTGCTGAGTCAGTTGTTAACAATATCTGATTAGTTTCTTTTTACTGATACTCAGTGGCAAGCTTCCTCTGGTTGCATCTTTTCCAGAAGACCAAAACTCCAGATTATAAATGATTCAGAAGCTGCTCTGGTGAATGTAGCTCATACCTGTTTGTGATAAAGCTAGAGGCATCATAAGAATCTCTTGTAGCGTTTAGTCATATCAGGTGGTAATAGGATAGAACATAAGACTTAAACTGAAATTTCCCCTTGTGAAAGGCAGCCTATTGTTAACTACAATTTATCTTATTGCCATCAGGCTTTTGGCAGTACTTAGAAGAATGAGGGTGTTTAAGCACTTTGATTATTATAGTTATCTTTATTTTATTTATTATCTTTTATTTTCTTTATTTTGACCTCTGTGGATAAGGACAGTGAATGGTCTGAGTGAAGATAAAGCTTACGGCTTTCTTTAACAACAATATCAGTGTAATGTGTGGTCCTGCTACTGGAGAAATAAGCTGGGATTTCTCTAGTCAGGAAGACAGACTCTAGTACCCCTTTTTCTACCATTACAGCATAGCTTTTTAGCATGAGAAAACCTCAGTCCACCCTAAAAATGTATACTCGTAGCTTCATTGGAGGTGTACCTCAATGCTTGGTTCCTATCCTCGTCTTACCAAGGTTGTATCATTGACAGGAAAGCCATACATTGGAAACATCCACGGCAGTGCCTTTTAAAAGCCATACTCTAATTTTGGTACAGTGCTGATACATCTCAGATGAACAGCCTTTTCATGGCAGAAACTCCCCCCAAAATGGCCACTTGCAACTCCAAATTGTTCTTGGTGAAATTCAGTCAGTTGAGAGATAAGTATAACCAAGCTAGTGTTACAGTGAGAAAACATGAAACAGATGTTTGGCCTGGAAGAGGTTCAATTTTAGTTTGAAACCCATGAGAACTGTAATGGTCCATAAGAATAATGCTTATGTAACTTTATTTGCAGGGCTTGGCTAAAGGCCAGTTGTCATTGATCAGGGACCAGAAAAAACTTGATTCTGGTCATTTGAAACTAAGCAAAGCCGTTCTCAGGACACAAAGACAAAATTGAAGAAGTCCTTATAAGTTTTTTTTTAAAAACATCTTCATTGAAATACAACTTACATATCATAAAATTCATGCATTTAAAGTGTATTCTTAGTATTTCTTTTTTAGTATATTCACAGTTGTGCAACCATCTCCACAATCTAAGTTTATAACATTTTCATCACCCTGAAAAGAAACTGTACCACTTAGCAATGACTCCTATCCCACACCTAGCTCTAGACAACCACTAATAAACTGTCTATAGATTTGCCCATTTTGAATATCTCATATAAATGCCAACATGCCGTATGTGGTCTTTTTTACTAGCTTCTGGCACTTCCCATATTTTCAAGGTTTATCTATGTCATACCTTTCAAAGTTTTGCAATGTTTTTGCCTGTCACAGTCTCCAGGGCCAGTTCAGATAGACTAATCTGGCCTGTGTTCATCCGCTCATTATAGTCGATTCCTCTTGTAGACAAGTGTCAACGCACTAGACAGACAGATCATAGGAGCAGATGTTAGAAGTCTAGAAAACAGTTTCACCAGGGAACAATGACATCTCATTGGATAACCAAAATATTTCCCAAAGACCTTTTTCTGGGAAAACACGCCCAACACTGAAGGCTCCAGTGAAATATATTTCAGCTCAATTCAACATGAACTCACCTCCCAGCCAAGGGCATGTTATACCTCAAAAGGGATTTTAGACATGCACTCTATTATTGAGGTTCCTAGTGCAAGGCAATGGGAAATATAGCAGAATCTTGATGGGTCCTCCATTTCTGCCAGTGCCCTGTTACCAGCATCAACCAGGAGCACACATGTAATTAAACAAGTTGAGTTCATTGCTCATCTGCAACATGGGAGATCACATACCATGGGATCTTTAGGGCTTATCAGTAAGAGGGTTTTAGTAAGTACTTAGAGGATTTGGATTGTGTTTAGGTGATTTTTTAAGGAGGATTCAAGAAAGTGGGGTTTTCTCAAGACTGGTGATGTCAGAAAGCAGGGATAATCCTATGATTGAGTATCTTAACAAATGCCTATAAATAAAGACCAAAGTGGACCTAAAGCAGACGTGTAATAGCCACAGAGCAGGATATTGGCAGTTTTGTGATTGCATAGTGACCTTGTTCTTACCTGTACTTAAACAAAATTATGTGTTTTGTCTCAGACCAGTGTGATCTGGTTTGATGTTGGGGTTCTGTGATACTGTTTTATGTCCAACAGGAAAATACCAGGACCTAGCTGTGAACACCAGGCACACTCATAAGTATCAGTGTCAGTCCAGTTCCTAAATATTAGGGGCTACTTTTCTCTTCTTCAAGTAAGACATGAGATACTGTATTTAAAACATTTAATTTAGAGCAATGGCTGGCACATGGTAAATGCTTAGTAACGGATGGCCACTGTAATTATTTTTTACCACTATAAGAGTTTTTGTAAGTGTCTTATATACTTGATGGTTAGCAGCAGAAAACAGGATTCAGTTTAATGCCACAGTAGCTATCACACAGCAGTCTTTATTGGTAGAGGAGAGTAGCATCTCTCTTGATAAGGTAGCACTTACCATATAAAGCTGGTTGTTTACTATTTCATAAGGTGAGAGGGTTCTGTTCAGAATTCCTAGCCCTGATTACTATGAGAGCAGGATCCCTGTAGTGTAGAAAGGAAACTTCATTTTAATAATTTTAAGAAATACCACTATCACCTCAGGAAAGTAATACTGCTGGTATATCCTGTCATTAAATCAGTTCAATTAAAATTCCAATTTATATGATTACTTTTGTTATCAGTGGTAAAAACCATCATCTCAGGAAAAAGAGTTTACAAGATTTATTTTTGCCGATATTTTTAAGTAATATAACACTATGTGTTATAATGTCCAGTGGATAGAATTCTAAAAGTATATTTTGTTTTAACTCTTAATTTAGCTTGGAGTGGTTTTTATTTTTATCTTTTGGTGCATTTAATAGCCATGGGCAAGAGGCGAATGCCCTTTGTTTTACTTTCCGTGCTCCATATCCATCAAATTAGGGATCTAGAGGCCAAGCTTTAGATGATATTTTAGAATGTAGAAATAAATAACTTTGTTGTAAGAGAGACCTTCTGCTAGATGTATCTTGTACTCCATTTTATTTCTTTTTGACCAGCTTTTTAAGCAAACTTGTGACAATACAAGATCAGTCAAAAGCAGAGTGGTTGTGTATTTTCACCTTACCAAGACCTCATCACCTCCTAGAAATATAGCTTACCTGATGGTGAGGAGCAAATTTCAGTTAGATCAGTCTTCCTGGCCGGCCTTACTCACACCTCCAGCCCTTTGTGCAAGTCTTTGTCTATAGGCTTTAATACTGGCTGTATTCTGAATATCTGCAGAATATTGCTATAAAGTAGTTTTTTGTGTGTGTCCATGGTGACCAGTTCCAAATATTGGGATTTTTCCACTTTTTATCCTAGGATAGATTGAAATATTAGTTCCCTTTCCTTTAAGGAAAAAAGTGAGAATGGGAAGATACTAACAAGTGAACAGCTATTTCTTATACTACAGCATTATCTGGCCCTCGAACCCACAGCTGAATTAAAAACAAATCAGAAGGATCAGGAATAAGTTGAATAAGTAGGCATAGGGGAAAAGCATAAATGTCTTTGACAGTAAGGGAAAGAGAAAAAGAAAAGGCATACATAGAAATACTAGGCACATACTAGTAAGGGTGAGATGGGGTGGGGGCAGGAAGAATGGAGGTACAGTTGAGGATGAATGTAAATGCATATAGCTTTATCTCCTTTCAAAAACCTCTATCAGTGTATTAGAATATAGTGTAATAATTGGTGTTCTTGATTTTCATGAGTCATCAAGAAAAAAAAACTATCATTATTTAAGAAATCAAGGCAAAATGTAACCCTGTCACAAAATTTCTAGCACAAATAGTTTAATAAATAAAGTCAGTTTGAATGCCTTAAAAAGGGATTAAGTTAGTGTTTTGGAAAATTTTTCTTAAGTGGAAAATGTATTCATTTCCTAATAATATCAGCTAATTGAAGTGTTCCAAAGGGGAGAGCTGAATTATTAGATTGCAGATATTCATTGGGAGTAAATTTCACCTTATGTACCTATTAACAGATGATATTTATTAAAATATATATGGGGTTGACAAACTGTTACAATTAGTACATTTTAGTTTTCATTACAATATTGCAACCAAAAATTGCTTGCTTTTAATGGACTACACAGCTTCAGCAGCTCAGATTTGTTCATTTGGTACAGCGCAGCTTATTTGCATATGGTAAAGACATTTGGCAGAGTTCTGTACCTGATAAGAACAGGCTAAGTTGTTTAGATCTACCCTCCCACCAAAAACAACAGTATGATTTTTTTTAAGGCACTTAAAAGTGTTTGAAGAGTTGATTAGGGTATGCCAGGTTGATTTTAGGGGGACAGCCTGCCCCAGAGAGGTAGGTAGATATCAGAACACTAAAACCAGTGTTTCCCTAAGACATTTGCCAAAATATAAATGGGCTTTGGTTCATCAACTCAAAGAGTGAGGGAACTAGAAGTCAAGGCCCAGAGGATATGAAAGTTGTGAAATCTTAGAGAAGTTGCTCCACACATTAAGTATGGACCCATAAGTTCTATAACAGGAGAACTAAACCTGCCCTGCTTCCTCCCAACTCCAGGAGACTATAGAAACAGCTGCCTTGGCAATTGGCAGAGTAGAGTTTTAAAAAGGAGAAAGGAGGAAACACATCTCTGAGAAGTTGTGGCCACCAGCCAGCCCTCTTGCAGATTTATATCTCAATTATTTCTTGCACAAGTAGGCCAAGGAATCTCAGTGATTTGGGTTTAGTAGTGCCCTCCAGGAATCTAGCAGAAGCAAACATAAAGCTCTGAAAAGGGGCATATTCATCCTAACCTCAGCAAGTCAGTCCCTTACAAACCATTTTCAAGGGCCGTAACTCACTGTCAAAAACACACAAGGAAACGTAGCAGAAGAGAACCAACTGGAAAAAATAAATAAATTGGCACAGCTAATTGTCATAGTTTGCCACACACAGATATGAAATAAATATCCTTACTATGTTTAGCAAAATAAACAAGCTTGAATAATAGTGTCAGAGAACAGTAAAATAAAAAATGATATAGCAGATTTGAGGGGAAATAAACAAGTAGGACTTTCAGAAAAGAAATAAAATGACCAAAATAACAATAGTCAACATTTTGGCAGTAGATTGGACTTAGCAAAGAAGAGAATTGGTGAATCAGAAAATAAATTAGAAGAAATCACCTGAATGCTGCACAGAGACTGTATTAGCATTCTCCAGAGAAACAGAACAAATAGGCTATATATAAATATATAGAAAGAGACTTATTAGGAGGGATTCACTGACATGATTATAGAGGATGAGAAGTTTCACAATTTTCCATCTGCCAGCTGGAGGCCCAGGAAAGCTGGTGGTGTAGTTCCAGTCCAAACCCAAAGGCCTGCTGGTATAAGTCCGACAACTCCAAAGGGAGTATTGATGTCCAAGAGCAGGAGATCCATCCCAGCTCAAGCAGGGAGAACAAATTTGCCCTCCTCCTACCTGTTGTTATATTTGGTCCACGGATTGGATGATCATCTTTACTCAGTCTACAGATTCAAATGCCAAGTTTTTCCAGAAAAACCCTCACAGACACACTAAGAAATAATGTTTTACCAGCTCTGTGGGCATCCCTTAGCCCAGTCAAGTTGATACATACAATTAACCATCACAGAGACAATGGTAGAGACTACAGTGCAGAAAATTAGGGCTATGGACAATACAAATGTAGTTTTGATGGAAGTCCTACAAGGAGAAAAGAGAATGGCTGAGAATTTTCCAGAATTGACGAAAGACACCAGTCCATGCATTAAAGGCCAGCAAAATCCCAAATAAGAGTAATAAAAGAAACACAAACCTTAGACACAGAGACAATTCAGAAAAAAATTTTTTTAAATGGCATTACCTTCAGAATATCTGCCTTTTTATAACATCAGAAGGCAGTGGAATGATTATCTTCAGTATGCTGAAAGAAAATACTGCCAATCTAGATGTCTACACACAGTGAAAATATCTTGCAAGAAAGAAAATGATAACATTTACAATGAAATACTACTCAGCCATAAGGAAGGGTGAAATACTGCCATTTGTGACAACATGGATGGATCTTGAGAGAATCATGCTAAGCAAAATAAGTCAGACAGAAAAAGACAAAAAGCGTATGCTTTCACTCATGGGGGATATAAAACAGAAAGCAACAAACAAAAAGTCATAGACACAGATAACATTATGGTGGTTACCAGAAGAGACGGGAGGGGAGGATGAAGAGGGTAAAAGGAATCAAATAGATGATAATGGAAGGAGACTAGACTGGGTGGTGAGCACACAATGCAAAATACAGCTGATATGTTATAGAATTGTTCACTTGAAACTCATAAAATGTTATTAGCCAATCTCACCCCAAGAATGAAGGTGAAATAAAGACATTTTCAAAGAAACCAAAACAATTCATCAGCAGCAAATCATCGCTAAGGAAATTCTTAATTGGTACATACTACAATGGAATATATTACTTGGCCATAAAAAGGAACGAAGTCTTGCCATTTGTGGCAACATCAATAGACCTAGAGGGTTTTATGTTAAGTAAAATAAGTCAGAGAAAGACAAATACCATATAATACCACTTATACGGTATGTAGAATCTAAAAAAAAAAAATAAACAAAACAGAAACTCAGATACAGAGAAGAAATTGATGGTTGCCAGATGGTAGGGGCTTGAGGGGAATAGGTGAAAAAGGTGAAGGGATTAAGAAGTATAAACTGCCAGTTATAAAAACAGTCACAGGGATATAAAGTACAGCATAGGGAATATAGCCAATAATATTGTAATAATTATATATGGGGTCAGGTGGGTACTAATCAGGGTGATCACTTTGTAAGTTATATAAATGCCTAATCACTATGTTGTTCACCTGATATAATAATACTGTATGTCAACAACTGTAATTGAAAAAAATAGGTGACTGATTTCGAAAGTAAGCAGTAAAAAAGAATAGGAAAGGATTGTGTAATTTCCAAACTAATAAAAGGGGAGAAATGGAATGATTATTGTCACTTGTATTCAACAAGCTGATTCTGAAACATAAAGAAATGCAAAGGGCCAAGAATAGCTAAGGTATTCAGGAAGCAGATGAACAGGGTGAGAAGATTTGCTCTACCTGATACCAAGATTTATTATAAAGCTGTCGTTACTACAGTTTGGCATTAATGCAAGTACAGACAAGCAGACGGAACTAGTAGAAAACCTGGAAACACCCATGCGTTTAGAGCACTGCAAAGCAGAAAAGATGGGTTTTTCAATAAATGTTCAATCAGTCACAAAATTAACTTCAGGTGGATTAAAGAAAAGACATAAATGTCAAGGAAAAAATATAAATCATTAATAAGATAATTTGAGATAGGGAAGGATTTTTAAAACACCACCAAGAAGCCATAACCATAAAGGAAAAGACTAATAAATTCAATTAAATTAAAACTTTTGGTTATCAAAAGAAATAATTGAAAAGATAAGCCGTAGAAGAGGGAAAAATACTTGTAATACGTATCACTGACAACGGGCTTGTATCAGAAATATGAAAAGAACTCTTATAGTAAAAAGCAAACAACTCAATAACAAGACTTAAACAGGAGTTTCCCAAGAGGGGACTCAGTAAACACATGAAAAGGTACTCAACCTCATTAGTAATGAGGCAAATGAAACTCGAACACAGTGAAATACTGCTACACAGCCACCAGATTGGCAAAATTTCAAAAATCTGATAATACCAAGTGTTTATGAGGATGTAGAGCAAAAGAGCTCACACTACGTGTAGTCATGTAAATTTAGTATAATCACTTTGGGAAAGAGTCTGGTATTTTCTAATAAAGTCAAAGATAAACACACCCTATGATCCAGCAATTCCTTTCTAAGTATAGATACCCTAGGAAAAAAACATGCCTATATGCATTAAGTTACTTACACAAAGAGTATTCACAGTAGCATTGTCCATAACAAACTGTCAATCCAAAGTGAAATGGGTAGATTATAAATATCATACAACAACTTTTAAACTTACCCTAGGTAAGTTTAAACAACATGGGTAAGTCTGCAATCTTGAAGGAAAGAAGCAAGACACAAGAATATATGCTATGTGACTCAATTTCTATAAGTTTACAACCAGACAACACTAAAGTGTACCGTTTCTGGTGACAGTGGCAGACTTTCCCATAAAAGCCATGATGGTAAGTTTTTAGACTTAGCTGCCACGTTGTCTCTGTCGAAACCTCTATGACTCGACTCTGCCACTAGTGTAAAAGCAGCCCTAGACAGTACGTGCCTGTGTTCCAGCAAAAACCACTTCTAGTTTCTGGGTATATGCATATGAGATAAAATTGCTTTTGAAAAGAAGGGGGACAAGAAAAAAAGGAATGGAATGCTAACCAGAAAATACAGGATAAGGGTTACTTCTTGGAAGGAGGGGTTTGTGATCAGGGAAGGGTAAATGGGAACTTCTGGGATGCTGGCAGTGTTTCAGTGGGACTTGTGTAGAGCTTACACAGGTGTTCACTTTATAGCTATCTTCATTATGTAAAAGTTGTATGTACAATAAATAAGTTGTATGTCACAAATAAGTTAAAAAATAAAAACTGATTGTTACATTTGATTTTATGTGAATTTTTGTTTAGTTTACATTTGAATTGCTCTGCTTGTTTCTAAAATTTGTATCAAAGGAATATTAAAAGAATTTAAGTAGTAATACAAGGCTGTTGTCTTGCATATGATTTTTTTAAATCACATAAACATTTAATTAACATAAAAAAGTAAAATATAGAACACTTAGTTTTGATTAGTAATTCAGGATATATGTATACATTAGTCTGTGTTTAGAGGCTTGGCGATACAGCTTGCAATTAATACCTTGTCTTATTTACACCAAAATATTGACAACTGTCCTTTTCTTTGCAGGCTCAGTAGATGAAGGCGTCACCGAAGGGTTACCTACACTTCAGAGCACTTCTAGCACTAACGCTCACCCAGATGAGGATGATCGGTTAGTACCAACATAGCGTGTCGTTTTCTCTTAGGGGCTATGCTTGCAACTCTTAAATTTAAGCATTTTATCTGGGAATTATGTAAGAAGTTTATTGGGACTTCACTTCAGTATATTTTTCAGAGTAATGAGGTAGCATCATCACATAAATCAGCTCACTTATGCGAGCGTTTTTTGGCATTTCCAAAACCGCCCAGTCCTATCACTTTAAATAGTATTTATATCAGAGGTTGGCAAACTATGGACCACAAGCTAATTCCAGCCCACCAACCTTTATTTGTAAATCATGTTTTATTGGAACACAGCCACACTCATTTGTTTATATACTGACTGTAGGTCGTGGAGTTGAATGAAACAGAGATCCTGTAAGTAAAAAATATTTACTTACCCAACCCGCTATAGAAAATGTTTGCCAAACCCTCATCTATACGCATAATTCCCAAGTCATTATCTTCAGATTGACCGTCTCTGCTTGATATTTCCACATAGATATATCAGGGGCATTTCAGAATTAACATGGCCGAGACAAAAATGCAAACTCCTAACTCCCCTTCAAAGCCTGCTCCTCCATCCAGTCTTTCCCATCTCAGTGAACGACAGCATCATCCCCCAACATTTCTCAAGCAGCATCTCTGGGAATTATACGTGATCCTTTTATCCCTCACTACTCCCCGTTGCCCCTCCCCATATTTAATCCTTAAGCAAGTCCTGTCAGCCCTCCCTCTACAACATGTCCTCTACCAGTCCACTTTTCCTCCTCCTCCACTGCCACCACCCTAGCCTAAGTCACCACCATGTTTTGCATTGACTACCAGCCTTCAGCTGGTCCCTGATTTCATCCTCCCCCTACTCCAACCATTCTCCATGTAGCAGCTAGAATGATCTTTTTATTTTTACTAAGTCAGGTTATATTGCTGTTCTAGGCCATAAATTCTAAATTCTTCCTATAGATTCATACTTCAAATCTAAACTCCTTATTAGGCCTTTTAAAGCCCTACATGATATGACATCTGCCTGACTCCCTTCAGACCATCCTTGCATACTACATTTTAGCCATACAGGTCTCCTTTCAGTTCCTAGAATAGTCCATATTTGCTTCTGCTTTTGGATCTTTCTGCCTTGTAGGGCCTTTACTCTCCCTGAAATGCTTTCTCCCTTGATTTTTACATTGTTGGCTCCTTGTTGACCTTCAGATCACTGTCTAGATGTCAATTCTCAAGGAAGCTTTTCCTGACCACCAGTCTAAAGTAAAGCAGTACCAATCACTATTGGATCACCGTGTTTTAATTCTCTACTCTGATAATTTTCTTGAGTTATTGTATGTCTGACCACTGAATATAGAGTCCACTGAATTAGTAACTCCTCTAGACAGTCCAGGATAGACCTAAAAACTGTATTTGTTGAAAACTTGAAGGATTCAAAGAACTCAAACAAGGTTTATTCTTGAATAGCTAACCCTTGTAGAGCAGGTTATGTACCAGTCATTTAAATAAATTAATGAAGGTGTAAACAAATGGAAATGTGCCTAGATTCCTTAATTTCAAACATTAATGCAATTGTCGTGTTCTGTACCAGATACTGTGCTGAGTAGTGGAGATACTAGAGATGAAATATGTAGCCCTTGCCCTCAAAGAGATCAAACCATTTTAGGGGTAGGGAGAGAGGTTGAAGATAAGTAAACAAATCTGCAGAGGGTTCTGTTGCTCTGCATAGAAGGATACCTACTTAAGCCACTGATGAATCAAAGGCTTCCCAGGAGGAGGAGGTGACTTTGCTACATGTCATGAGATGAAATGACTAGGCGTTATCTAGGCAAAGAAGGTCGCCTAATAGAGGAAGTTAAATGTACAAAAGCACAGCATTGAGAGAGAACTATTAGGAGGAACTGCTTGTATAGGTTATATCTGGGGAGTATGACAAGACATGAGGCTGGACAAGTCCACAGAACCCAGATGAGGAGTGCCTTGCAAAGGGGTTTAGACTTTCTTCTGAAGATAACAGTGAACCGTTGCAGGAGTTTAAATGGGGACTGATTGAATCAGTTCAGAGGGCTTTAGGGCTAAAAGAGAGGGTGTTGTTAATTCAGCCTTGTATTGATGAAGGCCAAAATTAAAACACTGGTCAGAAGGAAAGGATTAGAAAGATTAAGGATACGGTCAAATATAGTGATGGAAGGACAACTGACTCTGGGTGGTGAACACATAATGCAATATGCTATAAATTATGTATTATAGAATTGTACGCTTGAAACCTATATAGTTTTGTTGACCATTGTCACCCCAATAAATTTTAATTTAAAAAAAAGAAAGATTAAGGATACCTTAGGTAAAATCTTTTATGATATATTAAGTGGCTTTATGTCCTTGCTTAACTTAAGATAGTGGATCTTCTGGACAATAATGTTTTTCATATTGCTGTAAATGAAACGTTAAACAGTTTCAAAAAGTCTTAAGTTTTTTTTCTTTTGTTCATTTCAAGTTGTGCAGAAGTATTTATTCAACTTAAAAATCAGAGTCTGGTTGCCTTCTTTGGTCTGTTTTTTAGATTGGAAAATGTTCAGTATCCCTACCAACTCTACATTGCTCCTTCTACCAGCAGTACAGAACGGCCAAGTCCAAATGGTCCAGACAGACCTTTTCAGTGTCCAACTTGTGGGGTGCGATTCACCCGTATTCAGAACCTAAAACAGCACATGCTCATCCACTCAGGTAATGTCATGTTCCCTATTGTAGTGTAAATGAGTACTCTGAAACATTTTATTTTGGAATCCCAATTAAAAATAGAAAACAGGTGTTATTGAGTTAAAAAAATATATATATAGTTCTGGGAAGTCAAATGAGAACAGATAGGTCTAAGTCTATTGCTGAAATGGTACAGTGTCAGAAAGCTATTTGCTTAATACATTTTCCATTGGCATAAGCATTCTGATTAAAACTTAGAGCAATGTATGTGTATAATATGTAAATTAAAAAGATATTGGATATATTAGGTGTATTGTATATATATGAGGTAGAAAAGCACGTATACAGATGGTAGAGCAAATGGGGTTAACAAGGTATATATTAGTTTCCTTTGTATGTAAGTTTGAAATTATTTCCAAATAAAAAGTTTTTTAAAATTTAGTAATAATAATTTTAATTCTGCAATCCTGAATTTCTCTGTAGCTAGTTAGCCCTATAGTATTTTATTTATTTATTTATTTATTTATTTATTTATTTATTTTAGTATGAAAGAGATTTTGAATAAATAATGTGTAAAACAGATTTGAAACTTAAGTTCAGTGATCACATAAAGGCAACAGAAGTCTTGTGGGTAAAACACTGACTTCTGATAAGACATCTTTGCTGTTGTTTTCAGCTGTGTTATTATCTCATTTTCCTCTTCTTTAGATAGGTCTAATAGTCCCTTTGACCAGCACCAATTCTCTATGACTTTGTTAAATCAACAGATTGTATTTTGAAGGTTTTATAATTTTTTTGCCAAAACTGTGTTAGTGAATTGGAGGAGACCATTAATATAATTTATAATTCATTAATTTCTACATATTTTTCTATCACTATTACATTAAATACCCAAAAACCCAAGTCATCAAATGATAGTTCTGTCACGATCATTAATTATGTTCAGAGATGTTAGAATTTTTTTTTCTCATTTCTCTCAGAGATAGGGGAGGAAGAGTTAGATACTGATCATTTTCACATCTTTTCAATATAAACCTCATTACTTTAATGAAATGAAATAAATGTGATATGAGGATCTGAGTTCCGTTTAAATACTGTGGTTAAATTGTGTTTTCAAGTCTGTGAAATAGATAATTTAGAAGGGTATTCAAAAAATAAATTTGAGTATATGTTACCTAGTTTACTCTACCCCCTCTTGCCTTTCTTTTTTTAAAAAACACTTTTTTTTAAAAGCGCTTCATATGTTCTATACTTTTTCTGAGATAATGAATTGGAATTTATTTTTAGTGGTAATTTTTGTCTTTTCAAATTCATCTATTGCTGCAAAATTATAGCTCAGAAATTTGTGAGGTTTATGACCTTTCAGAAGATTTTGTTTTTAGATAATATTTCCTTTTGCTTTATTTTATAGGAATTAAACCATTTCAGTGTGACCGCTGTGGGAAGAAGTTCACCAGGGCTTACTCGCTAAAGATGCATCGCCTAAAGCATGAAGGTAAACGCTGTTTCCGGTGCCAGATATGTAGTGCCACTTTCGCTTCCTTCGGGGAATATAAACACCACATGAGGGTTTCCCGGCACATTATCCGCAAGCCTCGGATTTACGAGTGCAAAACATGTGGCGCCATGTTCACCAACTCTGGAAATTTAATCGTGCACCTGAGGAGTCTGAACCATGAAGCGTCAGAGCTAGCAAACTACTTCCAGAGCAGGTGAGGTGCACAACGAAAACTGAACCAGGAAAACTGCTTTTTCTAAACTCTCTTTTCCTGCTTTTAGGGCAGCCTGCTGTGTTTTTATCAGGTTGCCAGGTAATCAGTAACATTCCTGTTAAATTCCCATTGTCCATACTCTGATCTCCTGATCTGATAAAATTTTGCTGAATCTTCTAAGTATATACAATTAAAAATATTATAGTTGGAATTAGAAATCTTTTCCTACAGGAGTAGACTACTTATCCACTTGGGGGTTTTGTTTTTATAATATGAAGTTAAAATAATTCTGTAGTGAATCTTAAATGACCTTATTGGAAAATTTACCATGTCAGATGATACTTAATGCTATTGGATTACTTCAGACTCTTTGGATGTTAATAAAATTCTTGACCACTTCTCTCTCTTTTCTTTAAATTTTATATAAAGGAATATACAATAAGAGAGAAAATTTAATAGCAGTTACGTATAATGGATTATTTATTATTTAGATTAAATGAAGTTTTCCTTTTTTCTTTCTGCTTAAAGCTTCATGCTTTTAATATTAATAATTTATAATAAAGTTACCTTTCTGATTTATGGTGTATCCAAGGAAATCAGGTTCTAGTTCCAGCTCTGCCACTAATTGCAGTTATGATTGAATATGTCACTTGACAGATGAAGAAGCTTGAAAGTTAGAGAAAGGCAAAATGTAAACTTTAAAGGTGATTTCTGAGGTCTCACCTAGATATAAAATTCTATTGTCTATTTTTAATACATCTATAGGAATCATTAGTTTCTTACAAAATGAAATCTTAATTTTAAACCACTTTTATTTTTTAATCTTATTTTTAAATAAATTCCAGTTTATTCCTGCATAGATTCTGTTTTTCTCTTCAAATCAGACATTCATTTTGTTTAATGTAATCATTTCTAACTCTGAGTGTCTGCTGTCATTATCACAAAGCCTAAGTTATACTTGTCATGTGAAACATTGTTCAGGGCTAAAATAGTGTCTCAGTTAACCACTCCTGTTGTCTGTTGTATCTTCCCTATACACAGCTCTCTATTCTCCATTCCTCTTGTCTAACACCTGAAGACTTTTTAGAAAATATAAGACATCTTAAATTGCTTTGTACATGAGCAGATTTTAACTTTTTTATTAATACTTGACAAATTATAAAATAATCTTACTCAGTATGTTAGTTGTTGACATTCCTAGTATTATGAAGCAATAAAAATTTAAAGCACCTAAAACTTATTTCATAATGTTTGTTTTAATTACCAAAATACTTACAGTAGAAAATTTAGAAAATATAAAGAAGTTTAAAATATAAGAAATTAAAGATCTTTTCTGATTTCACCACTGAGGAATAATATCCACTGTTGTTAAAATTTTGGTAGATTTTACTGTCCACATTCAGTAATCAAATTTAATTATTGTATCAATAAGAATATTAAATACTTTCGATATCAATAAATTAAATACTTTCTGAGGACTAACATGTAACTAATCTCATGGCATTCATTTCCAAATACTGATTCAAAGATAAATATAATTACTCTCTTCATATACCAAATTTAATAGCAGGACACACATAAATTAGTTTTTTACATTTCTCTATATAGAAGATTTTGCATAAGGTCACTTATGCGTAAGGATTTAGTTTCTTAACTAACATTCAGGAAGTAATGAAACTTGGTTTATATACCTTTTAATTAGTGTGTAATTCAAGAAAGGTTAAGCACAAATTATTCAAATGATCTTTGCTTAAGTGAGTATGCTAATTGCATTTGTTTTGTATACAGAGACTCTTCTACATAAAACAAGACTATTTAGGTGCCCAAGGTGACACTGAATTTTATCTGTTGGTGGCGGTGAGGGTTGATATACTTTGGTTCTAATGTATGGCTTTGCTTCATATTTAGCCCTTTTTCCTTGATGATTGGATATATCTGAATGAATATATCCAAAATTTTTATACATCAAAATAATGTCATTTATATACAAAACAGTTCAAATTGTTATTAAATGCGTAAAATAGTCAAAATAGCAACTTTTTGTTTTTGTGGATATCTGACACATTTTGAAAAAAAACCTTGAAATCAATTAATGCAGCAAAAGAGTTAAGAAAGTTTAGAAGTTGAAAATTCCTGAGTTTAATCTTCATTCAAGGATCATCATTCAAGAATTAGAAAAATGAAAACTCCCAATCCTGTTTTACAAATCAGGTCTTTTTATGTGTCTTACTTAATACTGGTTTGAAAGTTAACTCCATTTCATCCTTTGCCTCTTATCTAGTGATTTCCTAGTACCGGACTACTTAAACCAGGAGCAAGAAGAGACCCTTGTTCAGTATGATCTTGGAGAACACAGTTTTGAAAGCAACTCCTCTGTTCAAATGCCTGTAATTTCACAGGTCTCCTCAACCCAGAATTGTGAAAGCACTTTTCCCTTGGGGTCTCTTGGTGGGCTGGCAGAAAAGGAGGAAGAAATGCCAGAGCAACCAAAGACCAGTGCTTGTGCCGAGACTCCCGGAGGTGACCCCCCGAAATCAGAGCTGTCTTCTGTAACTATTGAGTAATTTCATGGTTTGGCTTCATTTTTGGTTTTTGGAAAGTGCCTGTGCTTGGTCTTGTACATTTAAATTTAGTTCAATTTTTTAAAGAGAAAAGGGTTTGGGAAAGAATTTCCCTTTTTTACTTTGTAAACCCTGCAACTGATGTTTTATTTTTCCTGACTGAGAGATTGCTTCTGTAAGTGCACAATAACATGATCTTGAAATATAATAGAAGCTATAAGATTTAAGGAGAACCACTTGACTTAAAACATGTATCAGTTTCTCCTTCCATTGTTAAAAGTAGGCTAACAACAGATTATTAGCTAAAGAAGAAATCAGATCAATATTGACCTTCCTAAGATGAAACGGTACACCAGAAACAAATTGCTAAAAAGAATTTGACAAATGGTCCAAATAGATGTTTACTCCTATACACAGGACGTTGTACAATATTTTGTAAAGCCTGTTGTTTTGGGAAGTATTTAAGGTAAGCTGTCTTAAAAATTATTAGGGTAAATACTGCTGAAATCCAACATACTCCTTTTTTTTTTAAGCTTTATCATTTTTATTCTGATTTTTTTCATAGTGAAAATTTGATATTGGGGTAGGCAGTCCCTGTACTTTACAGTACTACTCATTCAAATAATCTTTCTTCTATAAAAGAAGACAGAGAACCATGATTGAAAATAGTCAAGCTGTGCATGGGGTGACCAGGAATGGAGAATGTAGTGTGTAAAATCCCAGCTTCATAGGAACTCTAATACTGCTTTTCTGGCTAAAATTTTTATTTACCTGGTATTTGAATGTTAATGCCTGACTAATTATGTCACTGCCAAAATCAGTTTTCCCCTTGCCTCATTGACAATACTTTCACTTGCATATATTGGCGTGATACTATATAAAGGAAAAATATTGGAGATAGTCTATATTTCATATGTAGGTTTATGTATTGTTGGGGATGTTTTTATTGTGCTGTTTTGGACAAAATAAAGAATTCTCTATTAAGGCTACATTCTTAACCCAACTAAGACTGTTTATAAAAATCCCATATGACAGTGAAACATTGTCCTTGTTCTAAAAAGCTTTTAACTATTGCCAAGTTTATTAAAAGTAGTTCGTGTAGTTTTTACACAATGTAAGCAATAATGTAAAAGATGAGAAAAGGCTATAAAATGATCTCTGACTCATAAATCTGGGGGAAAATGTTAAGACTATAGAAAAACTAAAAACCTTGAATTAATGAGTATCATCTCTTTTGCTGGTAAAAAATGAAACTTTCTTTTTTAGTTGAAATTTATGATACTCTAGGCTGGAGTATATTTTTCATCTAATGCCATTTACAGTATCACTTTGATCCTAAATATTCATGAGTTCATGAACAATGAATTTTTGAGTAACTTTTATTTACATATATATATATATATATATATATATATACACACACACACACACAAATTTTAATAATTATGAAAGCACCTGATTCAATCAGAAAAAAGAAATAAAACATACTTTCTTATTCCACACACAAGATCTGAATTTTGTCCAGGTGCTAGACCTTAATAATAAAATATGTTTTTAAGTTTTCGTGACTTAAATTGTTCCATTTTTTAAAATATGCTAATTCTGTAATTCATTTTGCCTCCTACAAATGGAAAGAAAAGGAAAGGAAACTCGAGGATTTTTTTAGGCTAATGTTCTTTCTGTCTCTTTCCATATTCTGCTGTCTTTACCTTGTTTCCAACTCCGCATCTCACTCATGAGCCTGTTTTTACCCCTTTGCTCTCAAACATAGGTGTATTACCTTCAGGAAAGTCAACATATACAGGTTATGATGGGCTTCCACCATTTATGCATCTTTACTAATAGGGTTGAATTACTTTGTGCAACAGATTGGTACTTACTAGTAATGGCACTGCTGTGTCTCAACTGGAAAGGTCAGGAGTTTTTATTTTTAATGTCATATATATTCTTTGAAAACTGTTATCCCTACCAATAGATAAATGTCAAAGTTAATATAAAATCTTATATGGACAAGACAAAGAATAGGCAAAATTATGACCAGCAATTGTTGTTGCCTTCAGTTTTAAGAGTTACTAAAAAAAGAAGAAGAAAAAGGAAGGAAGAAAATAAGGAAAGAAATAGGGCTAAAGAAATGTATTAGAATCATTTGGGGATTTGTTGGTTGAAAGTGTTTATTTAGCACATCTCCTGTCCTGAGACCTCTACATTAAGAGAGCCTTGCACAATTTTGGCAGTTCTGAGGTATTCTGTGTTCTCACAATATAGAATTACCACCACTGGCTGTTCTTTCTCAAATGGAAATTTTACATTTTCATTGATAATTACAATTGCACAGATTTCCAAGTTATATGAAAAATTTAAATACAGTACTGTGAAAATGCATACTTGGTTAGTTGTCTACTTCCCAAATCTTACCAATACAGTTAACTAATTAATATCCAACAAAGTCCTTCCTTTTTTCTATTTCAAGGAGGCTCTACATTTTTCTTGATACACATTTTAAGGATATTTAGCTTACAGATCTGTTTTAGGAAATGAAGCTGCAAGGGATAACTGTATATAGTGTTATTTAGATTTATTTAAAGTTCACTAAGAAAGGGATGTTTGGATATACACTTTTTACCAAAATATATGGAAAACATTGCAAAGAGATGAAAGGCAGTTATATTATCTTATTCATTAGAAACTACCAGTATAACTAAACATTAAAAATTCCAGGTTAAAATACTTAAGCATAGCTGTCTTAAGTCCCATGAGGGTAACTGTGATATTTAAGGGCTTAAATTTTAGAATACAGGATAAATTGCTTTTTTAAAACCAAGTATTTTATACAAGAAAAGCATTTATTTTCCATTTTTAAACTACCAAATAGGTATGATATACTTTAGAAATGAGCAAAGATATTTGTCATGATACTGGATATACACTCCTGCAGTCTTTCTTTGCATTTTTAAGGGTGTATTCTAACAGTGGACGCATCTACCGTGTTTCCCCGAAAATAAGACCTAGCCAGAGAGTCAGCTCTATTGCATCTTTTGAAGCAAAAATTAATATAAGATACGCTCTCATATTATAGTAAAATAAGACCAGGTCATATAGTAATTTTTGCTCCAAAAGACACATTAGAGCTGATTGTCCGGCTAGGTCTTATTTTTGGGGAAACACGGTAGCATATCAGTGATTGTACTAATTCAGAAACAAAGGGATTAATATTGGTTATTTTTTTGAATTTTAAGTTTTTATAAAGGGGAGCAGATGGAATTTGTCACCCACCAATATATTTAAATGGATTTTTCTTAATTTGAATTTCAAGTAATCTTAATTTTTAGCTGAAGTGATTAGTTATACATTTAGTACATTACCAGCTTCTAAAATTCTCAATTTCCGTGAGACAAAGAGTACTAAAAACTGAAATGTAAGACAAAGTCTTACATTTTAACATTTCAGCAACCATTCTGGTTTACAATAATTTGGTTCCATGTTATGACATATGCCCTTTGGCTTTTAAAACAAACCAAAAAAAGCTTCCACTATTGTTAAACTATTTTTATCAAATGGAATGGACTAGTTAGGACATCTAATGTACTTCTCATCAGTAACTCTGTTACCTTCTAACTACTGAGCCAGTCTTTCCCGATGTATAAATGGTTCTCTGAAAGCCTTTGAAAGCTGTATTAATCTTTCAGTCTTTTATCTCTTATTTTTCATTCTTGTACTTACCTTATGCTAAATAGAGGCCACTCACCTGGTTTAGTGGCTTTTATTTTGAAGATTCCCAGATCATATTTTAGTCTCTTTTAACTTTGTAGTCCCAGAAAAATATAATACTGTATGGTAATTTGTACTAGTATACCACATGGAGAGAATTATTCTTATTACTTGATGAATGAACAGCCCTAAAATTGTGATATTTAACTGAAAGGAGTTTGAGATTTGAGGAATTGATTAAGAGAATTAGATCCTTTCATGCAGCACTTACTCTATTTTCACTCATCTGCAAAATGTGAAGTTATAACTGAAATCTACATCCAAGTGAGGGAGAATAGTTTTCGAGATGTTAATATTAATTGGGGATGGGGGACTAGTAAAGTTTGCTTTGGAAGAGACCCAAAGTTGCTAAAAGGTAATAAATGTGGTTTTTTTCACTGTAAGTTATTGACATAAGATACTTTATTTATAATATATTTAGATTTTGAAAGTTACTGAGAGGAGAATATATAGAAACTTGATTTTCTTTTCTGAAGCAGTGAAACAAAATTGGAGAAAGCTCTGTTATAGTAAACACATCTATGAGGAATATTTATCACTAAACATAGACCTTTAAGCTAAAATCGTCAAAATTTAAATTAAGTTATTCCTTACTTTGCCTATACCCGTTTTTATCTTTCAGTTGCTTGACAGAATGTGGTGACAATAGAGTATTTTTTTATTTGGAAAGCCCTCAGCAAGACACTATTGCCAAAAGCAATAATAGTTCAGATTAAACAATGAAGTAGAATTGAACCGATTTCTAGGTTTAACTAAGGAACAGACACTCTATGGATATTTCATTTTTAGATTATAAATATGTTGAGATTTATTAATGGGGAGTTAAGTCTATGTCAGATTATGGGGAGAAGACTCTTGGTGACATCATAATTGTACTTTACTTCATACTAAACTAATAGATATTCCATTACGTCATAATGATTATATTTTTATGATAGAAAAAAATAATAGATCCATGTCTTTACAAATAGTCTCTGCAGAGATGTCAGGCAATGTTATCGGAATCTCAATTTGGCAGTATCCGAAAATGAGACTGCCTTAGTTTGTGCTATTTTAATTAAGTAAACTCCCTCTGTATAGGACGCAGGCCAGTTCCAACTAATACCAAGGTTCCTGTTTACATAATAGTTTACAAAGAATTTAAGAGTTCAGACCATTGATAGAAAACAAAAACTTTTTTAAAAAAATTTTAAAACTCAATTTTTTAATTTCAGTTTGAAGTGCCTGGTTTATAAAATCAAATTCTTTGATTATTGCCTTTCTCTTTTCAGTTGACTGATTTTGCTGATTAAGCTTAAAGCCCTGGGCTCCATTGTGATGATTTATTGATAAAATTTCTGCTTGATGGTTTGAAGGGCTACATTTTCACGATTTTATTAAATTGTCCTTGTTTTCCTAAATGTCATCTAACCATATCCAGATTTCATTATTCAATTAAGTAAGTAAAAAAACCTTCCTGTAAATGAAATTCAGGTTGCCAAAGTACATCACCTACTGAGGAAGGATAAATCTTCCCTACGTTAAGAAGATCCCGCCACCTCTTAACACATATCATTTCCCTCAGTGTTAGTGGGGGTTGTGATCATTTAAAGATGGGAGGCCTTTTGTGCAGTTCCTAGAAACACCTGTTTTCTACCATAGAGGGAACCTTTTCTATGATTAACTTATAAGTGTGTTTTCTCTAAGAGCTTTCTTTTATTTCAGTTATCAATTGAATTTTCCAGTTGACAGAAGCTATGTAGTAAGTCTCTCATACTGAGAGTAGTCCATTAAGTTATTGGAAGTTGCACTGCTTTTCATCTTTCAGGTGCCTGAAATGAACGCCATCAGGTATTTGGAAGGAGTCAGATCATTAAATTTTATTCATTTTCTTCCTTGTACAAAGTGATGGCTTCAAATGCCTATATTTCAAGATACTTTTAAAAAGCAACAGTCCCTAAAAGGGTAAAATTTGGTTTCAATCCAAGTCCCAATAATATATTTGATTTTTCTGTTGTTACTGATGCCTCCTGTAGCATCAGCTAGAGATTGCCTGCCTCTTTGTAGGGCACACTTATGGCACCTTATGTCCAATTGGAGGATAGTATGTGGCTTCTTTGTGCTTCTACTATCTTTTCAAAAGCCATTTTATAAAAGTCCTATGTAGCCTATTTTAATATTTAAATATATATATTTGTGAGAGATACTTTTAGAACAGACTTTTTTTTTCACTTTAAAATTCCTGTATTTCCATTTTTAAGAGTAAATTTAAGCTTTCCAGGATTAGGACATGTCTTTTTCCACTACAATATAATGAGAAAGTCAGATTGAGATAAAAGACCATAATTCAGTGATAAAAGAAATTGGTGTCTGGTTAAAGGAGACAAATGTGAAGGGAAAAAAATGTTTCGATGTAACAAAAATGAATTTTTAAATAAAATTGTGTTTTTGTGTAATTTCATATTTGCTGCTACATTAGCTCAGTATTTTACAGAGCTAACATATAAATCTGGCTCCATTTAAAAACTGGAGTACTTTCTAGTACAACCAGCCTAGGAGGAAACTGCGCCACAGTCTTCCAGATGAGTGACTGCTTTGTTTATCTGATGCATGCTTTAATATTTGCCTACAGCCCAACATCAAGGAAGTTTGGGGGAAGCTTTTGTACCTTGCTAGTTATAGCAGTATGATTCTTTGGGGGCACTGGCATTTTGTGAAACCCTTGGGGGTGGGTATGCTAGGGAGGAAATGTGAATTAAATTATGTAAATGGATGTTTTTATGTCTTCTACCCTCACCTAGAACCAATACAGTTCTCTAAACTGTGCCAGTCCCCAATTCACCAGCTTTGTATCCAGTTGTCATCTCATTCAAGTATGGCTTTACTTGGTGACAGTGGCCATAGCTAAGTTACTTGGCATGTTTGACTTTCAACGATAACAAAAATAGTTTTGGATTTTGTTTTATTTCCTAAAAATGTATACAATGTCAGAACTTCACATTTTATATACTAGTATCTGGCTATTAGTATTTTACAGGAACCATAGTTCTTGATGACTACATATATATAGACATATATATATTTTTGTGACTTTTTTGTAAACTAAGTGCCGTTTGAACGTTACAATCATTTTTAGAGTTATTGTAATCAATGTGAATATCATGTTTTTTCAAATCTGTTCTGAGCCTATAGTGTTTGCTTTGTGAACATATGTGTATTGTATATATTCTGTATAGCTACATTGTACTGAAATATTAGCTTGTTTGATATAAGGAAAGTATGTATTGAGTACCTTTTTGCTAGCCTGGTTGTTTAATCTTTTTTAAAAAGGTTTAAACTTTTTAAAAAAATATCTTTAAACTGGCCTTTATTACATGGTCACAAATAAAGTTACAGTTAGAAGAGATGGGCAGGGAAGAACTAGTTTTGAGTGTCTGAATAGAAACAAACATAAGACTAAGATACAGATTTTTTTCCTCATTAAAATACCTTAATGCTTTATGGAGTAAAACTTCCTGCTGTTATTTCTTGTTGGCTGGAATGAAGAATTGGTGGTATTGCTTGAGGTCAAGTGGATAAGAAAAGTCACCAGAGTAATGCATTGCCTAAGTAAACATCCACTGAGTGTGTACAAGACTAGAGAGTGTTACATTAGACAGCACATGTCAGCTTCCTGGGCAAGTAAGAAAAAAGCCGAAAGAGCAAAGATGGCACAAACACGACCTCTAAGATTGAAAGGGATATAAAGGAGGCTTATTAGAGAGTCATCAGATCCTACAGCTGTTAAAAGGTTCTTGTGCAAAGCTACTTCCTCAGTGGTGGGCTATATCTCAAGAAGTTGCTCTGAATCTTCCTAAAGTTATACTTTATTGATTAGAGACCTATTGGTGACCTTTCAGTAATATCTTACGACCAAGGAGTAGAAAATAGGTACTTACCAGGGGAAAGCAGCTCGTTGCGTAGGTAATGAGCCTATGAGAGCCTAAAGGAAGGGCTTTCTAACTTTAGATTCATCTCAATGTGGATTTTGACAACTGATCTATAGAATGAGACTTACAGGCAAAGAAAATTATTTCATTGACCCCAAGTTAGCAGGATCACTTTAGAATTGAGTTCAGAGAGAAAGAGGGTAAATCTGATGAAGTATTCTTTTTCATTCAGTGTGTTGAGTGATTTTAATGACAGTTTGCCAAACCATTCAAGGCCAGCAAACTGTTGGTTTCCTTGGTAGTCTCACACACAGATGACATACATCAATGCAAAATGTAGAGTTTAAAATAATTCTACCCTAGAGTTTGATTTGCATATGAATTACATACCTGAAAAATTCCTTTCGGGGCATGATGCTGAAGATAAAAACAAAAAGATGACTATCTCCTTAACTGGTAGAGTTAAAATTAACAGTTTGGGCACTCTCCTCTGAACAGGAATGTTTGTTCTAAGTTCTAAACTGAGAAAGTGAATAAAGTAAAATCTACAGACATACCAAGAGTGTAAGTGGGAGAAACTTGCTTGTAAACATCAAATCCCAAAATTTAATGTAATTCATTTTTTATATGGATAAACTTTTATACAAATGGAAAAACTGACTAAGATAGGGCTTATTCAATCTAGAAAGAAATTCTTTATCAGCAAACTTATATAGAACTAGGGTTTGAAAAGCCTTAGGGACAAAGGAAAAACTGTGTTATCGTTTTCTCCTTAAATTCTGATTGGTGCCCTTGAATTTTCCTACCGAAAAATATTTGAAATTTCTATGCCTACATAAGTGAACAAGTCATTGCAGAGAATCTGGGCAGGGCTGGCATTAGAATCATTTTGCGAGACTTCCACACATAATCCCACACCCTTCTTTCTATCCCTGCCTAATTTTTTCCACAGCTAACATTTCTGACTGCCTTGGGCTGGAGGTCATTCAGTGAATGAGTGAGCCTCATTGACCAGAGAACCTGAAAAGTCAGGCAGGCTTAGCAATGCACGCACACACAGACACACACCCAGTAAAGGGCCAGCCTCTGATGAGTCTCGCCATCTAGAGGGTCTATTGGGAAAGTTGCTTTAGAACATAGAAGGAAAAGATCACAACCAAGTAAATTCCTGCAGTCCATTTTAAATTAGAGTCTGAGGCAGACACGTTCCCTTTGGCAGTCCAGACATCAGTAGTATATATGGTAGGACTTGTGTATATGCCAACTTTTGTCCAGGAGTAGAATTCTTTATTGAATGCAAATGAGTCTACTTACAAGATTTGTAAAAATTCCTTTTCAGATGTTTTACAGTTTATAAAATGCTAGCGCTTTCAGTAACACGGTCTCCAAAAACCCAGTGAGATAAGCAGGGCGAATCATAACAAATGCACGGTCCACATAGGTAGTGCCCTTCCTGCCTGTTATAAAAAGACATTAGATCCACTCTGAAATCAGGCCACTAAGGGCTGGAACCTCAGACGCCTTGGCTCAGGAGCGTCTGTATCCGCTGGGCTGAGTGCTCTCCGAGACACAGTGATTGGAAGAAAAGCCAGGAACTTTGACACTGCTAGTTCTAGCGTTCTGATTCCCTTGAGCATTTTGGGAGACCCTTGAGAGAGGAGGAAATGTGAATTAATGCAGATGGGTATCTTTGTCTTTTATGCCAGGACCTAGTTTTCTTAAAGGAGAGTAGGAGGTTGTTTTCTTAACAATAGAAAAAAATTGCACATGGCCTTGTCCTAACATGTGGTCTGGTCATGTGCTTTGCTTTGTGTGCTCTTAACTTAGTTAATACCGCCACTTGCTTATCTTTCCCATCCCTGTTGATAACAGTTTCCATCATTTTCTCCATTCCTACTGCTATTAGCTTAATTCAAGCCTTTGTTGTTTCTACTAACATAAACACCCCCCTAACTGCTCTTCCCCCCTCTCCCGTTGGGCCCCCTCCAGTCTTGCCTTC
The DNA here is from genome assembly GCF_036562045.2 of Rhinolophus sinicus. NCBI lineage: Eukaryota > Metazoa > Chordata > Mammalia > Chiroptera > Rhinolophidae > Rhinolophus > Rhinolophus sinicus. The sequence goes on from NC_133765.1 coordinate 9,531,233, forward strand.
ACATACTACCAGAGTCATCTTTCTAATCAGGCCCTGCCCTGCTGAAACTGCCTCCCTCTCCCTGGCATATCCCTCCCAGCCTGCTCTGCCTGGCTCTTACAGTTGGACTGTCAAGACAGATCAGGCTTCACCTCTAGAAACCTGCCCTGCAGTCCTCACTCCCACTCCCACCTACTTCCAGTTTGGGGTGAAGGCCCCTCCTGTCTATTCCCATAGCAGGTCTTGTTTCGCTCCACCAGACCACTTCTCAATCACATTGTCTTGGAAATCTACCTCTTAGGGTAGTTATGAGAGTTAAACAAATTATACATAAAATGCTCAGAGTAGCACTGAATGTACGGTAACCACTCTGTAAGTCTAGTGTGTCTCCTTCACCTGACTGAATGCTTGACATCAGAGATTATCTTTCATTTGTGTCTGGCACATAGTAGAACTCAAAAAACTGAGTTGAATGAATAAACGTTGTTCAGAAATGGTCATAAGCCCAGTTGACCAGAATGCTCAGAGATGCTTATCAGAGACCCTTAGGACAGAACACCTAGAATTATTTTCATCATGTCACGTGATTTACCTCAGCTCTCACTTCATATATATCAGAGTCTTAACTCATTTTTAAATGAGGGTCTGAACTATAAGGCCATATGGGGTTATGAATGAGTGTTAACTTTAATCCTCAGAACAACTGCCATCAGCCAGAATTTTGGGCCAAAATTTCCCCAAATTGTTCTCTGAAACACTGTCCTGCCATTGTCTTCCCTTCATCTGGTTCACTAATCCATGAAGTCCACACCTAAATATCAGTTCTTGTAGCTTTCCCAGGGCCTCCCATGGTGGCTGGAGCTTCCTGTTAAGTTCGAAGAACAGCCTCTAGTTTTCTTACTTGGGTATTGACTATTTAAAATCAGTTGGTCTAAACACCAGATTGTTCCATAAGGACAAGGGCCATTTCTGTCTCTTGTACCAGGGTGTTCCCAGGCCCGGGGTTGGTTGAATGAATGAAGTCTGACCTTAGGAGCTTAGGACTTCTGAAGTAAAGAAGAAAAATAAAACTAACATAGAAGTAACTGGTAGCCATGAGAGAAACGTCAAAAAGTGGGAAGTTTGAAGGAGGGAGAGAAGCAGCTGGAGGGGTCAGGAGAGGCAACAAGGGAGGAGGAACGTCAGAGCTGGGTCTTCCTTGAAAAGAGGTCGAGAATTTGTACGGGCAAAAATGAGGGGAAGAGAGATCCCTCTGGGAAACGACATTGAGCCAAAGAGGTAGAGTGTCCAGGAAAGGAAAGAAGCTTAATTTGCCGAGCATTGCCAATCCCTGAAGGGGACGAATGGAAGAAAGTGCTTTAAAGTAGGCTGGTACCAGATCAGAGAAGGCCTGAAGAATTTGAACTGCATTTGGTAGGAGATAGAGACCATCACACATTTTCAAGCAGAGGAACAGCTCAATCTGGGCTCGCTCTAGAAAGATGAAGGACAAGCATAGAAGTAGATGAGAGGGCAAGCATACAGACTGAACTGAGATCACTTAGAAATTACTTCAGTCGTTCAGGAAAGAGGCCAAAAGAAGGCAGTGGGAGTGGGAATAGAGGCATCGAATGGGAGGGGGTTTGGTGAGAGGTGAACCCGTGAAATCAAGACCAGTTATCTCGAAGAGCGGACAGTATCTGCTCTTCAGGGCCTATCAGTACTACTTACTCGCCCTCATTAAATTCTTAGGCAACCCCCCTTTGTCTTTGAGGGAGGAGCTTGTGTCTAGGTAAAATAAGGTAAGAATTTGGCAAAGGTCTAAGCAGGTTCCACAGCTGAGCTCAGAGTTAGGCTGAGGAGAGATTCCCACCCCAGGAATAGCCACGCAAATAAAATTATGTAGCTGGGTGGCCCTTTCTAGCATAACCGCTTCTACTCGACTAAGTTGCTGGCGTTGAAAGTTCCAAAGACATTTCTCATGTCCTAATTCACTCTGCTGCTTACAATTCCTCCTCCCTTTCCTTCGGTAAAGCATCAACCAGAACAGAAACCTTACCCTCATGGAGTTTATATTCTTGGTGGGGAGAAAGGTCAGGCAAGAAGGGGGTATTAGCAACAATGCGCAAGATGCACTGTGTTAGTGGGTAGGTGAGTGACTTGGGGTAGGATGGCCAAAGCGAGAAGGACATGTCAGTAAAGGGATTGGAGAGCAAGAGGTGCTACAGGCAGAGGGAACGGCACGGCAAGGATCCTGAGAAGGCATGTGCTTGCCTGGCATGTTACACTTCCAGGAGGCTGGGGTCCCCACCCAGATGGATTTTGTTCTGAGGCCAAAGCAGAAGATAATGCCAGAGAGACTAAAAAGTGAAACAGAAACGGGGCATGGAGGAGGATTATTGCTTAGGTATAATACCATGTTTCCTCAAAAATAAGACCTGGCCAGACCATCAGCTCTAATGCGTCTTTTGGAGCAAACATTAATAGAAGACCCGATCTTATATAAGACCCGGTATTATTTTAACATAATCTGTTAATGTTTGCTCAAAAAGACACATTAGAGCTGATGGCCTGGCTAGGTCTTATTTTCAGGAAAACGGTAATATATGTCTTTTCCTGGACCGACTCATTCAGAGGAAGCCTGTTTCCTCAACACAAGCCAAGGAACAGGTTGCCGTAAATTAGAAACTGAGCTTAAAGGCACTGGCTGCAATTCTAAGTCAGCTTTTTTATGTAGCTGAACTCATTCTCCCTACCCAAATTTTTGGCTTATATGAGTTTAAAATGCCATTTCAAAGACCTGCGTATGTCAAACCCCCAGACACATCCTTTTCTACAGGCGGATACATAGCCACTCCTACCTGTATACTAAGACTAAGCCCAGAAGTGCACACACACTGCAGTTCATAAGCACGTCATCTGCATTCATCCGGGAAACATGAAGTGGCTTTTGTAGGACAGTTTCTCTTCCCCAAGAACTTCTGTCTGTTTTCAGTACAGATGCAGCCATCCAACTGTCGTAGGCCTCACTACGTAGTACCCATCAGCAACAGTGTCACTTTCGAATATTTTCGATCTGAGGTTGGTTGAACCTGCTGATGGGGAGGGAACTCACAGATTTGGAGGGCTGACTCCGGAGGGCTGCTCTGGAGGGAGGTGTGTGTGTGTGTGTGTGTGTAAAATACCTCTCAATGAAAAGTAGGGTTATCTGAAGAAGGGCCTCTGCTTCAGCTAGGGTACATCTGTAGGTCCAACCTCCCCATGTCATTGCAATGCTACTGTAACCATCACGCCTGCCCAGACCCTTCCTTGTGAGGCTGTGGGTCCCTGAGCCTCCTCACCGCGGAAGCACATGGGACAAAAGCCCTTTCGTGTTCAGTGAAAATGAGTGTTCTCCCATTTGAACCTGCCATTCCTGTTCTCACACTGCTGCCCTTGTTGTCAGCAACCACCACCACTCCACAGCCAAACTAAATGTCTCACCCCTTAGTTGCCTCTGTTTACAAGTACCAGGTGTGGAAGGTTTTTCTCCAGCTTGCTGCTTCTCTCCCACCTGGACCCTTTCACTCACAGTCATTGGTTTATCCCCGCTCTTATGTGCATCAGTGGATTTTCCAGTTCCTCTCCCACCATAAAGTGTAGGCTGGGAGTCGGGGTGGAGGGGGTGAGCAGAGCCAAGAACAAAGGAAAAACCGAGCAACTCAGTTTTGCCCAGCAACCCCCAGTCTCCAGATGGGAACCAGATGCCTCTCTGGGCTCAGCCAACAGCACGCAACACTCAGCACCTGAGTTCTGAAACCTTGGAACATGGGCCTTCTGCCTGGTTCTCTCCACACATGGTTCCTAGAGGCCATCTTGAAGTATGTTAAATAAGTGGTGTAACCTGTGTTCAGTGTAGACGTGAAAGTTTGGTCCTTGTGTCCCAGAAGTCATCCAAAATGCAGCCCCATGAATAACCTAAGTACAAAATAGAAGAGGTTCCCTCACTCTTTCTGGGGAAATCAAGGTTGCATGTAATTCAGACTCAGCCTAAGATGTTAGTCTAGGGTGACAGGAACATGTGGAAATAAACAGGCCTACCTTTCCCGAGCCTAAGACCCACCTTTTAGTAGCTGGGCAGTGACAGTTTTTATTAAACACTCAGTTCTCCTCCCTGCCCTTTTAAGGTTCTTCCCTCCTGTGAAAGATGGCTCAGGACCCGGGAGCACTGTGTGTAGAGTCAGGAAACTCAGAGTCCAGCACCTGAGCGAGTCTTTTAACTTCCCTGAGCCTCACTTGCCTTGATTTGGGGGTCATCACTGTACCCCCAGTGCGTAGAGCAAGGCCTGGCACACAGTAAGAAGTCAGTCAATAAGTATCCTTGGAATGAATGCATGAGGAAGTAAGGAAGTGCCTGCTGGAAATGGGTCCATAATAACGGCATCTGTTTATCAGGTGACAGTCAATTAAAAAAGAAAGGACAAGTATAATACGAAGCCCAACACACTTCCTACAGAACCATTTTCACTCTCAGTAGTGAAGGAACACCTAATTCTATAAGCTGTTCACAGAGAAGCCGCACTCTTCATCCACTTCCCTGGTATATCGTGGACATGACTAGAAAGCTGAAAAATACCAGTGGAGAAAGCCTGAAGGGGTTAACGTTATTTAACCTTGGAGAAGGAAAGCTTTAGAGATGCGAAATGTTTCCAGATACATTCAGTGGGCTGAAATCCAAGCTCTGGAAAAACTGATGAGAAGCTCCTTGGGGCCCTCTACACCCCTAAGAAGAGAGCGAAGAGAACACTCGACTCCCCATAGCAGTGACTGATCCGGGATTCCCTTGGCCGCCTATAAACCTGCTCCAGCCTAGCTAGGAACCTGCCAAACACTCTTGCGTGATTCCAACCCTTAACACTCCAAGGGCAAATAAATGAGGCCTGCTCCACGTAGAAATCAGCCATCCAGTTCAGGAGTTCAGGATATGCTTGTGGGACTAAAAGTGCCTGCCAGCCTGTCCCACAGTGTGACGAAAACAACTGGCAAGCTGTGCCCTTGCCGACCCTCACCTTGGGGTGGGGGGTTAGGAAGAGGAGGAAAGGCAGCACTGCAACTGGAAGGCTGCTTTCACAGTGGGTCCGAACCTGGCGTTTCCACACATGGGAACACAGGGCTTCTAAATCAGTGATTCGCCAAGACTCACCATTACTTGGGTAGGAGGGGACTGTGGAGGGCGGTAAGCTGCCCAAAACTTCTGGACTCTGGCTGTTTCAGCAACTGGTCTCATGAAATGTAGTGTGTGAGCGCCCCCTACTGCTCTCACCTAAAATGAGCCCCAGGGCAGGGACTCAAAAACTCTTTCTTTGCCTTTAACCCAAACTTACTAAATATTTTTGAAAAGCATATTAAAAGGCTTTTGTTTAAAATAAATACCCGATGAAACACCTCAAACTGCTTGCCACTTATTTGTTTTTCTAAAATCTTTGAACTACGACAACATGGAATTGTCTTTTCAGCTTTGATTGCTCCAGTCCCCCAGATCTGAGTGAAAATCTTTGTCATTGGTGATTCATAAGGATTTCTGTCCCCCCACAGAGGCTCACTTCGTGGGTCTTCTCTGGGCCTGGAAGATCTGAGCAGAGGGGGTTTCCCTGGGCTCAGCCGGACTAAGAACATGCTCCAAAGCCCCGCCAGGCCCCCTCACTTCCTGCTCCAAGCCAAGGTGCCCGCACCCTTCCCCCCTCATCACTTTTGGCCTCTGTTCCCTTTACTTAAGCTTCACCCAAATCCAACCAGCAGTCAGCAGAAAGGAATGACTCCAGGAGGAAGATGAGGGGTAGCGGTTGTTCCTTCTGGATCAGAGGTCAGAGCTATTCCACTGCTCAGGGCCAAGACCTCAAGGCAACATTTTCTCCCTGTCTGCACTGGCCCTGGGCAGCGGCATAAGAGAAAGCAGATGCTTTGGCCCCTGAGGAAGGGAAATGCCCAGGGGTGCTGGCGGTAGCCAAGGAAATGGGAATGGGAAAGATTTTGAAATGCTGAAGGAGCCATTTCAGAGCCCAGCCAGTGCGAGTTCACTTTGGGCTTTTCGGTGTGTTCCTGAGCCAGTGAGTTTATTACCCTGCAAGAGAGGCCCGGACTCAGCATCTCAAGGCTTTCGGGGGAGAGTGCCTTGCTTCCAGAAGGCAGTACAAGATTCTGGGTTTGCATCCTTCCTCTTCCCTTACTGAGGAAGCTTGAGCAAGATACAGTGCCACCTCTGGGCCTGAGTTTCCTCTCATGCCATGAGAGTGATAAAATCTGCTTCCTAGGACTGTGACGAGGATGCAATGAGATGATGTATACAAGGCACGTAGCACACCCCACCAGTTGTTCCTGACACCTGTTGTGTATCATGGAGTAGATGACCTTCCAAGTCCTGTCCAGCGCACAGATCCAGTGGGAGACCGACATCAAGATAACTTAGAAGCATTGCACAGGGCAGGTGTGCAAAGCTGGGCGGAGGTGCCGCGAGTTCCTAGTCACCTGACGCCTGTCTGTGCTCTCACAGAACTAAGGAGGGGATGCAGATACTTTGGCCACAGGTTGGGAGTTCTCTCAACTCCGAGGTTGAAAGATGGCATTCTTCCAGTTCAAAAAGGTTGCCCCTCAGCCAGCTGTCACCTCAGAAAATACTTCTCACTGAGCAATTGAAGGATCACGGAAAGGTCCTTGCACCCTGAAAAGGCCCCAGACATAGGCACCCTTCCCTGCATTCGGCCCCGACAGGTAGCCAGACCCTGTGACCTGACACCTACTAGGTAGGATCGTGACCTCCCCTTCCCACGACAGCCCGCCCTGGACCTGCCTCAGGACCTGCTTCGTCAGTGTCTGCCTGGTCTGGGGCCTGATGGGCCTGAAGCAGCCCCACATCCTGCATCAGCCACTCTTCTCCCCAGTCACAAAGGGCACAGAGTGGCCCTCAGCCAAAAGACTTTCCCCAGCCTTTCCTCTGGCTTACATAAATAAGCTTGTCACATATGTTTCAAACATATATTTCAGTTGTTTCTACTCTGTTTCTATCCATTTTCCCTGTAATATCAGGTACTTGGACAGTACTTAGATTAAGAAATTCAATGAGGTATCTGATGCCCTGTTTATTTTAGGACCTGTTCTCTGAAGGTGAAGAGAGGGAGGGAAAGCTAGAGCAAATGAGAGAGTTTCTCTCCCTTTCTCTACACAGGACCTGGTTCCCCCCCCCCCACGCCCCCCCCCACCCCCGCCTCCTGTTCTTGTAGCTCTTTGGAAAAACAGCACAGGGTGAGGATGGAAGAATTTCCTTTTGAATTAAACAAGTCCACATGAAGTTCCAGAGGAGAGGAACTGGCATAGAGACTGATATTCTCCATCCTGGGGGCGTGGGCAGGGAAAATAGTGATACCTCCACGGTGAAGGGTGCGTGTGGTGGAGGGAAAGCAGATGCGCCAGGGAAAGGGAGAGTTAGGTTTACATCCCAGGCAAATACACACATCCCTCCTGTTGGAAGATTCTGAGACGATGGAACAAACAGACAATGGAATTGAGTCCGCCTCTGCTTGGAAACAACTCTGGACAGTGCTTAGTTAGGAAACAATTGGAGGTGAGGGGCGAGGATAGGATAAATACAGTCTCGAAGCTGCAAGCCCAGGATGATGGAACTTGGGGTATAGGAGAAAGGAGGGAAATGGGAAAAGGATAATGGAACTCACTGAAACCCTAAGACTTAGGACTCCATCAAAACACAATGTCATGTCTGTACGCACATTAGGCCACAAGGCAAGCAGTGTGATGTACCAGCACTACCCTGAGAATCAAAGCTGCTCTTTATTCAGCACCTTTCTTGGGGGCGGGGGCAGGGGACAGCCTGAGTATATAGTATAGACACAGGCGTCCCCGTTATCAGCAGTGTCAGGTCCTGCTCACTCCTGCTCTTCCTGATGTGCCGGTGGCAGCTCCCTGTCCTCCCAGTCTCTGCACAGCTCGCAGGGCTCACCCCAGGAGAGCCAGGCCAGGCTTCTGGTCCACAGCTGGGTTACAGGAGACAGTGCCACTGCACAGGCCCCGTGGAATGCCCACTGCTCAGACCCTCTCTGCCATCTTCCCTCCCTGTCATCAAGGCCAGGGCTTGTCATCCCATGGAAGAACAGTTTGAACCATCTTCTAGGCAATCCCGCAATGTAAAAGCAGGTGATAAGTAGTCACATTCTTGCTTCGGGGTTTAGCCTCGTCATCCTCAGTGGTATTGAGTGGCTTTCCAGGCTCCCTTCCTGCTTGGCACTCTGAGGAATCCCAGCCCGATGACAGGACCTGACCTGAGGGCGCAGTTATGCCCCACTTCTCCCAACACTCCTTCCCTTCCCTCCCCAACTGACCAGCCTCATTGGGCAAATTGTGATGGCACGAAAGCTGCGGAAAATCACCTTCCTGCTGGCTGGGGGGCCCAGGGACCCAGTGTGCAGTGACATTCTGCCCAGGCTGGCAAAGCAGATGAAAGGCAAGTGTATCACCAGCCCAGAGCCCACCCCTGGAAAGTCTTATAGCTGGAAGGTCTCGTAACCAGGTTTGTCAGAACTCCCAGAGGGAAGGGGGACTCGTGCGTAGAGGAGCGGTTCCCACATGCTGATCCCACATTTTCTAAGAGTGTGGCCTACCTTCATTGTACATGTTCACATTTTCTTTCTTTATGAAATGACGATGTATGGGTAACACACTGCAAGGCGGGACGGTGACTGAGAGTACTGGCTCTGGGGCCAGATCACCTGCACTCCAATCCCAGGTCAGCAGTCCCCACGTGTGGGACCTTGCACAGCTACTTAAACTCTTGGTGCCTTGGGTTTCTGCCAGCAAAACGGAACTCCCGAAGGGTTGTTGTGAATTTCAATGAAACAAGGCAAGTAAAGCACCTAGAACACTGAGGGGGCGTTGTTCATCACGTTAGATACGCTGGACCCATGTTCTCTTATAATTTCACAGTTCCAAGAACTTCAAATGTCTCAGAAACACTGGCTTAAAGATTCACCTTCCCTTAAATGTGGTTGCAGGTGCAACACACACACACACACACACACACACACACACACACTCACACACACACACACACACACACACCGGTCCCAAGCCTAAAAGTGAAAAGCATCATTTCATCACAAAAAGGTGGAGGCCCCCTGAATTAATCTGTAGGTATCTCAGTTGCCCTGGGGAGGGAGAGGGTGCCCTGGTGTCAAGCCAGGTCCCATTCCTGGGGCATAATCTAATCAGTTAATTCCCTAAAACACAGACCCTACTGTCAGTGTCTGTGTGTGTATAAGAACATACCTGCAGGTTATGAGTGTTCAATGTGATGTGTCTCACTTGCTTGCTACTCTCAGATACCCACCTCCTGCCCACGGGTCACCTCTCTTCTCCACCTCAAAAGTGGTCTTTGGCCCTGCCCTGGGAATGTGTATCTTCCAGGTCTGAGGGCCAGGTCTGCAGATGGGGGTGGGGGAAACTAAAGAGTCGAAGGACTGACCAGGGAAAGCTTTGTGCCTCTTGTGTGCTCACCCTGAGGTAGGACACCAACCTTACTGCACTACAGTGACAGGAAAGCAGCAGAGGACAGCCTTCTGAGAATGGTTGGAACTGGGGTCCTTCCCCGTCCCACCTCGCCACCAACCCTCAGCCCACCCCCAGAAGGCAGTGAGCAGCCCCTTGCCCCTGTGAGTACAACATCCCACCAACAGCCCACAGCCTGGAAGGGAAATCCTGCAATGCCCTTCATGATTGAACACCTTCCCTCCCAGCCCTTCAGGGTCTGGGTCTCTGGGTCTTTGGAGACTCCCAAACCGGGCCCTTACCTCGTCTATCAAGTCCATCCTAGCTAACCAGATTTCACTATTACTCCTGCGGACTCCCTGTCCATGCAATCGGATTAAATATTCATTAAGCTTTATATATTTTCAATTGGTGGCTAAAATAATTGAGATACAAGGTAGTTTAAGGGGACCAGGGAGATGAATAGTTTGAAGATCATACCAACAAAAAAGGCTGGTCAGCCAGGAAAGGACCCCGGGGTGGTTCGCTGAGCTTGGGAGAGAGGGACCCAACCAACAGCACTGGGCCCCGCACCAGCACAGGACATAGGTGCTCACGTGGGCAGGAGTGCCACCCCGTTGGCCTCGCCCCTGCCACTTCCTTCTCGCTGTCAGCTGCGCCTGAGTTGCTGTGGGGTCCCACACCTGCAGGTGATGCTAAGGATGCTAAGGTCCCCTCACCGGGTTTGCTGAAGAGGACTGCAGACCCCCCAGTGCCCACACAACAGGGCAGCAGCTAGGGGCTTAGAAGAAGCCACCTCTTGGCAGACTCCACGCCTTGCTCCACCCCATCAGAGCCTTCTCAGGCCCGGCTCCCTGCCCAGTTCACACTGTGCAGCTAGGGTACCTGGAGAACGGCCATGTGCATAAGGCTGCAGGGCCAGCGATAGAATTTGTGGGGCCCTGTACAAAATGAAAATGTGGGGCCCTTGTGAAAAATGATGAAGAATTTAAGGAAGGCAACACAGAGCATTAAACCAAGTTCAGGGCCCCTCTGAGTGAGCAGGAGTCAGTGACAGCCCTGACTAGCTGTTGGGGCAGTGAGGCACACTATCTTGCTTTCAACAACTTGACTCCAGATGCAATTACATGAACGGGTCTGCAAATGTACTTTCCTTCCACTCCCTGCACTGTAGACCTGGCTGCAACCAAGGCAGACTGCACTAATTAAATTGCATTTTCATTTACATGCTTGGAGCTAGACTTCATGGATTTAAAATGCAAATGCGTGCAAAGTAGTTTTGGCCACTAGTCCCTCCCCAGCAATGCCATGGGTGAAAGACAGCAGGCCTCTGGCCCCATCGCACGCATCCCGGTCCATGCAGTGGCTGCGTGCCTGTGCACCGCTCCCAGCCTGCACCACTGTCCTCAGCAGGGAAAGGAGGACACAGGCCGGTTGCCACTCCCATTGTCAACTCAGACTCTGTACCAGTGCCTCCTGCCTTCATTGGCGCTATCAGCAAGGGACAAGCCTGAGAGTGACACTTGACTTCCCACAAGTGAAGAATTCATAGCCTGTTCTTATTTGTCAGAACACTGGATTTGGTTCCAGTCATTTTAAAGGCACTGACCCTTTGCCGAAGCTTCACAGGACTGGAGGGCACGCGCCTGTGAGCCCTGAGTGTCTGGCAGTGAGGCTGATGCTGTTAGCCTGTGGACAGTAGTTCTCAAACGTTGGGTACATTCGAGTCACCTGAAGCAGATTGCTGGACCCGCCCCGGAGTCTCTGATGCAGGAGCTCAGGGTGAAGCATGAGAATCTGCGCCACCGAAACTCACCAGGTGGTACTGATGCTGCTGGCCCAAGGGCCACACTGTGCGGACACTGTCACAGAAGGTGTGCCCGACCCCCACACCACAGAGACCACAAGACTCCTGAATGACTAACCACCTGCACGTTTAACCATCTCCCCGGGTAGAAAACAATGAGCCTGAGAAACCACAGGAAATTGGAACAGGAAGTTGTAGAGACACTCTGCCATTAGGGAACAAAAGTAATTTGTAGTGAAGTCTTCTGATCCTGCCTGTGTTTCTGACTTGGGAAGGGAGTTTTTAAGACAATGGCAGGCTGTGGTGGGAGAATAGGGTGTTATGGGGCCGCACAGACCAGGCTGGCCTCCTCGAGCCCCACTGTGGGGCAAACACGTCTATACTGGGCCTGAGGGGCAGGTGTGCTTAGGAACCAAATGCCAGTGAGGCTTCTCCCTACACATCAGCTATTCACAGCTATCGGTGCAGGCGTCTTCTGACAGCATCTCCATTCTTCTACTTCCCACATCTTGGTAAGAACAGACACTCTTTCCCATTGCTGGACGGGAAATTCAACATGGCTGCTTCCATAGGTGTCAAGACAAAACTTCTCCCTCCCTCCCAAGGGTAAAACACTCAGACTAAAATGAAACAGGCAGCTCAACTCCTCCAAGAAATCTGACCAGATCACTCCAATGACACTAGGATATCTTTGGTTTCCAAAACTCATGGAAGGTAAAGACCATTCATTCAGCAAACATATTAGCGTCTTCTAGGAGCCAGGCCTGCGCTGCAGATACAGCGACGAGCAAAGACAACCTGTCTTCCTTCATGACACTGGCCATCTCATTTCTCTTCCTAGGCTTGCTGCTGTCCCCTGGCCCCAGCTCATATAGCGCCTCAAATGTCCCTTTGAGAACTCCCTAAGCCCTCCCCAGATCCTTGACACTGTCCCTCTGGGTCACCCCAAGCAAGAAAAGAGAGTATTTTAAATAAGTAAAACTCAAAGGAGGGTGGATGGCAGTACAGATATGAAAACCTGTAGGCAAAACAGATCTACTCCAAGGCCTCAGGACCTCTCATATCTGCATGCGTAAGCACACATGTACACACACACACACACACACACACACACACACACACACACCACTCACATGACCACTTCCCCACCTAAAAAAGTCCTACTTCCTCTTTTCTTCCTGGGATAAAGTTCCTCCACCCTCCTAGGGTGCCCAGACCAGGCAGCTGCCACACACCCTCCCCACCCCTCCTATCAGGGAGCCAGGCCCTGGTTTTGCAGTTGCAGATAAGAGCAAAAACACAGCCCTCTGGGGGGCGGCCAGATGGCTCAGTGGGTTAGAGCACGAGCTCTGAACAACAGGGTTGCCGATTCAATTCCCACATGGGCCAGTGAGCTCCACCCTCCACAACTAGATTGAAGACAATGAGCTGCTGCTGAGCTGCTGGAGGGAAGGCCGGATGCCTCAGTTGATTAGAGCGCGAGCTCTCAACAAGGTTGCCGGTTCAATTCCCACATGGGATGGTGGGCTGTGCCCCCTGCAACTAAGATTGAAAGCGGTAACTGGACTTGGAGCTGAGCTGCGCCCTCCACAACTAGATTGAAGGACAACGACTTGGAGCTGATGGGCCCTGGAGAAACACACGGTTCCCCAATATTCCCCAATAAAACAAAACAAAATAAAACAAAAAACACAGTCCTCTGCCCTCTGCTAGCTGGCTGGAGACCCTCACTCTTAGCCTGACTCCAGGGTCTGTGCTGAGGGAAATTTAAACCCAGTTACAACCTGGGATTAGGACTTGGGACTAGGAAGAAGGAGAGGAAGGAGGAGAGCCCATTGACTCTGGTAACAAAAAAAGCATACCTAAAAAGAAATAGTGTTTTACTCATACACACAAATACGCACTCTGAACCCTACCCTGGGACCTGGTAAAACAATTCAAATCTTAGACCCATCTGTCTTCCGGGGTTCTTCTGGGCTGGGTTTCTTGAAGAGTGTGGCCCTAGGAACACCCAGTGCCCCATCAGCCCCACCTAAGGGGTCCCAGAGTCAATATTACAGCTGCTCCTGGATCAGAGGTGCAGAGGAAGCCGATCTTCAGGAAAGAGCCTCAGTCCAACAGGCTGTGTCTTCAAGCCTCTGCCCCATCGGCAAGGCCGGGATCCTCCCTTCTGCTTTGGAGGCTGAGGGAGGTGAGAGGCTCTGCAAACTGGTCCTCCATCTCTAGAGTCATGGGGATTCAGCTCATAGTCTGGGCTCAGGGGGGCCCGAGGCAGGGGTGCAGTTAGCAATCCTGTTCTCAGGGGTGCAAACTGGGGTGGCTGGTGGATGGCTTCTGCGTCTATACCCCAGTTTGCTCTTTAATCCAGTTCCGAAATACAGGGAGCCTCGTGTACACGCCTGGCTTGTCCCTCTGCGCGCAGCCGTCCCCCCAGCTCACCACGCCAGCCTGGAAGATCCGCCCATCTGCCTCCACACTGGACAGGGGGCCCCCGGAATCACCCTGAGGAAAGAAAGACAAGCCCTGAGTGCCCCCGCCCACTTCCCCAGGCTGACCCCAGCCCAGGCTCCCCTGCTGGCACTCACCTGGCAGGCATCCACGCCCCCGCTCAGGTAGCCCACACACATCATGCGCGCGGTGATCTGCTGTGGCATCAGCTTCTCACAGGTTGTCTGGTTGATGACACGGATCTCGCCCTTCTGCAAGACCAGCACCACGTTGCCTGGGGAGAGGGCAGGACAGGCTGACTGAGCAAGTGGGCTTCTGAGGGGGCCGTGCCACATGGGGAACAGTGCCATCCACAATGTTCCCACAGGAGTAACTGTACTAGTAAAACTCTGGAGACAACCTAAAGGCCTGTGGCTGACAAATGGCTATGTAACTGATGACACATTTACTCAATGGGATATTAGGCAGCCATATAGAGTCATTGGGTGGCAGGCTGGAAATGTGACAGGTGATATAAGCTCAAATATACACCATGGGAATAGCATATGAGAAACAAACAGAAAGGCTAAAAGAAAGTACCACAAAAATGCCCACAGTTGTTTTGTTAAGGCAGTAGAGCAGGGGTGTCCAAACTGCGGCCTGCGGGCCAACTGCAGCCCGCAATCCATTTTTAATTGGCCCGCAGCAAATTCCAAAAATACATTTAGTTTACTTAAATATATTTAAGTAAATATATTTACTTACTTGTAAGTAATTATTTACAAGTATTTATTTACTTGTAAACCAGGTGAAGCAATACGTACTTCACCTCGAGTGAGTGGCCCGGCTGTTTGTGTATTTTACCGAATATGACCCTTGGTGAAAAACATTGAAAAAAGTTTGGACACCCCTGGGTAGAGCCCTAAGTCAGGTTACTTTTCTTTTTCCTCTCTATAATCTACAAATTTTCAGCAGTGTGCTATGTTAATACCGTGTTTCACTGAAAATAAGACCTAGGTGGACAATCAGCTCTAATGCATCTTTTGGAGCAAAAATTAATATATTATATTATATTATATTATATTATATTATATTATATTATAGACCCGGTCTTATTTTACTATTTTCTTTATTATATTATTTACTATTATAAAATAATATAATGTAATGTAATATAATATAATACAATATAATATTAGTATAATACCGGTCTTATATTAATTTTTGCTCTAAAAGACGCATTACAGCTAATTGTCCGGCTAGGTCTTATTTTCAGGGAAACACGGTATTAGAACTGAGTTTTTTCAACATAACATTTACCAACTAATGGCCTTCAGATGGAGGGAGAAGGAGAGAAGAGGCCAGGTTCCCATCACTGGTCCTGACCCAGGCACAGCTCCTCAGGACTCTCTACATCAGTGTTTCCACAGCAACGTTCTTACATTCACTAAGTACCATTTGGGAAGGTGTTTTTATCTTCACTGCACAGGGGAAGAAACAGGCCCAGGGTTTAAGCAACTCTGGGCCTAGGTCGCTCAGTTAAGTAGCAGGGCCAGGCCTTCCATGCAGAGCCCGGCCTCCAAATGCCCCGCTTTCACTAGAAGCCTCCATTTCACTCCTGGACAGCCTCATCCTGCCAGGTGTGGGAGGTGGGACAGCCTAGCTCACCTCCCTCGTAGGTGTGGCCCCAGCCAGTGACCCAGATGGCCTTGCCGGGCGGGAAGGAGTGTGAGGTGTCGGGCAGGCAGATGGGCCGCACGGTGCTGCTGTACTCCACCGGCTGCTCCAGCTCCAGCAGTGCGATGTCGTAGTCGTAGGTGAAGTCATTGAAGTTAGGGTGGCTGATGATGCGCTTGAGCTTGCACTCTTGCACCCCGGGAACACTGCGCTTGCTCTGGTCGTGCAGACCCAGAAAGGCTGTCCACATGGTGTGGTCGGAGTACCTGCAGAGGGAGCCAGAGAGCCGCCCGAGATGAGCGCGCCACCGGACAAACCACCGGCGGCACAGTGTGGCCTCCATCCTCAACTGGAAACTACTGGGTGCCTCCTGACACCGCACTCACCCCCCCGCCCCCATTCCGTCTTTGTTTCCTTCTTTTAATTCATTTTCATTCGATTATCCAAAAATACCTTATTATAGCTTATTAATCTGATCTTTCACAGAACACACGACTCAGAATATTTTTCTAACACAGTGATACGTATTCTAAGCACCACATGAGTTGAAAAATAGATTGAAGTTGATAAACTAGGTTTGCTGTTGGCAGCGGAATCAGTTGATTTCAGGTCTAGAGTAGGTAAAGCATAAAATGAACCTGGGACATTTGTTTTACCACAAGTCAGTGAGTGCTCAAACCAGTGACGGAACAAGTAGGACAAGGTGCTCACTGGCCAAAGTCAAGGTCATCTGAACTTCAAAATAAACAACTGGCTTACATTTCTACACATGCTGAATAATAGAAAAGGGAGAAGGGAAAATCCATGAGTCCATCCTGAGTCTAAAAAATAATTTCAAAAAAATTTATAAGGGGGCAAGCAAAGCTATTCTTTACAGAAAAACACCAGCTAATAAATACAAAAGAAATTATTCAATAAGAAATCACATTTTGCACCTACCACAGCAATAACCAATACATGCAAGAATCACTGAGGAATGGTAACACCACTGGGCAAAAGATTGTTGGAGAGTAAGATATTCACACTGATTCAATGGATCATCCAAGATTACTTAACTCATAACCAAGGGAGGGAAGTATCTTTATAATGAAGAAACCCATGGACACCACCTTAACCAAGTAAGTAATCAACAGTTTTCTCCCAGTCATTCCCATTAATGAGATATCATGGCTTCCTGAGAAGGACACAGTATCACCTAGGCAGTGTTTCTTACCAAAAAAAAAAAAAAAAAACGTGTAACCTAACTCTTAATCAAGAAAAAACAATCAGAAAAATCCAAATTGAGAGATAGTCTGTAAAATAACTGGCCTGGACTTTTCAAAAAGGTAATAGACCAAAAATATAAGGCTTGAAGAAAGTGTTTTAGATTTAAAAGAAACTAAAGAAACCTAATGACTAAATACAAAGCATAACCCTAGACTGGATCCTTGATTTAAGGGGATAAAAATCTATAAAGGACAACATTGAGAGAATTGGAGGACATATGAAATATGGGGCGTACGCTAGCTAACAGTACCATATCAGCACTGTCATTTCTGGACATATTGTGGTTACATGGGAGAACTTCCTTGTTCTTAGGAGACACAGATTGATGTACGTGAGGAAGAATGTCGTGATGGCTGCACCTAACTCAGAAACAGTTCAGAAAAATGTATGTGAACATCTTTGGCAGCACAGCTTAGACAGGTTTGTGTGATCAAGCCTACTGAGATGTTGTGTCCAACAGCTGAAGGAACTTGAGGGAAGACTTTAGTGTCAGTCACCAAAGAGGGGTTGGACATTCTAGAAGACGCAGAAGAGAAAAAGCAAAGTTTCAAAAGCTCTGCAAAATCACGAAAGACATCTTGGAGAAAAAAGCCAAAAGGCTGGTCATGCAAAATTAAATGACCAATGCTGCAATGCCACAAGCACAAGTGGCTGGACAGAAAACATGGAAAGAATCATGAAGGCCCAAGCCCTAAGAGACAACTCAACAATGGGTTACATGGCAGCAAAGAAACACCTGGCAATAAACCCGAATCATTCCAGCACCAAGACTTCAACAGAAAAGGAAGAGGCTGACGAGAAGGACAAACAAGTCTGTGAAGCAAGGATCTGGTCACCGTGCTCCACGAAACTGCGCTCCTGTCTTCCAGCTTCAGTCTGGAATATCCCAGACATACGCTAACAGGATCAACAGGACGATCAAACTTGGTCTTAGCACTGATGAAGATGACCCGATGGCTGATGGTAGCAAGGCTGCTGTACCTGAGATGCCATCCCTCACAGGAGATGATGAGACGTCATGCAGGGAAATAGACTAAATTCTGCCTGAAGAATTACTTATTCGATGTTTTATCTTCATTGCCTCTGATAATATATTTTCAAGGATTTTTTCCTTTATTTTTGTTAACATTTAAAAAATCTGTATGGCATACAATAACTACTTAAGGAGACGATATCGTTCTACTTCTAAGTGTGATACTTGGGGCACTAAAGCTGAGCTTATTTTTTTCTAGTTATTCTTTCCTAGTTTCACATTGGCTTATTTTAACAGATCGAGGTAATGTTTTTTGTAAGATGTACGTAACCTCATGTTAACTTTGTGGTCTGAAGTGTTTTGCTAACAAGCAGATTCCTTAGTAAACCAAATCTTTTGTTACTGAGGTGTTCTGAGATACCTTGATATTCAAAAGAAAAATATTTGTTAAAACCAAATATGTGTGTTTATACACATCTATGTGTGAGGAGAGAAAAATAAAACAAATGTGGTAAAATTAAACAATTAGTGAATGTAAGATAAAGGGTATGAAGGCGTTTGTTGTAATTTTTCTTTTCTTTCACTGTATTTGCAACTTGTAGGTTTGAATTTTTTTCAAAATAAAAAACTGGAAAATATATCTTTAAAATAGAAAACGTATATGATAGAGAAAAACGTGAAGACCTGCTTCATTTTCTCTAACCTCTCAGGAAAGTCAAGAGGCTACAGAAGCAGCCTCACCTCAGACGTGCACTTCAGACTCACATACCAGTATCTGTCGCCCCACCCCTGCCCAGCTGCCTTCTGCGGACCCTGCATCCACCCTTTCCTCGCCAGTCTTACCACCCCCTCCCTAGAGTGTCTCACACCCAGACTGAAGCGCCAGCTTCCACACCAGGTCTTTTTGCCTCTGGTCTCTCTTCATTCTAACCTATTGCTGCCGGATAGCAACTGCCTAAAAACTGCTTGTGTGAGAACCTCTTTGTGTTATTCAACAAGCTAAAATGATTCCAATACCTGTCAGATCAGCCTCTCCTTCCCATCTAGGCATTCAGTACCACCATTCACTCTGCCTGACCCTTTCTGATTTTTTCTCACAATCAGCCCCATACTCTACCATGTATTCACCCACCCATCTATTCACTTATTCAGTAATTATCGGGTCTCGCTGATGTTCCAGGAATTGTATTATACCCAGTCCTCACATTCACAGTATACTTGGGGAGAGAACCAGGAAACCCACCCATGGCAGCACAGCGTGAAAAGCATCCTTCAGAGGATTGGGGAGATGCCCTGGAAGAACACGGGGTGGGAGGCGTGAGTCAGGAGAGGAAACAGCTCATGAACCAGGCCTTCAAAATCTAATATAATTTGGTCAAAGCCTACAGGCGGAGGAGAAAGTAGCATAGTCAAAGAGAGCAACGGGAATGTTTAGGAAGCCCCCCAAAGTTGAACATATGGACGGTGTGAGGCCAGGATAGGAGACTGAGGTTGGAGAGATGGGCAGAGGCCAGGTGATGTGGCCATGTTGGTCAAGCTAAGGCGTTTCTACGTTATCCTGCAAGCCACGGCACACATGTAAGTAGGGGGTCAACAGGATCAAGTTAGTTCTTTGGATAGACCACACTGGCATTGGGCAGTACAGACCAGAGTGCCGAGAAGAAAGCAAGGGGATCAGGTGGAGGGTGCTGGCGCCCCCCTCGGCCAGGGGGAGCCAAGATAGTAGCAGTGTGAGTAGGAAGGAGTAGAGATGCTTCCAGGATATTAGGAGGCAAGGACTGGATGGGACGGGATGGGGACGGAGGGGAGGCACATCAAGCCCTCTGCTGCATGCTCCCCTGACCCCACCACCTAACATGGACATCCCTTTTTCAGCCCTGTGCTGGTGCTGAGCCCTGCGCCCTAAGGCTCCCCACGCCTCGCCCTCAGCTGGACCCTGATCACCCAGCCCCTTCCACTAAGTCTTCCCTATTTACCCCACCACAATGGTCTTTTCTCTAAAGCCCATGGTACCCAGTCTAAAACAGTCTTTGATTATACAAGCAAACTTAGTCTCTAATTGTCTAAGTGTGTGTTTAAGGTACACACACTTACCAGTAACTGAGAAACCAGCTGGGAAGGTGAGGCCACCTAGATCCCCTCAGTAACTGCCATGGTGTTAGAGAGGGCATTGGAAATAGTTAACATTGGAACAGAGCTGACCACACATGAAGCACTTGTCTAAATGCTGACATGTTGTCATTTTTATCTCCCAACAGCTCTTCAAGATACAGCCACCCATTTTAAGATGAGAACTCAGGCACAGAGAGGTTAAGTAACTTTCCCAAGATCACACAGCTAGTAAGTCATGGACCACAGTCTAAACCCAGACAACCTATGCTCTTAACCACAACATGATATCACCTCTTGGTAACACCCTGTGAGTACTTGTTGACTCAGAAATGTGTCCAAAGTAACTGGTTCTTGAACACTTCAGGCCTGCCTGCTTCTGCTCACAACACTCCCTTTTTCTGGAAGGACTGAGTTATCTTGTCCAGTGACAAATACCCTCACATTTAGACACTCAGATCAGATGCTCCTGCTGATAACGGCATTCCTCACCGCCGCCCTTCCCAGCGCGCAGGCAGAATTCTAAACCCCACACATCGGCCCTAGGTAACGTGTCCACAGTTCTGGCCTAGCACTTGCTGTGCACATGTATGTCCGTGTATGTGCACACATGTGTGTATGCACATGTGCACACATCACGGATCTCGTCCCCCTACCCAGGGAAGTCTGTGAAGTGCAAGGACCAAGTCTTACTCATTTCATCTCCACAGTGCTGATAATAACAGTGGCTACTGAAGGAATTAACGGGCAAAAAGTAAGACAGATGATCAACAGAAGATGAAGGAAAGGGACATGAGAAATGAGATGATGAGAGGGAAAAAGGAAGAGGTACAGGAGGCCGTGGCGGATTCATTGGAGGACACAGACATGGTGTCCTAGCTCTCCCTGGGGGGCGGCAGTGACCACGAGCACACCGAGCACCCATGAGCACTTGGTTTCTAAACACCATTCCCACTAAGAGGGCTCCATGGAGAAATGGCTCCTTCTAGGGCTGGGCCAGGGAACATACAAGAGAAGTCTGGAGCACCTAGGAGTGCCAGAAAGCAAGAAAGTGACTCAAATAAACAAAAGAGTGGGACCATGTCAAACACAGGAGCCAAACTCAGTGAGCTCCCCAGAGCCAAATCTGGAACAATTTGAGCAGCAAAATCAGTAACATGGCATCAGATTACAACCTGAAATATAAATACACACGAGCCTGTTGGAGTATAAATAGATGGTTAAGTAAAGGGGAGCGAAGGGACAAACCTTCCTTACAGAAGAATTCCAAATTAGCTGATATCCAAAGAATACCATGTAGAAAGGGAGAAAACAGGTACTTCCTATGGAAAAAGCTGGCAAACAGTATCTTAACCAAATGACAAAGCTTAACTCCACCAGCAATGTCATGCTGACATCATTTACCTGCTGATATGATGTGATATTCTTCCAAACCTTATAACCCCAGTCTCATCATGAGAACAACATCAGACAAACATAGATGGGGGGGGCATTCTACAGAATACCTGGCCTCCAGGCTGTCAAAGTCATGAAAAACAAACAAAGACAGAAACTGTCACAGGCCAGAGGAGCCTGGGGAGACAGGAGAACAGAATGTAAAGTAGTAACCGGGATGGCTCCTGGAGCAGAAAGGACATCAGTGTAAAAACTAGGGCAGACCAGCGGGAGTTTCTAGTATTAGCAAACATCCCACATTAACAGCAAGGGGAAGCAGGTGAGGGGTATATGGGAATTCTGTACTATCTTTGCAACTTATCTACATTCCAAAATAAAGTTTATTTAAAAAAATTCTTAAGTAGGCTCTCATCACCCCCAAAAGAAAGAAAATCATTTCTGTCCAGGGTAGAGTAGAGCTGACAAAATGAGAAGAGAAAGGACAGTCAGGTTGCACGAGGCTGCCCTTCCACAGCCCAGCGAGGCCTCGCTCCTCGCACTGACCTTGCTCCCTCCAGACCTTCGGTGTCTCCTCCACCACCCATGCCCATGTGCCCATCTGACCATGCCCCACATCTGTTCCTGAGGCCTGTGTGCTGCTGTAGGCCATCTCTCCTGAAAGTGCATGACGGTTCTCCTCTCGTTCCTGTAAAAGGGTGTCATGGCAGCCTGGGGGGCCCTCATGCTGCTGCCTGTGGCAGGAGAGCATGTGCCCAGCAGGAAGTCCCCAACGGTGGGAATCCCTTGGAAGGTCTGCTCCAGGAGCAAGCTGTCCCCTTAGACTTCCACCCACAGCCAATGGCCAGAGGGCCTGAATAGACTGGAGCTAAGACACAAAGAGCCGAGCCCTGGGTCAGGCCACCTGTTCCTGCTCACCCTCTGCTCACCCCTTCCTAAGATGCCAGAACAACCCTTCCTTAGTGACCTGCCCTGTGCAAGGCACAGGGCTCAGTACTTCAGGTGCGCTGCCATATTTAATTCTCACAGCTCTAAGGATAAGAACTCACAGTGTCACCATTACCACCGAAGAACCTGAGGCCTAGGAAGTGTGAATAACTTGCCCAAGGTCACCTGGCAAGCCAGAGCTGCAGTGACTGTGAGGCTGGTCTGAACTCATCCCGAGGCGTCCCTCTGGTGCAGGGACTAACCACTCAGACTGTGGAATCCACACACCTGGGTCCCAGTCTGGCTCTGCCACTTAATAGCTGGGCAACCTCGAGCAAATGTCTTTACCTCTCTGAATCTCTGTTTCTGTAAAACGGGGACATACACAGACCTGCCTAACTAGGTTGTTGGGAAAGGCACTTAGATGGTACTTGACTGAGAGAGAGAGATAGTCATTTGAATTATTACTGCGAGTGAGCCCGTGCTGGGTGTCTGCAACCCCTCCAGTCCTGGCCCTGCCCCACTGCCATCCCACTTTGGCGTGACTCACAGACACAGGGCTTTCCAACCCCAGAATACACAGAGGAGGGCTTCCAAGGAGGCCCTCCTACTTCCTGCCCAGTGGCTCACCTGAATCCTCTGTCGTTGACGAAGCAGTGAGCTGCAGACACCATCCAGTTGTGAGAGATAAGTGAAGCTCCGCACAGATGGCCCTGGCCCAGGGCATGGAGACTCACCTGCCAGGGCCATTCACCCTCTTCTGCATCCTTGCCCCCAACAACTCGAGACTGCCTGCTGAATGATCGCAGCCCACAGTCTGGGAGGGGCAGATAAGCCAAGGAAAAGACAGTGAGTCAAAGTGGGCTACCACCGCCGGGCCCTGCATCAGGCCCAAAGAGCCCCCATGGGGATAGGCATAGCACCACTGGAGCAGTTGTGGCATGAGGGACCCCTACCAGTAAGTAACTTCAAGCCTCACAGGCTTCCACTGGGCCCCTCTCCCCACTCCCAGGTTCAAAACCATCATATGCTCCCCTACCGCCTCCTACACAAACGCATTCAAAGGGCCTCCAGACACCTGTTGGTTTGTTTAGATTTACTCTGGGTGTCATTTGCCTAGATTTCCTTGTCAAATGCTGAAGGGCACAGCTCTCAGAGAGAACAGTGGATGGGTGACATGAAGTCACAGAATAGCTGCAGCTATGCTCAAATTTAACCTGAGGCCAGTGCTTCTGAAACACACAAGAGATTACAAATTAAAGTGTGGGGTGGGGTGTGGGCAAAACCCTGCCAAGGGCTCCAGCAAGCTGTGTGCTCTCTCCTCCAGGCAGGGTGGGAGGCCAGGGCTTGCCACTCCCGTGGCTGGGTCTATGGAGCAGGGGCCAGCCCAGCAGCCCTGCCATGAAGGCACTGACGCTGGCTGCTCATGGCCTTGCCTCCAGGACCAGAGCAGGCCAATGGGGCAGTGTTAGTACCAACCAGCAAAGTTATCCTTTCCTCCAGGCAGACACACCCTCTCACCAGGGCAGACTGGGTGAGTGAGGCACTGGTGTGATTTCCGCCTGTGTATGTGCCTGCACAGTGAACAACCGTATATGGCATCCCTGCTCACCACAGTCCTTCTCATCCGAGCCGTCGCTACAGTCCTTCTTCCCGTCACACTCAGGGTTGCCCTTGCTCACACAGAGCCCATCGTTGCAGCGATAGGTGTGTTTGGTGCAGGGGACGATGCTCACTGCTCAAGGAGGACACGGGGAGAAAATCAGTTCCTCTGTGGCACCCAACCAGAAGCCTGGTGATCCACCCATCTTAGCCCCTCACTCAGGCCTGTCCACCCATCTACACCAGTGCCCACTGTCCTTCCAGGCCGCCAAAGGTTCTCTACCTTCTGGAAGATTCTCTTCCTATGGACACCTTTTATCGCCACACTTCACATGAGGTGGTTTGTGTTTATTAAACTTTGGACATGTTGCATGTGAGTGTGCTCATGGCGCCTCTCTCGGGTACAGGGGGGAAAAGTCCCCTGAAGGACAGTGGGCTGGGCCAGGCCTCACCGCTGTCACATGTGGCCTCATCAGACCCGTCCCCGCAGTTGTCCTTCCCGTCACATTGCTGGCTCTTCAGGATGCACTTCCCATTGGCACACTTGACGGTCTCAGCCGGACAATCTGGGAAGCACAAAGCACTCAGCAGGGGCTCGACGCCTGAGCGGAGAGATGGCTGCAGCGCCCAGGCCACGCCCCCACGAGCACTCACGCCACGCCCCCACGAGCACTCACTGCACTCCAGCTCATCACTGTTGTCTCCACAGTCGTTCACGCTGTCACAGACCCAGAAGAGGGGCTTGCAGAACTTGTTCTTGCATGTGAACTGGTAGGTGGCATTGCATTCTGGATGGGGCAAGGGCAGCGTCAGCTGGCGAGGCTCAGTGGGGATGTAAGCCCCCCAGCCTCACTCATCACTCAGCTTCCCCGGGAAGCTGTCTGAGGACAGAGTCCCATCTGGAGAGCGGGTCCAGGTGCCCTGTGTCACTGGCTATGGGAGCTGACCTCAGCACAGCACAGACGCTCCACTGTCTGCGCCCCAGGGGCCATGGCTAGAGGGGAGGGGGCTAGATGTCCACACAGCAGATGGGCAGAACCTCCCCGCCACCTGGGGCCTTCCTGCCACGGGGGTTAGCTGACAGGCACCAGGGCACAGCACGGACAGGGAGGACGGCCCAGCCCGCAGCCCCACTCACTGCAGTTGAGCTCGTCGCTGTAATCGGCACAGTCCGCCCAGCCATCGCAGCGCAGCTCGTTCCGGATACAGCGCCCCGTGTTACACATGAACTTCCCAGGGCACGCTGCAGGGGACAGGGCAGGCCTGGAGTCTGCAGCCACCACCCCTGCCTCCCACAGCTGGCTCCCCGACTCACCCTCCTCCCTCACAGACAACCACACCGCAACACTGAGGCCCAAAGAAAAACTCTCGCCCGTCCTCAACACAGACCGGACAGGGCTACCACTGGCACCCCAG
The DNA here is from genome assembly GCF_036562045.2 of Rhinolophus sinicus. Classification (NCBI taxonomy): domain Eukaryota; kingdom Metazoa; phylum Chordata; class Mammalia; order Chiroptera; family Rhinolophidae; genus Rhinolophus; species Rhinolophus sinicus. The sequence goes on from NC_133765.1 coordinate 9,556,318, forward strand.
GGCAGGGCTCTCCCGGGCCCATCAAGCTGTTGGCAAGGCGGCTTCTAAAGCCCGTAGGGGAGAGTTGGCCGGGAGTCCCTCCTGACTGCCGATGACCACACCCCAGGAAGCTCCGGGCAAAGTGAAGAGGGGCTGGCTGGGTGTACACTCAGTTTTACTGTCGTGTCCTTGGCCAGCCATGTCCCCCAAGGCCCAGCCTCCCCATCGGCAACACAGAGCAACAGCAGCTCAGCAGGTCAATGATGTATGTGTCCTATGCAAAGTTCAAATGGCATCACCACATTTCCTTAATTAGGTATTTTCCACATTTCCACGTTTCTGAAGTTGGAAGGTGTCTGATAACTGATGTCATCAGGCAGATAGATGACAAAGTGGAGAGGAGGCCGTTGTCACTTTCTCTGCATAGGTAGCTTAGTCACTTATCAAAGCAGTTTTCTCATCTAATAACACTTTTGGTGGTGAGCTGTGCAATTGAATTTTAACTTAAATTTGGATTCTTGCATATAGGAATTTAACTTAAAATGTCTCCTAAAGGTTACTCTCTGATGCAGGGCTGAAACAAAAGACCATTGTGTATGTGGAAGAACTGCTACTTACATAGCAGACAGGGAAATTAAAGGCAACAGAATCTGCCAGATCTCTTAGGTATAGATCACAGAATTGTCAAAGCTAGGAATAGTGAGTATCGTGTTCATGCTCCAGAATTTTCTAACGTGTCTCAAAATTATGCTACCAATTCTAAAGGTGCTGAAAGGCCACAAAGACAAGCACCAATTATTAAAGTCACAGGGATGCGGAACCAAAGGGACAGGTGGCCCAAAGGAACTCAGGGTGCTCGGGCTCAAGGTGCCTCACCGTGGGACTAAAGGGCACGGTGTGTGCCAGCGCTCACTGTGGCCTTTGTAACAAATGCACTTCAGGCAGCCTTTTCTCCTTCAGAAATCTACTAGAGGGATATGCACATTCTCTGGCATCTTAGAATCAGGAAAGCACAACGCTAAGAAGAGGCGGCATAGAGAGTGAATCGGGGTCCCTCCCTCTAGCCAGGCTCCTTCCAAAGAAGTCACTCACGGTCACTGGAGTCATAGGACAGGTACTCAGCAAAGAAGCCCGTGTCCGTGTAGGACTGATCCGAATGGAAGTGAACAGTGATTCTGCTGCTGTTGCTGGCAACCACAAACTGCGGCCTCTCCCCGCAGTACCTGAAGGAAGGAGCCAACAGTAGGAAGAGGACACATCCTGGGGCTCGGGCACCCCCTCCCCACAAGCACCAGCCCTGGGCCAGCTCGCCCACTCCCCTGTTGCCTCCCCCTCGCCCACTTCCCAGCACTCACTTCTCCCCGTTGATCTCCACATAGTCCTTGGGGCAGGTGCCCAGGGGCACGTTGGGCTCCAACAGGTAGAAGAGTTTGAAGGACACCTTCACATTTCGATGGTTGGGCACCTGAAGAGAGAGATGCTGCTGGGCCTCTGCTGCTTCATTCCCTCTTTCCTAAACCCAAGGACGTCGTGTGGTGGCTATGGGGGCTGGAGAAGCAGGGCATGGAGCCTGGCTGTGCTTCTTCTCCTCTCCAGCCCATGTGGGCAACATGCAACAGAGCAGGAGGGGACGCGGTCCATGTTTGGAAGAACTTCTAGACTCAGACACAAGAGACACTGCTATATCGCTAAAGAAGGCTGGAAAGTTCTCCCTACATTATCGAAAGTAGGAAAGAGTGATGGATCTTTGATTGGGATGGCATGAGGGGCAGTCCTGTCAGCAAGACTTGTCTCACGGCCATTCAGCAAGTGCTTTCTCTGCTGCACACACATTCTCCAACCTAATCCCAACCGCACCTCTCAGAGGCAGCCACCAGCACACTCAGTGACCTGCAGCAAGCAAGCATCAGCCATGGAGAGGAGCAAGGACTTGAGTCTGGGTCAGCTTGACATTGCGGCAAGTCAGCCCTGTGCAAACCTGCCTGCCTGCGGGATTCAGATCCTGCCACGGGGGTCAGCTGTGGCCACTCGGGGTTGCTAGGAGCCCACCTCCCTTCTGTCCTTCTCACATGCCATCCTGGGGCATCCTTTCCTCGCTCCCTTTCTCTCTCTCACTCTCTTTCTCCCCACCCTCCTTCTTCCCCCCACAGCTCCTACCTCAATGTCCCACGTGCAGTTGATGTTGGGCGGGTAGTGGCCCGGATAGTACGGACTGCTAAATGTCCCTTGGGCTTCACGTAAGTAGCCTCCACAGCCTGAGAGGAAAGGCAGGAGAGAGCATGAGGACTGAGGACCTGCTCAGGAGGGGCCAGAGGAGAGCCAGCCTGAGGCAAAGCCGGTGGTCCTCTCAGGCGGCAGGCCTGGACACCTAGAGCCTCCACAGCCAGCTGCTGAAAAGTCCGAATGCTAGGAGGCCGACTTCTTTAGGGAGGCCTCCTGACCCAGGTGAGGGGCAAAAGGCCCTTTGGCTTAAGCTTCAAACCTTTGTCATCGACCTGGGCCAGTTTGCCAGCCACAGGGTTTGGCCTATGGCTCCCTGGACTCAAGCCAACCGCTAAAGACTGTCCCCTTCTCCACCTCACCCCAGCCCTTCCTTACTGCTCATCTTAGGCAGCTGGAAGAACATGGCCTCAAAGCCAGGATTTCGCCGCCCGGTATTGGTTATCAGCGTGACAAGCAGGACGTTCTGGGAGGAAAGGAAGGTCAGGTTGTAGGAGGGGGGATAGCTGCCACACAACCTGCAGGGACAAAAGGGGCAGGCGTTATCAAGGGCAGACAGAACCTAAGCAGAGGGGACCCAAAGACTCCATCCCTAAACCCTTCACAAAAGGCCAACGGTGGGGTCATAAAGGTCACGCCACACAAACAATCAGCGACCTGAGCTCAGGCACATCCCTGATGAGCCCTGCAGGTCACCTGAGTCCTCGCATATGTTGCAGGCACTGTGCACTAATTGTAAGGCTGTCCTTGTTTGAAATAGCAAAAGCTCAGAAACACTGAATACCTAACATTAGAGAATTCATTAAATAAACTACAAGCTAAATAATAACAATAATAATAGCAGTAAAAGCATGAACAACTAACACTTACTAAGACCATGCCTTTGTATCTATTCTTCATGCTTTATATCTAGTAACTCAGGTATCTTCCTACCAACTCTGAAGTAGAGACAATTATCCCCATTTTACAGATAAGGACACTGAGGCATGGGAAAGTCCACAATTCCACAGTTACTAAGTGTCAAGGCTGAAATTCCAACCCAAGCATCAGGTTCCAGAGCCTACACGGCCAACGCCCATGTCCTGCAGCCTCTCGACTACTCCACGTCACTCAACCATTAAAAATGATGGTTAGGGACAGGATTACTGATTTGGAAAGACTATCATAATATACTTCATTTTTTAAAAGCAGATAACAAAACCAAAGATGCTGTATAATCTCATATTTAAATATGTACCCAAACATATACATACACAGCAGAAAAGTCTAGAAGAGTATACATCACAAATCTAACAGTGATTGTTTCTAGGAAGTAAGATTACGAATGACATTCGTCCTCTTTGCCCATGTCTCTTTTCCACGTTTTCCTTTTAGGACATGTATTTATTTGTTGTACAATTAACGGATTAGAGAGAGGGAAAAAACCCTGCACAAAAAGGGTGTTTAGACAGGAGTTCTGGCTGCTAAACTGTAGCAGCAGATGGTTCTGTCTTGGCTTCAGCCTGAATTTTAGCCCATTATTAATCATGAAACATCTGCCCAGCTCATTTCCACAGAGGGCAGTAGAAGGTTCTGGCTCACTGAGTCAGGGAGAGAGGGGGAGGGGGGCACTTTGCCCCCAACCCACAACGCCTTTTAGAAGTGTGCGCCATCCTGACATGCGACTGGCTAGGGTGGCGTGCTTCTGAGCACCCCGACCTCCTTCGCAGGTGCCATTTTATTTGCTGTAATCCAGATGCTTTGACATCTGCAGCCTTGCTGGAGCGACTGCCCTCCAAGGGTTAGACAATTCCTAGAGATAGCAAAGATTCACCTGAGGCCAAGCCTTTCTCACGCAAACCAATTCAAAGCCCACCCCCAACCACTTCTCTCTAGGGCTCTTACACTCCAGGCCACCATCCACCCGCCCTAATCACCCCACAACCAGGTACCATACCAGACAGTGAGAGACAAACCTATGCCCCAGAGCCAACTGGAATTATTCAAGCTATTAGTCCTTAACTTATATATCCTGCCTTTCCTTGCCTTTCCTGTGGAAACCACAACAAAACAGCACTGCCCACATTTTCTGACAACGTCCTCTGCCTCTTGACCGACCCTGGTGCTTCCCTGTGTGGCTCCTCTGTGGCGCTCTCTGAAGTGTGAGTAACAAACTATCTTTTCAGTGGCAGTTGTCTCCTGATCTGTTGGCCTCAACATAACTGTTACCACAGCAGGCTGCACCTTCACTCTGGCAGGTACAGGCAGCACACCTGCTCACTGACATCTCGTGAGCCTTCCTCACCCACCCTTGCCAAGGCCTAGAAATCATCTCCAAGACGCTCCACTGGAGCTCATCACACCACACACCTGTTCTCTGCTGCCTGGAAGTTGGCAGCAGCCTGTGGCCAAGAGTCACAAGAGTCACATATCTCCAACCTACACTGCAACTAGCTCCAGAGGTCCAGCCCACAAGGGGCAGCCACGAAGCTCCCACAGCCGCCTGTGCTCCCCTGGGACACTCACTGCACCACAGCGCGGGGTTCCACAGGGCTCAAGGTGTCATACACCTTGACCAGGTCACTGCCACGGTCATCACAGGGCGCGACATCAAAGCTTCGGAAGGTGAGGCTCAGCACGGAGTTGGCATCCCCCCGTAGGGCCCACTGGCAGCTGGCGAAAGCTGGATAGGGGCTGTCAGGGAAGCCAGGCGTGGTGAACCGAGTCAGCTCCCCACCGCGGGCGTGCAGGGCGAATCTGCAGCTGTCTGTGGGACACAAGAGGCAGTGGGGCAGAGCTGGGAAGAGTGGGTGGGGTGAGCAGCTCACAGCCCTCCTGGGGGTGCCCCTACACCTGGCCTCTCCAAGGTGCCCCAGGATGCCCTGGACTGGCAAGAGACCAGGAAGGGGGCTTCTCCTGGCATGGGGGAGGCAAAGGGATGTGTTGCTATCACCACTGTGCAACTTTTGGGGACCCCTTGATTGAAGGGGCATCTGGCCACACCCCAGTCCTCCTCTGGGAAAAGGGCACCATACTTACTGTCCTGGGTGGTCTGTACTGTCCTGGGGTCAGTGGCTGAAGAAAAAGAGGGCGAATACAGTATTTACTGACCTGCTCTATTTCCTCATTCCTGCTTCCTTATTCCCCTAAAGGGAGGTGCCGGCCAGCACAGTCTTCGCTTCCCGGCACTCGCCCAGGAGCAGTGGCTTCCCCTGCTCCACTGCAGCCTGGCCCCCCAAACACCCACCCCGGCACCCTGCACTCACGGAAGGCCACCACGGAGGTCAGCGTGAAGGAATGCAGGGTGCGGGTGCGGGGCGGCAGCTTGACCGCGTGCTCCTCGGCCATGGCGCGCTCCGCCTCCTCCACCAGGTAGTTGGGAATGTTGAACTCTGACCAGTAGTAGGCGATGACGCTGCCCTCGCTGGGGAAAGGCGACTGGGTCTGATATGCGGAGGGGCTCTGGGCATCTGCCTGTCCCCACTCTCCCAGATGTGAGGGGCAGACCCAAACCCACATTTGGAAAAATAACAAAGAATCACTACCATTCCTGAGTGGCTTATGTCGCAGGCACTGTGCGAAGCACTCCACCCTGCTCCGAACCCGCATCATAGTAACACTCCCGGGTCACCCATCTTGGAGAGACAGAAGAGCTACGCGTGGTAAGCCATGGGCATAAAGGACAGAATAGCACTGCTGCCTTCGCTCTCCAAGGCAGGGCCTCAGGGCTTCATCGCCCTACAGGCTCCCAGGCACTTGTCCCACAGAGGACCACACACCGGTCCTATTCCCAGCACTTCCCCACCCAGCCTTCCCCTCAGTACCTACCTGAAGGCAGTCACCGCTGACTCCTTGTGGTAGGGACCCAGGGCTGGGATCCCACTGTACAACAGCTTCAGCTGAGGGAAGGACAAGAGGCTCAGGGCAGGCCAGAGAGCAGTGACAGCCTCCTGCCCCAGCCCTCGCTGCTCCCTCCCTCCTGGGACTTGGCTGCGCTCCCCGTGCCCCACATCAGCCCAGGGAGCAGACAGCAGGAACAGAGCGTCAGCCCAGGGATAGGACTCACCGCTTCCTTCACTTTGTTGGCCAGCTCTGCAAACTCAGTGGAGTTTGGGTTCTCATAGGCATCCACAAAGTTCTCGTTTGTGATCCTAAGGTAGCCATTGAAGACCTTCTGGACCCGCACGTTCCGGTCTGTGCAAGACCAGGGAAGGACAGTAGTTAGAAGAAGAGACAGCAGTCCTGTCTCATCCCCCAACGTCCACAAGCTGCCCTCAGCAACCCTGGGGGAGCTACTATGATGAAGGGCATGGGGGCAGATGGACCAGGTCTCTACTGGAATCCATACCTATGTTCAGATCCAAGAGTGTGAAAAGCAACAAAACTTCCCACAAACAGGGGAGCAAATGCAGGAGGGGGCCAGTGGACATATGAGCCCTGCAGGCCAGCTCTGACCAACTCTCCATTCCCACCCCCCCACACACACACCTTACGGCTTGAGAGAGCCAGGGAGACAGAGCCCTAGACCCCTCCTCACCCACCTGCATGCCACCCTCCATTCTCTGGTCCATAAGAGGCAGGCCTTGGCTCTGTCTGTTGAGGGAGAAGGTAGAGCCACCCCCACATCGCCCCCAGAGCCACCCCCTCCAGCTTTACTCACACTGGAAGTGCCACACCAGTAAACCAGCCGTGAGCGACAGCAAGAAGAAGCTGATGAGCACAGTCACTAGTACAACCCAGGGCTTGAGGCCTCGCTTCTCAACCTTCTTGGTGTTGTTCACCGGCAAGAACTCCAGGCCTTCCTCAAAGCCATTCATGTTCTAAACAGAAAAAGGCACTGCAGCTCAGAAACTCTCTCACCTCAACAGCCCGTCATTGAAGCTCTCCACTTAAGTGAATCATCTTTTGACGCAGGTAGATGCCCAGCTGTGGGGAAAGCAGGCCCAACCCAGGCCATGATTGGCCACTGGGTGCCTCTGTGCAAACTTCTAAAGGCAGCCCTTCCCCCAGCCACCACAGCCTCAGGCACGGAGCAAGGAGCCCCGACGATTCTGTCCCAACCGAGCTCCTGCAACAGGAGCCTGTGGGCAGCATGTAAACTGTACATCCTACCCAGTGGCCTTGCTCTGCCAGTGTTTAACCAGGCTATAAACCTGGACAGCTCTGTCATGCCACTGTGGAACAAGCTACCCTGCTTTTAGGCTTAAGTGTCCCAATCCATGATCTCAAGGTGAAGTGAGAAGGCCAGGTCTCTACTGGAATCCACACCCCTGCTCAAGCACAAAAGCACAAAAAGCAACAAAACTTGCGAAAAACAGGACAGCAGTTTCCCTGGTTCCTCCTTGTCAGGGGGAATCCAGGAGGGGGAGCATGAATGTGGAAGGGGCAGGTGCATGCAGTGTCAGCACGCAATGACAGGTAAGTTTTTCTGCCCTACCGCACACACTCTATCTGCTTGCTTTAAACTACCTCATACCCACTGCAAAAGGGTTTGTAATAAAAGCAATAGCCTCCATCCCAAATTCCACAGATGTGGCCATTTTTAACAGTTTGCAGATGTAGTTTTTCTGGGGTTAACCTTATAACTCTAAATAATGTGCTTGAACTAACGTTTCTTGGTTTGTCACATTTAAACCTTACAAGTATCTATTAACTCATTGCTATGACAGATTCTCCCCCTCCGGACACATTTGGATACTTTTATCTCTAATTTTAGTTTCCTAATAAGTTATATTTGTGACTTGATCAAATATCACTCACAGAAACACACCCCATAGCTAATCCCACCATGGTAATCATCTTGCAATATATAAATGTATCAAAGCAATGTGTTGTACAACACATTGTACAACCTTAAACTTACACAATATTATACGTCAATTATATCTCAATAAAAACAAATTTTTAAAAAAGAAAAGAAACACCCCAGAGGCAACTATTTAATATGCTTTCAAACTACTGTTCAGGAATTTGCCTCCATATTTCTACATATGCCAATATCACTATATCTTAATTCATCTATTTAAGATATAATCAACTGACTTTCTATTATGATAATGTGGATTTTAATGTCCTTCCTTCATTGTGTCTCACCCAACTTCCCAATAGTTATAGAGCTAAAGTTTTAAAAATTTATATCCATACTCTATGTTTTCATTAGTCTTTGAAAATATTGTTCACTATTATTTCCTTCCCAGTATAACAATTTTGTTTTCCTGCTGTAAATATTCACTTATTTGGATTTCTTTTTAACATATACCCAAGTCTTTCCATACAATCTAAGAGCTCTGTTAATACTCTTCTACTCTTCTGCATATAAAGTCTGTCAAACAACCTTTCATTTCATTTTCCTCTCAGGAGTTTCCCTCCTACGTCCTCGCTCCTTTCCCATAGCTGTTGTCTGGAACTACCTTCACCATCACCCTGGGAATTCCCTTCATCTTCCTCTTGTGTTAAAATTTGTTTCCTAGATTCCTTGCCTTAATCTCTATTGGCTTACTTCATTTTGGTGAAACACCATACTTCAGTAGCTTCCTGAGAAATGTTTTGAGACTTTGCTTGTTTGTGAAAGTTCCTTAATTCTGCAAGCACATTTTTGATAGTTTTTATAGGACTCTGGGTTTCAAATAATTTTCACTTACAATTTCGCAGACTCCATTGTTTTTTAGCTTCTAATTTTGCTTTTGAGAAATATGATGAGTACACATCCATATTGTTTACTCATGATTTATTATCTTTCTTTCTCTGAAAGCCTTAACAATGTGCTTTGAATTGGGTCTTTCAATTTCATGATGCTGAACTCTCCACCTGCCCTTTGAGTTTGGAAACTCATATTTTTCAGTCTGGAAAACTTTCTTGTATTATTTCTTAAATTATGTCCTCCCCTTCATTTTCTTTGATCTATCTTTCTGCAATTTCTATTATATTGAAATTGAAATTTCTATCATATTGATCTCTAACTTTACTTATCCTTTCTCTGCTATTATCATCTCAATTTTTAAAATTTCTATTGAGTTTTCCATTTCTGCTATCAAAACTTTAATTTCCAAGAATTCTTTCTTGTTCTCTGAATTTTATTCTTTCTTGTTCTCTGAATTTTGAGGGCAAAAATCTCATCTTTATATTTTTATTGAGTACTTTTTCTCTTTTTTTTCTTCACTTTCTCTTTCATGTTGAAGGCTTTTCTCAAATGCCCAAGGATGCTTTGTTGTTCATTCATATTTAAGAATAAGGTCCATTTGGAAGCTCTGTGTGCATGGCTTGCCCCAAGTGGCTTTACTACAGGCCACAATTATAGAGTTTTTTGTTTGTTTTGTTTTTTAAACTGGGCATTCCCAACAGCTAGGCTATGTAGATCTCTTCTATGGGGTGGTTTAATTGCTCCAAAGAATAATTTTCTAATCTCCTGGATAGAGCAATTTAAACACAGCCACTAGCATTCCAGACCATGTGAGAGAATAGACCTTTGCCTCTTTTTGCCCCTCACTACAGCCTTCCTCTGCACCTAGTGTCCTCAGGTCTAGAGAAATCTATTTCCCACCCCTTATGGGGACTAGTAGGGTAGGGGTATTTTTGTTTGGGACAGAGGTGGGGACCTGAGGATTGCTCACAATGCCCTTCCCTGTCTCACCTCTATCTTCTATAACACCAGAGCCCAATTCTTGACACTGGCAGAGGACATCATCAAAGAAGTCCTGGGAGAATATAAAGAGAGGCATATCTCTTTAATTCAAAGGCTCACTGAATGGTGAGAAAAGTAAATGAAAAAGCACATATGACTAAATACATCATGATGGAATATCAGAACACCAAGGATAAAGAGTATGTTCTCTAAACCTCTATCTGGCTTTTCCTCCCCCCGCCCTCATATTTTACGTTCTTCATCACTAGGATTCTGGGATTCTTCAACATTCTGGGATTTTTTTGGTTTTTAAGTTACTTACTTTAAAACCTATAGAATTTTTAAAATAGCTTCACTGAGGTATAATTGGCGGAAAAAAAAAACACTACATATTAAAGTGTACAATTTTGGGCATATATGTACACCTAAGAAATCATCACCACAATCAAGATAATGAACATATCCATCACCTTGAAGTTTCCTCCTGGCCCTTCCCTCGCACGCCTCCCCATTCCCTTTCCTGTCCCCAAGCAACTAATTATCTGCTTCCTATCAGTAAAGACTAGTTTGTTTTTTCTAGAACTTTATATAAATGGAATGATACAACATGTACTCTTTATTGTCCAGCTTCTTTTAAGCAACACAATATTTTGAGCTTCATACCCATTATTATGTTTATTAGGTTCATAGTGCATCCTTTTCTATTGTGGAGTCGTATTCCATTGTGTGGATATACAATTTGTTTACCTATTCACCTGTTGATGGACATTTGGGTTGTTTTCAGTTTAGGGCTATCACAAACAAAGCTGCTATAAACATTCCTGTACACGTTCTTGTATTGGCGTATGCTTTCATTTCTCTTGGGCAAATTACCTAAGAGTGGAATAACAAGTTTGCATAAGTGTATGTTTAACTTTTTAAGAAACTGCCAAACTGTTTTCCAAAGTGACTGTACTATTTCACATTCCCATCAGCAGTATATGAGGATTCCAGTTTGTCCACATCCTGTCCAACACGTGGTATGTTCAATCTTTTTAATTTTAGCCATTTTAAGAGATTCATAGTGAGTGGTTTCTCACATTGGTTTTAAATTGCTTTTCCCTAATAACTAATGATGTTGAACATCTTTTCATATACTTAATTGCTATTTGATTATCTTCTTTGGTGGCGTCTTTTCAAATCTTTTTCTGAATTTTTTTAAATTGATTTGCTTATTTCCCCATTGAATTTTGAGAGGTTTTTGCAATTATTTTTATCCTTTTAAATCACAATTACTTTTGCACCAACCTAATATATTCTGGATACAGTCTTTAGTAAAAAATCAGTTGTCCATATATTTATGGGTCTATATCTGGCCTCTGTTATGTCCATGATCTCCGTCTGTCTTTATGTGAATATCGTGCTGTCTTCATTACTGTAGCTTTGTAAGTCAAAAAAGCTATTGAAATAAGTGAGTTTAACAAGGTTGCAGAATATAAGATCAATATATAAAATATCGCTTGTATTTTTATATGTTAACAATTACAAAGTGGAAATTAAAACTAAAAACATAAAATGTACAATAGCAGCAACAACATAAAATACTTAGGGGTAAATCTGATAAAAGATGTCCAAGACCTGTACATTGAAAAATACAAAACATTGCTGACAGAAATTTAAAAGACCTAAATAAATCAAGAAATATCCCATGTTCATGGATTGGAAGACTCAATATAGTTAGGATGTCTATTCTCCTCAAATCTGTCTATAGACTCAATACAATCTTGATCAAAATTTCAGTAGGTTTTCTGTAGAAATTGATGAGCTGCTCTGAAATTCATATGGAAATAGAACAGACCATGAAAAAAAAAAAGAACAAAACTGAAGAATTAATATCACCTGATCTCATGACTTATTATAAAGGCAATGAATGTTTTTCCTTAAATTCCAAAAATCATATATTTCGTTTCCAAGAGTCATGCTTTATTCTTTGATGGTTATTTTTTTGAACAGCCTTTTTTGTTTTATGAATGCACTACCTTCTTGCTCTTTCTTAAGATAAAACTAGATTTTTAAAATATATATTATCTTCAGAAGTTTGTCTTTCTCTTTTAGGCTGTAGGTTTTCTTTAAATGGCCAATGGTGTTTGGTTGTCTAATCATATTTAAAAATGAAAAAATAATAAGGCTTTAGCTAAACTCTCTGAACAGACTGTGTGTATGTGTATATATATGTTAGAATAAATGTAACAAAATAATTGTTTATTATGTTTATTTTCAATTGACAGGGTGCTTTCACAACTATTTTCTTACTTAATCCTCCCAACAATCCGGGAAACATTCATGACTGGTGCCGTCACCCCCGTTCTATAGATAAGGCCTGGAGAACTGATGACTTTGCAAGATCACACAGCCAGTCCAGAATTTTCCTGGTTTCTGCCTCCCAGTGTGGTCAGCTTCCAGAACTCAGGAAGCAGGTATTCAGGAAAAAGGGAAAACAAGCTCCTTGGGAAGGGGGCGGTGGCCGACAACATAGACAGTGCACCCCAGGGGCCACCTCCTGTCTGCCAATGGAGCAAGGCCGTCAGCAGCGAGGCAGGCTCAATGGTAGGGCCTTAATGTCCCTACAGTGTGAATGCTGGGCTCCGCTCAGCCAAGACATGCTGTTTAATCAGTAACTAGACTGCTTCCTTTTATAACCCTACTCTCGGCTCCATTTTCAAGCATGTTAAGAGATCGTCTTGCCTAACCCAGCCATGTTATTGATTAGGATACTGAGGCTGAGAGAGAGGGAGTAACCTGTCCAAAGTCACAAAGGTAGTGAAGCTAGTAAAGCAGCAAAGCTGGGATGAGCCACTCCCTTCCACCGGCCACGCCCTTCCACCCGAGACAGGATTCATGTATGTACGTGGAAGGGGAGGAGGCGGCAGGGCGCCCCTGTCCACTGGGCTCAACTGCATACATAACCATCTCTCTATACTGTATAACAATCTCTCTACAGAGTCACAAAGCCAATGGAAGAGAAAGTATGCTGGTGCCTGCTTTTGCTTCTCCTTTCTGTTTCGTAAAAGTAAATGCATCTGCAGGTACAAACACATACAAAGCCCAATGCTGCGAAGCCAGATTCTTCCTTACCACAAGCAGAGGCAGAGGCCACAAAACCCTCGAGGCCAATTCCCACTGGCCAGCCAGAGTCCCTGAAACACAGCAAGGCTCAAAGCCAGCTCAGACAAGAGAGCAAGGGGTAACTTCCTGGAGGACAGGTGGGCATGAAGGGCTTGGGGTACATGCAGAGCGAAGACCCTGGAGGTGTGAAGGGGGAGAACCCAGGGGGCAGCTTGCAGGGACAAGATCAGATGAGCATCATTCCCATCCAACTCTCAGGAAGAACAGAGGGGTATGGTCCAGAAATCCAGGAGGGGGAGGAGAAACCCTGGAGAATATCACATTTTCTGTTGTTTTAAGCACACTAGTGCAAGTGACACATATCCTTCCCAAGGTCAGTGGTTGTCAATAAAAACTAATTTACATAAGGTATTTGAATGATATAAGAAAGACCCTTGCAGTCACTTGACTCCCATTAAGTAAGAAACTCACTAAATGCTAAGCTAAATGCTAACTAACTAAATGCTAACTAAAAGCTAAATGCTAAGCAAACAAAACTCTGTGTCCAAGTCCTCCAAAGAATCCTCCCACTTGAGAGGCACCTTCCCTGGCTCCCTAAGCACACTCTAACAGACCTGTCACCAGCTCCAAACTCTCCAGGGTCCATTCTCCCACTGGCTCTGGGACCAGCAAATCCAAAGCTGTACTTGCCATCAGTAGCTCGGAGTGTGGTCCTCACTAGAGAAAAGCAACTGGTGAGTGTTTACATATATAAATGACAAAAATAACATTATCCAAAAATCCACACAAGATTCCAACCAAAGTAGATGAATAAAAAGTAAACTTTCATGCTCTGCTTTGTTTTTTTTGTTTTTTTTTTAAGATTGTTCCTCATTTGGCTAAGGTTGGGTGTGATCTTCAGGTAGGGAAGGAAACTGAAATAGGAAGAGGTCACTAAGAGTCCTGGAAGGGACCATAAAAAGCCATCACATGACAACCGGTAACCTGCTGCAGATCAAGGTCAAGGGGCAGGTAAGATGTCACTGGCTGGAGACAAAGGTGTATTACTCAGACCTGAGACTAGAATAAAGGTGGCTGGCTTCATGTGCCACTGCCAGCTCAGCCGTTGATTTGTAGTAGGTGCTCCTCACTTATAGATAGGTTGGGTGACTCAGTGTACCCACCACCAGACGGGACAGATTTCAATTCCATGACATCATCACTGTCACTATGGTCATGAGAACCATAAAATATGCCTGAGATTGTTCAAGCATGAAAGGACAGTCTGAGCATCTGCAATGGTTTTCCACAGAGAGGAGGTATTCTGTGACACTCAAAGATGCTTTCCTTTGGAGAAAGACAAAGCCAGCTTAACTCTCGTGGCCACTCCCTGATGCCAGTTTGTGTTAGATCCTGGCCAGAGTCCCCAGAAAGACAGCATGACTCAAGGCCACCTGAGACGACAGAGCAAGGCATGAATTCTAAAAACCAACCCTGTATTTGTCATCCAGCAGAAATGCACAGCACCGAGATACCAGAGGTGAAACTGGAGAAAGCCCTCTGTTTCAAGTGGCCGATTATAAAGGGATCCTGTCTCACAGAAGCCCTATTTAGGATGGGCTCTCTCCAGTTAAATTGCCACCCACACATTGGAAAACTTGGGCAGCTGTGGAGAGAGAGCCGCCAGCCCACGTGCAGGCTCCCAAGGGTGAGACTTCATGCGTCCTGCTGCCTTTGTAGTCCTGGTGCAGCATAGTGACCAACACAGAAAGGACACTAAGTTTTTTCTTCACAGGAGGACCGACAGGAAAAGACAGCCCACATCAGAATTCTCCACCCACTCACCAGCCCACGACAATTGATCTCACAAGTAGCCAGATTCTGAAGAACCCCACAAGAGGCTACGGTTCCCATTGATCGTACCAATCCAGCATTTCCCAGACTAGTCTGGGCATGAAAAACAACAGCAATAATAATAACAACAACAACAAAAACAAGTAAAGTGCTTGCCCAGCATCAGATTCCTGGAGATGCTGCTACAGTGTCAGGGGCAGGGCCCTGGGATCTGGAAAGTTCAACAAGTGCCCTAGGTTATTATTAGGAACTTGAAAGTTCAAGAAACTCGGCCTCCTGTTTCCAAGAGGCTGCCAGCCAGGCTCACCCATTTCCCATCACAGTGAGAGGAGCCAGCCTATTCACATTACAGTTTCAGTCCACCTATTTTAAGCAACATACCTGCTTGGTTGGACTTTGCTTCCGTGCCCTGGGGCCCTCCCACAACAGGCTATAAGCAACACCTAGAGTCTCTCAGGCTGCCACCAGGGGCCCTCAGAGACGCACGCTCCCAGAGGTGCGGTAAGCGGGTGGTACGCTCCTTGAACCCTCTACCTATTGTTGCCCAACCCTCTCACCTTTGCCCTTTGACACGTCACTGCCCTCCCACCAGAAGGACCCCCAAGGAGGATCCAGAATTACCTGTAGATCTGTGACCCCAAGGCATCTAGGGGAACAGAAAGCTGACCCATGGCCAACAGTTCCTACTGAAGGAAATAAATCAAAACTCTGCACACCTGGTCAGAGCAGGAAGAGAAGTCCCCAGGGGCCTGACTCAGCCAACCTCGGGTACTCTGTCAGCACAGAAACCCGGTGGTTCTCTGCCAGCCAGTACCTGGCTCCTGCAGGTTTCACTCCTGTGCCACTCGCTCCCCAACTCGCTGCACTGCCTAGGGCCCTGCCCACATAGCCATGGTGCTGGGACCACACACACCTTCAACGTGACCGCAAAAGGGGACAAATAACAGACTAGGGGGAGGACTGCTGGATACAATTCTCTTCTTTCCTTTTGAGGCATTGGGGTGGGTGTGGCCTAGATGAGAGGTCAGACCTGAGAACCCTGAGCCACTGGAGCAAATATTTCTCACTGTACCTCAGTTTTCCCCTCTAAAAAGTGGGTTAATAGGGGCGACCAAATGGCTCAGTTGGTTAGAGCACGGGCTCTGAGCAACAGGGTTGCCGGTTTGATTCCCACATGGGCCAGTGAGCTGCACCCTCCACAACTAGACTGAAGACAACAAGCTGCCACTGAGCCGGAAGGGGGGGCCGGATGGCTCAGCTGGTTAGAGCACGAGCTCTTAACAACAAGGTTGCCAGTTCAATTCCCGCATGGGATGGTGGGCTGCACCCCTGCAACTAAGATTGAAAACGGCGACTGGACTTAGAGCTGAGCTGCGCCTTCCACAACTACATTGAAGGACAAGAACTTGGAGCTGATGGGCCCTGGAGAAACACACTGTTCCCCAATATTCCCCCAGTAAATTTTTTTTTTTTTTTAAAGCGGATTAATGACTCCTTCTAGCCTTCTAAGTAGGGGTGTTATAAAACATAATTAGCTGACTCATGCTGGGGCCTACATACCATCTCTCTTCGATTTTGATTTCTCCATCCACTGTCTATCCATCAGCCCAAAGCCAGGCAAGGACCATTCCTCCCTCTGGTCTGGTAGAGCAGCTAAAGTTCAAGTTAAAACACTAAAACCAAACAACAACAACAACAACAGAAAACCCTTCACATCATAAGTCTGTCTACCTTGTGGGCCTCAAAGAGCCAGGCAAGAGCAGACCTGGCATGTGTCCTGGGAAGCCTGGGGAAAGACAAATCAAAGCCCGCCTGTTCACTGCACTGGAAAGGCCTCCTGCTCCTGCCCCACTTCCCTCTCCTCTCTCCCCTCCACTGAGGAAGGCAGGGGCTGGCCTGTGGGAGAGGAGAAAGCCCTCCCTGGGGCCTTTCCACCCACTCACAACCCATAGACTATTTACTCAGCAAAGCCAGGACATCTGCCTGACCACATCTACACTAGGTCTCTGTTTACACATCAAGTTCCAATCGTTTCCAAAAAATTTAGAAACATTAAAATCTCATTTCCAATGCAAGCTCTTACAACACCTCAAAACTAACAAAACAATAAACAGACTGGTTGCAGAAGCAGCAGGACTAGAGGACCTATGGGCTACTGTCCTTGAGACACTGACCCAAAAGGCCAAAGGAGATGCCAAAACCACTGAGTGAGACGATACCTGCCCTATGGCTCTCGGGCAGCATCAGAAAGGGGTCTGCACGTGGGCTGAAGCCCACAGAAGGACGCCCTGAGTGTCCCCAAGGGGCTTCCCTACCCACCGCCTCTGACTTAGAGCTCCATGTGAAAGGCAGAGGCCACGACAAACATAATCCCTATTTTTGTGCATCTTGGTGCCATGTCAAGCATTTTTTTAAAGGATTATGTCAATTTTTATTGTTAATGTGTTATTGGTGATTTATGGGTATTTATTTCTATTTTTATATCAGTGACATGTATGTGTACTATGCCAGGTAGGGGGGATACAGACACAGATAAGATGTTGCCTGTACCTTTACAGAGTGAACTATCTACAGCATCAATTAATTAGTTTAAGTGAAAAATAAGATCAAATGCTTAGGACATGGGAAACAACACATTGTCAAGAATTAAAAGAGGTACTTATGCGAACTGCCTATCTTTTCTTTGATTCCTACTTCTCACTCATAAACTTCAAAATCAAATGAATCTCCAACTCTTTTCTATTCTACATGCTAAGTTCTCTGAAATCCATTCAATTATCCTCATTCTCACACTCTTCCTGCATCCAGATAACCCCCTGATCGTCCTCGTGGGTCTCCTTCCCTCAAACCTCATGTCAAGCATTTTTAATACATATTATCTCTAATTCTCACAACTAGGTTTCATTTTCATGAAAATGAGGAAATGGGTTAAAAGAGGTTAACTTGTCAAAAACCCAGATAGTTAGAAAGTGGCAGGGCTGAACTGCAGACCCATATCTGTCTGACTCCAAAGCCAGTATTCTTCTCAGGATACCCTGCGGCTTCTCAGGGGGACAAGTATGAACCCTTCCACCCCCCAGACAAAATTGAGGAGGCTCAGAGATTAACTTCCTTAAACCTTTTCACTGCGCTAATTGATTTCAAGTTTATTCTCCAAAATGTGTCAAAAATAATTACAGTATTTATATTTTTAAGTAAATACAGTTAAGGTGCTACATTTTATTAAAATAAATGCTCACTTTAAAGAATAAAAACTTCCTATTGTTATTCATTCTTGAAAAACACAAAAATATAGAAAAATGTACATCTGCTTTCCTACACTTCCTTTCTGGAACACTGGCTCGTGGGGTAAAGTCGAACGCCGCAGTCGGCAGCATGGAAATATCATTCGACTCTGGATGACCGTCACAGCGAAAATGAAGACCATGCTGCAAAACTCTACCTATTACAAAACCCTCTTCTTGGACTCTAGATAGGGGCATGCTGTGCCCAGCACTGTATACGAATTTCCACCACTTCAACACTAGGGGAGCTGACTGCCTCCACTTTTGACCTTGCCCCCATCTAGGAGGCCCCCAAAACCTATATGGAACCAGAAGGCTGGTCCCAGCCTGCCCACTCAGAATGGCGTGGCTACCCTCACCACCCACCAAGCCCACCTGCCCTTGAGCACACAGCCAAAGGCCAAGTCCCTCCAGGAAACCTCTGCAGACCACCTCAATCCCCAGGACTTTCTCCCTGGGACCTCGCTTCCTTTATGACCTGTTCCGCCCACTTGGCATCAACGATACCCCACTGCCTCAGTGGTCAGACCAGGCAGCGCAAGGAGGTCAGGGTGCCCCAGGTCCTCTTCGTTCTGCTTCTCTCTCCCATCTCCTCCAGCCTGGACTTTGCCAGAGTTAGCAATTGATTGATTGAATGATGGGTGAATTGGTTGACTGAAAGACTTCTCTCTCCACAGCCAGACTTAGATAGCATACCCAAGGCAAGTTGGGATAATCTCCCAGGTGCTACGACCCAGGAACTTTCCAGACTTGTGTTCAATCCTGGAAGGACAGCGAATACTCAGTCCCCTCTCCCATCCCCCCACCCCCGAGGTTCTGCTTACGGCACTCTCTCCCCTCTGGCTCTCTAGTATGAGCCCCAGCCTGGCCACTTGCTCCATTTATCAGCCCCAACTAAGTGTGGACTCCCTCAGTCGTGTCCTCTCCCAGTCCTCAGTTAAAAGCTACCCCCAGGACACAACCTCTTTTTTTTTTAATTCCAGCCAGAGAATTCCATCTCAGCTCCAAGATCACTCCCTCCACCTGCTCCTTCCCAGGGCTCTTTGATCCGACTAACTCTGCACCAGTCTGTCCTTATTTGCCAGAGGTCCCCCTCCTGGCTCTAGCCCCTACCACCTTTCTCCAGCCCCAGTCACCAGACTCAAGGAGCAGAAGCATCTTTCTGCAGTGGTCCAACCAGGCAGACTCCCCCAGAAACAAAACAAGAGAAACAAGAAACAAAAGCAGCACCCTGTAACTTCTTTTCATTCTTTTTCTCTGAGCCCATGTTTTGCTTTCATGGGCTAGTGCTTTCTGAATTATTGAAATTTTTGTTGAGATCATTGTACATGTAGATTGACGTGCCATTGTAAGAAATGACACCGAGATCCCTTATACACTTTGCCCCGTTTCTCCCAATGCTAACATCGTGTAAAACTATATTATAATACCTCAACATTGATATAATCCACTGTTCTTATTCCCATTTCCCATTTTGCCTGCATTCATTTGGGTGTAATTATTAAGTGCCATACAATTTTATCAATGGTGTAGGTTCCTGTATCCACCAGCACCGACAAAATTCTGATCCCTTCTGCTGGTCTGGTGTGACCTAGCTCTCCCACCCATCAACATATCCTCCTGTTCTAAAGTTGTCATTTCAAACATGTTCTAGAAATGAATTATTTAGTATATAACCTTTGGGGATTGCTGGCTATTTTCCACTCAGCAAAAATCCCTGGAGCATGAGTCGAGTCATTACATGCATCAGTCGCTTGTTTCTTTTTATTGCTGAGTAGTATTCATGGTACGCAGGTACTATAGTCCATTGAACCTTTTTTTAACAGCTGCGTTGGTGGACCCAGAAGTTAGCGGAAAAGCCCGAATACACCTGCCTCCTGGAATTGACCACATTCTGAGAAACACCTCTCCCGCCTCTAGAGTAGCTCCCAGGCATGTTAATGGAGCTACAAATCTAAGACCTTGTTTGGGTGAAAGCCCTGAATATACAAACAGGAAAGCACCCCTGGCAAGGGAGGGAGCCTGGAATGGGGGGCCGTCCAAGGTTACAACCCAGAATCCCCATGAAGGAAGTAACAGGATAGGAGCGAGGAGAGAACTGAGGAATTGCATCCTTAGAATCAGATTCTTAGAGCTGAGACAATTTTTAGACATCGTCCCGTCTCCCATCTTCCCGGGGTCCTTCTTTCTGGGGGAAACCGTATTTTATTTAGTGCCAGTATTACAAAGTTCTTCCTCCCCCCGAGTGTGACCAGCATCACAATGACCCCTGCACCTTAGCATTGCAGCGGAACTCGCCTCACTTATGCTCAGGGCAGCTCCGGAAATACTTCCGAGTCTGCTCTATCTCTGGCTTAAACACACTCCACTCAATCAATCAAACTGTTCGCTAAACCTCTGGTCATTTGGTTCAACCTCACAATATTATTAGTTAGCAATATTCCTGTTAAGACATGGAACCCCAAATTCAACAGCATAATCCACATTAGACCAACCCTGTGTGGCGTCCATGGGGGCTGTTCATCAGTTACCTCCCTTATCCTGATTGCTCTATGTCCATCAACTGTCCAAAAATACATTCAATTAGCACACACAAACAGTAAAAATAAAATAATAAAGGATGATATAACTATTTGATGAAAGTTTATGCAGCAATCAAAAATTGTTTTTCCAAGAATAGGTAATACTATGGAAAAATTACCTAAAATACAATGCCAAAAAAAAGTCAGAAAGTACATAGGCACTTCCCACCTTTCCAAATTCACTTCAGGTGTCTCCTCTGAGAAGCTCCCAAGCAGGGCCCTTCCCCCACCATTTCAGTAGAAGCCTTCCTCGAGGTTTCCTAGCACCCTCACCGCACCTCCATCCCAGTCTCCAAGTCTCCAGATAAACCACCTGCTCCTTAAGGATGGAGGAGGGGCTGTGTCTTTGCTCTACAATCTTAACATGGGTTAAGATAGTTAATAAGTGTGTGATGAATTAATTACAACCATATCTTTAGCTGCAGAATAGGAATGACATTATGATTCCATTTGGGGGAAAATCTGTGTACACACATATATTAATATCCACATAGGTACATATTAGTACATGCATAGAAGACTTGTGGGAGAACATAAACCAAACTATTTATAGGGGTTATAAAATCTGGAAGAGAGAATTTCACAAGAATTTGGCCTTCTACTTTGTATATTTCTGTACTGCTTGACTTGAAACAAAAAAGTCCTTCCTAACTTTTGTAATAAGAAAGAAAAAAAAAGCAACTTCCTTTAGAAAACACGCATAAGCAATACCAAATTTGTAAAACGCTTCTCTAGGGAATTTTACCCCATTTTAAAATTCTTTCTACTTATCTGAGCCAAATTTTTTTAAATAATAATAATTTTAGCTTTTTAATAATAATGTTTGAAGTTATAACCAAATAAAAATATAGGGGGGATTCATTTTAGAGCCTAGGAAGCTGCACTACATGCCTGGCTTTTACTGAGCTTGGCATCAACTCAAAATGCTGGCTCTCCACTCGCTCATCTCCTGGCTCACATCACCATGGGTGTGGGGGAGGTGGCTTTTCTTTCCGTTGTCAGGGTGGTGCAGTAAGCACAGCAGTTACTCCTAAGACAGATGGACACCATTCTGTTCTTGGCAGCCTATCCCACAGGCTGTCCACGTCCTTCTGACTCATAATTAAGTCATCTAAGATCTGGCTTTTCCCTCCCAGGAGCGTGTCATCTGCAAAGATAAGCAAATGTCCCAAAACCTCATCAGATTTGCTACTAACTAAGACATGTCACAGAACCCAGGAAGGAGTCAGGAGTAGCCCAGAGTGACTTGGATGTGTAAATGGACCCTCTTGGGCACAGCTCTTCAACAGACACCAACCCACCAGACTTTACTGTCCTCCAGCCCCCAGTCCTCCACCATGCCCAGCAGACAAAATGCTGATAGAATGCCTTTCCCGGAACACAAATTGTATACGCACAACAAACTAGATAAAACGTATATATAGGGTAAGGAATGAAAGAAGGCATGAAAAAATGTGAACAACCTGATTTGTTGGTTTGGGGAAGGGTGAATTATTTTTTCATTTTAAAATTTCCATTATGATTTTTATTCATGTATATAATAAACAAAGGTACATTTTGTTCAAAGCCTTGTTGAAACCACATCTCCAGAGGGACTCCTGGTTCTACCAGATGAGTAATCCCATCAAAGGGGGAAACCAGACAAGTTTGGTGTGAGAGGTTTTTAGTGGACTTGTGTTGGCGCCTGGTGCTCACCACGCTGTTTAATAATGTGTTCTAGGATTTTGCTGGGGGTATGTTATGCATCAATCACCACGATCTTTGGAACACAACTGTATGGCTTTGTAGCTAACATATAGGCTTTGAAGTCTCACAGACCTAGGTTTGAACTTTTACTCTACTTCTGCCTTTGGGCCATTACATAAACCCTTTGAGCTCCAGTTTTCTCAACTAGGCATTTTTTTTCCCACACAGTTGCTTCGAGGATAATGAATTGAAGTGTACATATTTAGTGATGGGAAGAATGACCATCATCATATTCTCCTTTCCACCATCATCATCACCATCTCCAGAGAGACAAGGAGCCAAGATTTTGACCAATTCGACAACTATCACAAGGGTTCTAAGGATTCTGTGGCTAAACCTGCACAGAATAAGCAAATTCTGAAAACAGGAGATTCCAAGACAGAATTTTTAGTAGGGACCTGCTTCTAGAAAAGGTCTTAACAAAGAAAAAAACAGGCAATTACCGGCCATGAGCTCTGAGCAAACTCCAACATGCTGTCACCACTGATAACCATGGTGAAAATTCTCTGAGAAGCCCAAAAGTTCCCATTCTCATTCCCATACTTCCAAATGCTATTTTAATTTTGCTAAGCCACAGGCATCTCAGAAACGTCCTAAGAAGAGAAATCCAGTTTCTTACCAAATCAAACCAATTCCTACCCTTAGTGATCCATCTCTTCCTGAGTCCATTGGGCTTATAGCCCTGTCTTGTACTAGAGCAGTCCGATTGTACTGGGTTCAAATCCTAATCCCACTACTGCTTTTGCTCTGTGACCTTAGGCAAGTTATTAATACTTAGCCCCTCTGTGCTCCATATTCCTTAACCATAAAAAGGTAATAATAGTACTTAGAGGTGTAATACATGATATATGCTCAATAAATGCTGGCAATGGTTAACAGTATGCTAAGCACTCTAGTAGCGTGTGCACAATGTCAGAAGCAACATCTTTGGGCCCTGGGTCCCTTGAGGGATCCGTCACACTCTCCTTTCTCTTTCAAGAACAGACTTTCTCTCTTAAGAGGGATGCGAGCCAACAGCCTGGGCAGAACCACAGACCAGAAAAGGAACAGACACCAGGGGAACTCCACAGCCACAGTGGCCACTAGCCATAGCACAGGGAGTCACACCTCCTAGGGAGCGAGTGAGAGGCCCAGGTGGGGGAAGCTGTGGAGACATGGCACCTCCACCAGCAAGCCTGTTCAGGGCATAATCCACCCTGGGCAGATTCCCCCCGGGCGTAGGCAACTTGGGCTGCTTACCTGGGCAGCTATCAAGTAAGGGTTGTCTTCTTTCATGCCTCCGTTTTCCCATCTCCTAAATGAGGACCATGACTTTTCAGATCTTCCCAAGACCAAGGTGGAGGGAAGCCCCCTGAAGGAGGCAGGCTCCTTGCCCACTCGCAGCACCTCTGAGGCGAATCCCCACCTAAAGAACCATCTTAGTGACCCACAGCTGACTATCTTCCCTGCTCTTTCCTCACTCCTCCCCCCACGCCTACACACCTTCCAGGACATGGGGCCTTCGGAGAGCACAGCACATGCTCAAGAGAAAGGAATTTTTAAGTTTTGTTTTGTATTGGGGCGGGGGAGAAAAGGATGAGTAGCCGGTCACATGGTCTTGGCACATTTTTCCTTTCCATAGAGGATCTTTTTCATAGAAGCTGTGCAAAGAGAGGGAAATGAAAACAAGGACCACAGGAAGATGGTCTCGCTCACTGGAATTTGCTCCCCAACACTCCTCAGGGAGACTCCCTGTGTCCAGTCAATGCCCCACTGACCACCGTATGTCGAGCCTCTTCACACGCACCTATCCTACTAACACCACATCACCTTAATGTTTGTCTCGAGGCCTTTTCCAACTCAGAAATTCAAACTGTGTGATTTGTACACCACGCTACAACTTACAGAGGGCTTTCATGTAAAGTATCCCTTTTAATCCTTGCAACAAACCTGTACCATACTCATATATGTCATCCCCTTTTTATAGTCACAGAAACTGAGGCTGAGAGAGATTAGCTAACATCTCTGAGATCACCTGGCAGGGAAGTAGCAGCACCACGTCTTGGCTCCATGTTGGAAACTCTTGCCACCACATCACAGATGGCCTCTGGCCCCAATCCACCTACCCTGGCCCTTCAAGCCTAGGTTAGACACCCATCTTAAGTGTCCACCCTGGGTTTCTCCACAATCTAGTTCTTACCACACAGAATTTAATTCTCTGTATCCCACATTACACTGGGTGTTCCCTAAAGGCAGAGACTGTGTAACTGGGATCTTTCCCAATGCTATGGCCCTGTACCTGGAACATGCTCAGTCAGTGGGTACCTAATAAATATTTGTTCCGTGGGTGAATGAATGTTTGACCAGTTAACAAAGAGATGATTCTGAGTAACCGAGCTGTACAGCCTAGGCCCACAACGTCTGATTTCCCAGTCCTGGTTTTCACATGCCTGGGTCATACCAAGTCTTATGTGGGGCAATCCTGACTTGAGAAGGAACCAATGGATGCCAATGCAACTTCATGGCCATTATTAAATATTCAATACAGCCCAGGACACTCAGTGGGGCAGGCTTCCCAATCTTTTTAATAGCCACAATAATTAGCATCTGTACACCCGCTCTCATGCAGGCAGGGCTCACACAATCCCCAGTAGCGCATCAGGGCTCCAGAGACGGTAGGGAGCAGAGGTGGCTATTTTCCACTGGATGGGGACAGCTGGGGGTGGGGTGGAGCAGGGGCCAGAGTCATCAGTCTTGGGAAGGACACAGCCAGACACAAGTACCAACAAACAGAACCTTTCCCAGAAGCAACAGTGCCCCTTTCTGACTTGGCATGATCTAAACAGGCTCTGCTGATGCAGAGGGCAAATCCAGGGGAGGCAGCCGCACCTCCTCATCGGGAATAAGTTAAAACAGAGTCTGCAGACCCTGACTGCAAACACTGCCAGGTGATCCAGGGAGTGAGGTTGCTGGTAAGGCACGGAATAGAGAAGAATATTGAAGACTTCCTGGAGAAATGTTAATGAGCTTTGGGCTCAGCAGGCCATTTCCTGCAGGACACACTTTGTCCTGTCACACCTCCTAGCATAGCTCTCAAGACTGTAAGTTCAAGGGAAACAACCATATCTTACCTGCCTTTGAGAGCCCTCCCTGCATCAGTGCCCAGCCCAGAACAAGGCACAGAGTTGGTTCAACGGAGTTCGGCGGGAGAAAAGACAGAATGATCCATATGGAGGAAAACCACAGAATCATAAGTAGAAGGAAGAGCAGTGGAGTGGAGAATGGATGAGTTTCACAGAACATGAGAAAATGAGCAGGGGACAAGGGGACAAGAAAGCAAGGACTAGCAGGTGACAAGAGAAGTCAGCACGCCCTAGGAGCTCAGAGCAGGTGTGGAGGTGAGCCTCAAACCTGGTCCCCCTGGGGGAGGGAACATGGGCAGTGAGATGACTCAGGAGAATCCAGGAAGACCCTGCTCTCCCAGTGTCAGCAGAAGAGAGTCCCAGAAAGGGAAGTCATGAAGAAAAACTGCCCTGAAATAACAAATACCAAACACCAGGCCCTCTGCTGAGGAGGCCGGAGTCCAGAGCCCCAGTAGGCAATTATCGAGGGTTCATAAACATGGCAATTACAGAAAGGAAAATAGAAGGCGTCCGCCAGGTGAATCTGAAGGCGTCCACCACGTGAAGCAGGCAGGGGCTCCACAGAAGCACAGGCCCAGCCTCTGGGCTGCCTGTTGAGTCCACGTTTCCTCCTACAGGCGAGTGAAAAGTGGAAGTAACTAGTTCTGTCTGGGGTTCACCTAAACACAGCAGCCCCAGAGTCTAGACTTCTGCAAGCTGCCTAAGATGCTGCGTGGAGAAACGGAACTGTTTCAGGAGAGCTCCAAAATCTGACCTAACATGGGAGCAATGGCCGCAGCGTGGGGAGAGGAGGTTGCTGAACCCAGGAACACCAGAGAAAGTGAGAGCCAGGGCACAGGGCAGCCATCATGTGCAGAGTGGCCAAGCTCCCTCACACAACAGCCCTGGCCTTTCAGGAAACCTGGGGATCCCACTGGACAGAGAGGTGGAAGTCCTGCCTGGGCACTGCCACCCAGGTGTGTCCTTCAATAAAGTAACAACCCGTCCCCAACTCTCTACAATGTCTTTGAGATATCTCAAGAGGTCTCTCTCATTGTCCTTCCTGCCAAACAAGGGCCTCCCAGCTTCCAGGTCTTCTAAAATGCTCAAGACACAGGTTCCCAAATCCCTTCCAAAGTCACCATCCCAAAGGCTCTCTTGGAGAAGCTCAGGCCAGCTCCACCCTGGAGTCCTTAGCTCCAGGCTCCATGGCAACCAAAGCTCTGGTCTCCCAGGTGCCCTCTGCAAAGGACTCCAAATGCCTCTGACCACGAAGGAAAAACCAAAGTTCTGCAGAGGCTAAGGACTAGATTCCAAAGCCCCCGGGAAAATCTCCCTTCCTCGCCCAAATCATCCCACTCTGAGACTCCGCCCCCAGTTCCTTCGGAAGGTGCTAGGACAGAGCGTAGTGCTCTAAGGAACCGAGATGGTCCCTTTTTCTCCTTGGAGATCCCGCGTCTCCAAGACCCTGAGGGTTCCCGACTCCCCGGTGGCTGGCGCGCAGCAGGGCAGGTACCAAAGGTCCTCCGGCCAGGCACCCGCCAAACTGGAAATTCCACCTGTTGGGCCAGCGCCCGGGCCACAAAGGGGCAGTCCCTAGGCCAAGACAAAGCGCAGCGCGGTGGGGGCCGTGGCGCCCGCTCCACAGTCCAGCTCCCGGCCACACTGGGGGCTCCCGGGCCCCGACGGCGCCCGCAAAGTCCACGCCCCTCACCCCCCCGCCAGGCCAGGTCAGGGCTGCCGCCCGGCCGCCCCGAGCCCTCACCCACCTCCAGCCGAGAGCTGTACTTGAGCCCCGCGCCGAGGTCCTTGGAGCCCCCTCCGCCCTTGCGGCCCCGATTGCTCTTCATGGTCCGGGTGGTCGATCGCGGGTCTCAGAAGAATCGTCCCCGTAGGCGGCTGGCTTCCATCGCCGTCGGGGCAAAGGGACACGGGGGACAGGTAGGGCGTGGAGCGCGGACCGTGGCGAGTTCCGGTCTCAGGCGCAGCGCCCGGCCGCTGGCTGTGGCTCTCGCCCTCACTCTTCCTGTCCCGCGCAGGTAGTTTCAGGGTGTGGCCTCCCCGGGCCCGCCCCGCCGGCCGCCGCTCTCGCCGGCACCTTCCCAGACTTGCTGTCCCTTCGCGGGTTCCCGCCTCCCTCAGAGCCTCTGGGGAATCGCCTCCCTTCCGATAAAGGGGAAAATAAGGCCATCGGCCTGCAGGTGATGGGGAAGTAAGATGCGACGACTTGATTGGTGGTGCCCATTAGCACTAACTATGCCCCGCACATGATAGTGAGCACCTAACAACAACAAAAGCTGTCCCCGCGCTTTCTTCCACTCCTGGAAGAAGTGGTCCTTTCTCTTTCGGCTGGAAGACAAAGCTTCCATCAGCTTCCCTGATGCCAACCATGGTTTCTCTCCCTCCCTCTTACTTCAATCTCTCTCCACCTGTCTACATCACTAGGTCTCAAATTACAAGGCCTCCAAACCCAAACAAAAGCCTCTTGGCTTAGCCTTCCTTCTGGCCAGAAGTAGCTGCCCCTTCAGTGTTAAAGGCTCTTGCTGGCCTGCTTCCAGCTCTCCCTGGTGAGTCACTAGAGTCCTGAGTTGCCCAACCAAATGCCCTCATATCTGTTCTCAGCATCCTTTACACATTTGCCGCATCTGAGATGGATGGATACCATCCTCAGATGCCCACCTGCCCTGAATTCTGGTCCCACTTTCTAGCTCCTAAATGTCATGGTTTCCAAAGTTCTCTCCTCAGTCTCCTTCCTTTTTTCTCTGTACTTTCTTGGTATCTTTTCTTATGGCTTCAAGTAGGTAAATCTGCCTTCCTAGCATTGACGTCATGAAACAGTGCCAATTCTGCATTAACTGTTGCCTGGGAACTTCTCCATTTGTGTTCTACTGGTATTACATAGTCAACAAATATTACTGAGCACATATATATGCTAAGCACTCCTCTAGGTGCTGGGAAATAAGAGTAAATAAAATAAAAGTCCCTACTTTGC
This sequence comes from Rhinolophus sinicus, assembly GCF_036562045.2. Taxonomy (NCBI): domain Eukaryota; kingdom Metazoa; phylum Chordata; class Mammalia; order Chiroptera; family Rhinolophidae; genus Rhinolophus; species Rhinolophus sinicus. Next base: position 9,584,760 of record NC_133765.1, read on the forward strand.
AATCCACAAGCCCCAAATTCTCTTCCCAGACGTGCCCATCTTCCACGGCTTTCTCTGATTATTATATAATAGTATCATTATTGTAGGCTCAAAACCTTGGAGTCATCTTGGACTCTCCTACCCGTTTAGAAGACTCCTATTCATGCCTTCATCACCCTTTGCCTGGATTTGTGTAAGAAGTGAGTGGATCTCCTGCCTCCAGTTTGCTCCCTCTGATCTCTCCTACATATGGCAATCAGGTTCATCTCCCTCAACCACAGCTTCTTTAAAACCTTCAGTGTCTCCTGGGGGAAATCCAGCCTCTTTTGTATGGCTGTCACAATGTGACCTGTCTTCCTTTGCTACCTTGGCTCCCAGCATTCCTATTTGGACCCCTTCTCTGCAGCCAGGCTTTCCAACCTTTGCCTTTCCTAATGCTTCTCATACACTGGAAAGCCCTCTTCCTTCACACTCATCTCTGTATATTGGGACAAAGTTACCCATGGTAGTTATTAGTGTGGTTCACTGAAGTCATTAGTGGGGTTCACTGAGTGTTTCTAGCTCTGTACTTTCAGGGCACAGGATAGGATTGAACTCCTGTGGCCATATGGATAGCTGTGGCCCAGGTAATATCAAATGAGGGGATACACATCACTTATAGATAGGAGCACAAGGGGGAAATGCAAATTCCCACACCTACTTCCTTGCAAGGTCATCCTGGGAGCACATGTTGATATAAAACCTCCGTCGTCCTGTGACCCTAAGTGGCTGCAGTGTGCAGAGACCCCTGTGACGTGCATGGAATGTGTAGCATGAATGAGAAGTAAGCTTTGAGGATGTTAAACCTTTGAGAGTTGAGGGTTGCTCATTATTGCAGCAAACCTAATCCTGACTGATATTCTACCTCCTCAGTGAGATTTTCCTTCCCTCTAAACCACAACTAGGTCTGTTTGTACCTCTACTGTGGAATTTATCACCTTTTCTTTGCATCCCTGTCAGTGTCTTACTCATCTTTGAATTCTCAGAGCCTAGCACAATGACTAACATAATAAATTGTGTCAATTTTATAATGGAAAATAAATCTGTTATCTTCCATTATATAAAGCGCTCCAAAGCTAAATAGAAGATATCAAAAAATGATTTTCTGCATAGTGGGACAAAATCACCTATGGTCCTTTGTAGGTGCTACACTGGTACTACAATTACCAGTGGGACAATACTCTTCAATTAATTTGGGTGATTGAAAGTAGCTGGATCCGAAGTAACATAAATGAGATGGCACTCATGTCACTAAAACCTGCTGTTTTGCTGCCAAAGGAGTGTCCCATATTGTCTCCTAGGTTCCTAGAGTGTCATCATTTTATTTATCTTTTTGTTTGTTTTTTTTTCAGTGTGTTTTTCCAGGACCCATCAACTCTAAGTCAAGTAGTTGTTTTAATCTAGTTGTGGGGGGCACGGCTCACAGTGGACCATGTGGGGATTGAACCAGCAACCTTGGTATTATAAGCACCGCGCTCGAACCAACTGAGCCAACCACCGGCCCTACAGCATCATCTTTTATCTCAAGGAGCTAATAAATGCCTTGCATATAGAAGGTACTCAGTGATGTCATTTGGACATAATATATATGCAATGCATTACTGCAAATCCAGATTCAGAGAAAGTGATGCAGTTCAAGAGCCTGTCCCTATGATTGACATGTCCATTTACATTAAACCCATTTGTTGTAATACAACATTATCACATGTGAAATAGGTACTTTTATTCCTAAATCGTAAGTGAAGAAATGATTCAGACTCAAACCCAGATTTCAGCCTGAGGCCTGTTATCGTTTGTGTGTAGCAGCGACCAACTTGCATAGCCTCCATCCCCATCCTCCTCCCTGCCCCCCACACTCCCACTCCAAACCTGCCATCTCTCTGAGGAGTCTTTCTCTTCTCCACCCCAGGACTCTGCCTGCTGGGACTGCTCAGAGGGCTTCTCCACTGAACCCAGTGACCTTGGGCCCAGGACCACTTACAGGGTGTAGAAGTATGGACCTGATCACAGGCCAGAAAACACTGGGAGAGAGTGGGACTCATCAGGTAGACCCAGCCCAAGTTTAAAATCACCAAGCTCTGTTACTGTCCAAGAGCAGGCGGCAGAGCCAACCAGAGCAGATTGTGCCAGACCTGTGGGCAAATCCCACTCCTGCAGGGAGAAGTCTACAGACAAGGGGTGTGGGCAAGGTTTAGAATGAACGGAGCAAGGCAGAATGAACCAGTTACAGAATCGTCATCCGTGAACGTATCTACATCTTCTGGAACAACAAGATTTATATATTTGACGCCTAGTGCCACTTTGGTTTTTGTGCTACTGCAGCTCTAGCAAAGCCCTGTGGAAGGTGCTTCGTGGAAGGTAAAAATGTACCTTGTAGATATCAGTTGTTTAGTAGCCACAAGGTGACGCTACCTTCTCCCTGGACAATCCCCACTCACCCATTACCCAGTGCACAGCTGTAAGACATTGAATGCTCTCCCACACCCCTCGCCTTTAAGGTGCCAGTCCACCAGCCTGAATCCTTCCCACTTCACTCTAGCCCACTTTGTCTCTTCTCCCAGTGAAATCCAAATCCAGCTAAAATATCACTTCTGTGGAACTTTTTGCAGGCATAGTTAATCTCTTCTTCCTAAATTCTCCCAGAAACTGGTACAGTCCTCAGTGAGAGCTTACATTACAGGGCCTTTTGATTTTCCTGGTACACATAAGAGCTCTCGAAAGTTGTTGCAAGAACAAACGGGTGAGGGGGTGGCCAGTTAGCTCAGTTAGTTGGAGCGTGGTGCTGATAACACCAAGGTTTGATTCCCTCATGTGCCACTGTGAGCTGTGCCCTCCTTAAAAAAAAAAAAGAAAAAGAAAGACAGAATAGGTGAGGCCAGTTGGTGGCAGTAGATTAAGCCCCAGATCTGGCTTCTGCTCTTGCGTGTCTTCACTTAAAATGTAGGACTAAAAGCACTTACCTCATATATCATAATTTTATGAAGATTAAGCCAAATGGGTTTAATGTCATGACATATGGTTACACTTCCTCCTCTGTCACACACATAGCATGCACGCAGTAAGTTGACATGACACAATGAGCGTAGGGAAAGGCTCTTGATCTGCGTCGCTTTCTCTGAATCTGGATTTGCAGTAATGCATTGCATATGTATTATGTCCAAATGACAGCACTGAGTGCCTTCTATATGCAAAGCATTTATTAGCTCCTTGAGATAAAAGATGACACTCTAGGAACCTGGGAGACAATACGAGACACTTCTTTTGCAGAACAGCAGCTTTTAGTGCCATGAGTGCCATCTCATTTATGTTACATCAGATCCAACCATATTAGTAAATGTCTTCATCATCCATTGAGCTAAACAGTTCTAAAGACATTATGATTTCTTTTTTCCTGTCCCACCCACAAATAACAACAAACAAGTAAATCATCTTGTCTGTCAGTTCTATCTCCTGAATGTATTCGGGTCCTATTTACTTCTCTCTTTCCCTACTGCAGTCTCCCTATTCCAAGCCACCATCACTTCCTCCCTGGACTGCACATGGCCTCCTCAGTGCTCCACCTTCTTCCACTCGACTCCATTCAGATCTGATGTGGTTTCAGTGAAAGATACTCAACGTGCATCACTCCCTTCTCAAAACACAAAGCTCCTGAAGGCAAAGTCAGTATCTGTTAGTTTCCCCAGCTCACACACAAGAAGTGTTTGTTAAATTATTAAAAGAATAAATGAATAAGTGAAAATGTAAGCAAATGTTTTCTGTCATCGCTTAAAACTTTTTATTATTAAATGTTACACAAATATAGAAAACAGCATAAAACAAATATACAGCTCACCGGATTATTCTAAGGCAATACCCTTGTCACCACCACCTGTGAGAGGGAACAGAACCCTACAGAGCCCAGCCCAGCAGACCTCCCACCTCCAGCCCTCCATGTGCCTGTCCACCAAAACAGTCCCTACTCTCCCCACTAAGAGCAGGCACTCCACTGACTTCCATGGTGATTACTTTCTAATTTTTCTTTATGTGGTTTTATCATCCAGGTCTGAATGTCTACACACTGCAGTTTAGCTTTAGCCTACTTTTTTGTTTGTCTCTTTGTTTTAAATATATCTTTTAGGTCTCTCTTAATCCAGAGGTTCCCACTGCATCTTTTTTGTCAAATCATGTGTTCTGCAGATCCCCCCCCCACACACACACACAGTCAGGATTTTGCTGATTCTGTTCTCAAAGTGCAGTCAATTTAGTGAGTTCCCTGGCCCCTTGTATTTCATGAAAATTTTAGTATCTAGAGGCCTAATCAGATAAAGGTTTGATTTTTTCAGAGAAAAGCTTCCGTCATAGGGGTTGGTGTGGTTTTCAACATGAGGCACATGTCTGGCTGTCTCTAGCTTTGTATCACTATCTCCATGCTTAGACTCTAATTTCAGTAGGAAATGTGACCATAACATTTCAATTTATCATTCCTTGTTTATTTACTTGCTGGAATACTTCTTTTTTTGTTGTTTTTTTTCCCTCCTCTACCACCACCTCCAGCCCCCATACCCTCCGGTAACCACTAAACTGTTGCCTATGTGGAATACTTCTATAAAGAGAAATTTCTCATCTATGTGGTTACCCAGTGCTAACATTTGTATAGGAAAGGAAGGAGAAAGGTCTGACTCTTTCTCTTTATTTAGTAGTTTTCAAAATATTAGGTTGGTGCAAAAATAATTGAGGTTTAAAATAATTGCAAAAGCCCAATTACTTTTGCACCAACCTAATAATTAATTCCCGCACATCTTCCAAAGGGACCAATTGGTTTTTGCTTGTTTTTTCTGATTATGAACTCTTGGATTTACACGTGTTTGATATGTTTTGGTCCATTATCATTTTTAGGCTCCTTGATGTTCAAATTGTCTCCTCTTTGGCCGGTGGGAGCCTCTTCCACTTGGCTCTGAGTCCTTTTGACCTAATCCTACTCATTTTTTATTGTTTCTGTGCTTCCTGGTAAGATGTTCCAAGTTCATCTTATACATTTCCTGCACAACCGTTTCTTCAAGACATCCTGGTGTCTTTTAGTGAAAAATGGTATTTCAAGACAATCATCTGGGCACAAGGGATGTTCATTACTACAGAGTTGGTCATTGTTCCTGGAGCTTTTGGTGGACAAAGCTAGGAATTTATTTAAGAGATAAAATACCCAAGTTTATATTGATACTTCTGATTCAAATATTGACTGAACCGATTCTTTTATCTGTATTTACTTTTTTCCACACTGAGATTCCTTGTTCTCATGTCATTTTTTTTTAGTCCTATCTCCTTTATTAAATGACCATGACATGTACAGTTTTCTCATTAGAATTCAGTGAATTTGTCCAACCCACTCTTTGATAATAATTGAGTTTTTGTCATCTTGTCAGCTCACAAACAATAGAATACTCTAGCTAATTTGAGGGGGGGGAAAGAAGAAATTATTAAAAGCTTCTTAGGAAACTCACAGAATTTCTGGGAGGGCTAGAAAGGCAAGAGGGGAAGAGACACAGCCAGGAACAAAGCCGCCACACCCCAAGGCTGCTCAGGAAGCCCCCACTGCTCCAGTCCCAGGGAGACCCCACTTGGAGACCAGTAACGATACCACTGCTGACTGCACACACAAATGGCCATCAATTGAAAGCACACTCCTCTAATGACATCCTAGCCAGAGAGTGGCCTGCATCCTCTTTTTTCCCTCTTGAATAAGTCTTCTGTAAGTGCATCTCACTGGCGATCCTAAGTTACATCTGTGCCCTACCTACAAGCCAGCTGAGAAGTCAAGTTCTGGTTCCTGACTTTGGTAGGCAGAACTTAGAATATGGAAACCCTCCAAATATAGGACTGCTAAAAAGACACCCTGGTGTTCATACACTGGGCAAATGCAGATACTCTGAGCTGATAGTCTGGGAGTGTATCCTCGGAGCCTTTCTGGAAATACATTTTATCAGCTTGAGCTACTTACTTAGGGCTCTGTCTTGAGAGCATCACTGAGAATTTCCCTTTCTCTGACTTCCCCTGCCCTGTCCACATAATCAGCACATCCCATTTCATTCTTTCCCCCATCTGCTTTGTGTAGCTATGTCCAGCCCACTCTTTGACCCACGGTACTGATCAGCCTACTCCCTGACCCATGTGGCCTACAGAGACTTTTTAAAAATCAAAGTATGTTGACTCATTTGCTTACGTTCTGAGCTCAGTGCTCAAGTGCCTAGTTAAAGGCACTGAAGTTTTAATCAGATAATGTAAATATATGTGTGTGGCTTTAAAAGATTCTTGCAACATATTATCTTCACTGCGATTGAAGATAATACTAATACTGCAAGAACAGAACAAGAGAATGACCAACACTGACATTTCTACTCCTAGTACAAACTCTTCAATGGCCACATTATCAGGTAAAAACAATTATCATCCGATAAAAAGTTGGCAAAAAGTTATAAGCTATCAAGACCATGGATTCACATTCACTACTAATGATGACATTGCTCTCTCCAAATGTAGGTTGGGTCTTGAGGTTTTAACGAATATTATGAGACCAACATGCTTGATGAGACTTATAGATTAAATTTCCAGTGCATGCAGACAAGCCACTACAATTTTTTTAGTGCTTAAAGTCATGCAATAATGTAATTTGGCAATTTATAAAACTTCACTAAGGAATGATAATGTACAGCTTGAGGTTTCTTAATTAAAAGCCAAAGAAAAAAGCCATAAACCATTATAGAATCACTTTTCCTGCCACAGTAAAAATAGCTGAGGGACAATACACAGAAACAACATGGCAACACTATAATCCCTTCTTCTGTCAGTAAATGCTGTTGGAAGATGCATAGATTTGAAGAAACTAACCAAACACAATGCAAGAGTATGGAAGGAACAGATAAAAGTACAGATGTTTCTATTATTGACCGGGAGAAAGACGATACCAACCAATAAAGGCTCCTGGTGTCTAATTTGGCTCAAATTTACAGAGTAGCAGTTGTTGTTAACAGGGACCTCTCGTATAAGCCACGCTTCAGAGAGAAGCCTGCACTGAACTGCAGGTCTGTGCTGTGTTCCTGCCCACTGAGCCAACCCTCACGTAGAAAGGTGCTGGCTCAGGTAGTAAATGGCCATCAATTGTGATTGGATGGCCATCAGCTGTGGCTAGTTGGCCGTCAGCTGTAACCAGTGAGCTATTGGCCACTAATATAACTGTCATGGCTACGCTAGCAGAAAATGGGGGCTAGCAAGAAGATGGTGGCTGAGGTAGCAAGAGTGGATTGCAGTTAGCACGGTGGAGTATGGATTGTGGATTGTGGGCTCCTGCTTCCTGTGCCTCCAACCCAGCTGCCAACGAGACTATAGTGGTATGACTCCCCTAGCTATGGTTCTATGCGTGTTCCTTTTTGGCCTCACCATATCCTGCGTTCTTGTGCGAGAAGTGGGAGCTGAATCCCTGCACGACACATGGTGCAGCAAGCAGGGTATGCCAGCCAAAGCTCTCCGAAGGGCGGTGGAGCAGTTTGTGCATGTGAACATTCAGTCTCAGGAAGACCAGGAGGAGCGGTGCCGGAAGCAGGAAATATGATCTGCCAGGGAGAAACATGACCCCTTGGTGAATTGATGGTCCTCTTGAGCCTCCTGATGGCACACCATCCTATTGGCCATAGCAGGCATCGCCTGCTTTTTGGTAGTCCACTGCTGCCATAGGCTCCTAGAGTTATGGATATCTTACGCCAGGGCCCACCCACTCAGATACCTAGTGAGGCAAGCAAGATTCTGGCCAGGTAAGAGTGATGTCTGACTCTGGGCAAGAGGACATGTGGTCCCCACACAGTGTGTGGTACCCGGTAGCCACTGTTCTCAGGAGTTGGACGCCCGTGGAGGGGTGGGAAGACATGGATGGCTCTCCTGCCAGCATAGAAAGGGCCCTGCAGGTTTTAACTGAGCAGTTGCCGGAGAACACGAGAAGCACAGCCAGCCATGTGGGCTGGATGTTCCTCACCGTGTTGCGTCTTGCGTCGTAGCACGGAGGAAGCGCTTACTGAAGCAACCCAGGTACGGGACTTGCAGTCCCAGGGGGAGACACTGGAAGCTTGGGTCCGCCTGTTAGAGGAGGGGCCCCACAGTGGAGACTCTGAGGCAGAGGTGAACGATGCAAGTGCAGACAATGTAGCTCCCCACCTTCACACCCGGCCCATCGTGCAGCAAAAGGTAAAGCATGAGCAGCCTTTGGGCCCCAGGGGCGTTACTGCCAGCAGCCCAGCAGTGACTGAGTTCACCCTACACCCCTATACTCCCACTGAGTTGCGGGAGCTGCAGAGGTGGTGCTGACAGCACCGTGGAGAGCCGCTCCCAGCTTGGCTACTGTTTATGGGATGAGGGGGCAGAGAGCATTCTCTGCTCCCCAGGAGAAATGGAAAAGCTAGCCTCCGTGACGGTGCATCCGATTACAGAACGGCCGTAGGTTAAGGCCAGGGCAACCACATTCTAATGGAGTGGCTCATCGTTGTGGTGAGCACGGTGTGGGGAGAGGCTGGCAAGCTGTCAGACACTGTGAGTAAATGGCAATCATTTGCTGAACTTGCTGAAATCATCTGTGAAATGGGTATGAGACAGGCTATGTTCAACCCTAATACGTGGGGTCTGGATGATGAGCGTTTTACAGCCAGCATAAGAGATCTGGTTTTGGATACTGCCCCTGCAAATCTTTTGGATCCCTGGTTGCCATTCTTATGCCCTATGTGGGGCGGCAGATCCATGAAGTTACCATCGCCATGGCAACCCTAGGGGATGTTGAAAGCCTGCTGCAGGGGAAGATGTGAGGTCCAAGAAGCCAAGACGAGGAAACCCAAATCAGAAGCAAGGGGGCGAAGTCATTAGAGTCAGAAAGTAAGGTGTACACAGATGTAGTATGATCTCGTGGCAGCAGGGGTTGATCGGGAAAAAATAGACTGACAACCCAATGCACTCTTGTTGGAACTTTGGAAACAGTTGTGTCCAGAACAGCAATTCCGGCGAAGCCTAAAGGAGAAATCTGGGAAAGCACGACCCGTGTCCCTCTAGGACTTCATGTGGCCGCCCAAGGCCGACTCCTTTCAGCTTGATTAGGGGTGGGGCCAAGGTACCCGATCAGAGGGGACGAGCAGGGACCAGAGGCCCCACGTGGAACTGTCCATATATTGGTCCCTTTCTAATATGCAGAGGGTTTTGGCCCTAGTTGACACTGGCGCAGACTGCAGCCTTGTTTATGGGAACTCAGAACTCTTCCCCGGACCAGCAATCTGAATTGATGGCTATGGGGGAAAGACTGTGACTATAAAAGCTGTTTCCTTACCACTGGGTATAGGAAGCCTTCCCCCTCGTACCTACAAGGTTTATGTCTCCCCCGTTCTGGAGTATATTCTAGGGGTGGATGTACTACATCCACTTACAGACATCGGTAGGAGAGTTCCGTCTCCGGATCCGGGTGGTGAAAGCGGTGACACGCGGGCATGCTCACCACCCTCCTCAAGTGTTGCCACAACCCTGGCATGTGGTTACAGTGTGACTGTACCGCCTGCCAGGAGGGCAGGAGGAGATTGGTCGTACAATATTGGAATTGGAGAAGGCACATATAGTGAGGCCAACGCACAGTCCCTTTAACTCCCCAGTATGGTCTGTCAAGAAGCCAGATGGGACCTGGTGAATGACTGTGGACTATAGGGAGTTAAATAAGGTGACGCCACCTTTGCACATGGCAGTGCCTTCAATTCACAATTTGATGGATCATCTGACTATCCTCCTGGGGACGTATCACTATGTAGTGGACTTGGCCAATGCTTTTTTCTCCATTGACATTGCACCTAAGTGTCAAGAGCAGTTTGCTTTTACTTGGGACGGACGGCAGTGGACTTTTCAAGTCCTTCCGCAAGGATACTTGCACAGCCCCACTATCTGCCACGGGCTCGTGGCCCAGGACTTGGCACAGTGGGATCGCCCATCCTCTGTGGCCTTGTTTCATTATGTCGATGATATTTTATTAACATCAGATTCTCTTTCTGATTTAGAGCAAGCAGCTCCCTCTCTTCTCCATCACCTGGTCATGTAGTTGGGCGGTGAATGAGGAAAAGGTCCAAGGCCCTGGCTTATCTGTCAAGTTTTTGGGTGTCATGTGGTCGGGTAAGACAAAGGTCGTACCTGAAGCTGTTATTGATAAGATACAAGCATTTCCGCAGCCAACCAAGGTCTCCCAACTGCAGATGTATTTGGGTCTGCTGGGGTATTGGCGGATGTTTATACTCCATTTAGCACAGGTAACAAGGCCCTTGTATTCCATGGTGAAAAAGGGGGTCTTATGGGATTGGACAGAGGCTATAGAGCAAGCTTTGTTGCCACAGCTTGGCCATGTCCAGCTGCGGATCAGCGGCATACAGTGGTCGCCCTTACACGGCTGTGTGCCCTCTATGGGCGCCCCCAAGTCATTGAAAGTGACAGGGGTACTCATTTCATGGGGCAAGAAGTGCAGTGCTGGGCTGCCAGGATGGACGTGCAATGGTTGTTTCACACCCCGTACAATCCACAAGCAGCTGGCATGATTGAACGCTACAACGACCTTTTGAAGCAAGGCCTCCGGGTGTTAAAACACCCGCCCACAGTGCATGACTGGGCCTCGCGTCTGTGGGACGTCCTGAGAGTCCTGAATGAGAGACCACGGAAGGGAGGGCCCTCACCAATAGAAGCTCTGCTACATCGAACAGCATCTCCCATTCAGTTACAGGTTACAAGTGAGACTCTGTTAAGGCCAGGCCATGGCAGGAATGGAAACAGTTTGCTGCCAGCACCCACATGCTTGAAAGCAGGGGAACGGCAGCAATGGACTTGGCCCTGGTGGATCAAAAGCCCCCACTGTTGGTGGTTGGGCCTGACAGCCCCATGGGGGGCTGGTTTGACCCATGATTTGCAAGTAATGCCAGGGGTGGTGGCTGAGTGGCCACCACAAGTGACTGTAGTATACGGAGGTCCTGATACCGGGATGATTTTGCCGGAAACCTATGTGCTCTCACTATGGCCTATTATGGGGTCCCCTGTTCTGTTACATGTTGAAACTACGTGAGGGACCCCAAGCACTGCCATAAAGGTCTGGTACCACAAACTGGGAAAGGTGCCAGTGGCAGCGACCCTCCTTTCCCAGGACAAAAAGCTAGCACGTATCCTCCCAGATGGAAGCGATTTGCCATTGTTGGTTCCTATGACTACTATTTTTTTCCGCCAGTAGGTGCCTATGGGCTAATACGCTAGTGGATTGGGCCTGTACTTTTACTGGTGTGGCGAGTCAGTCATCTTGTCAGACCGGCACGGAACTGCCCATTAGTTGAGCCCCCGGGTTGCTGTGGAAAATTCGCCACTCCAGGTAGCAACGGCTGTATAGGTGGACACTGAGGCTCACTGCCTGGGACATTAAACTGGACTGAAACTTTTTCTAGTGAGCTGGGTTCCTGGCATGGGCCCCTCGTAAAAGACGCTGGTTGTGTAGGGTGTGAGGCGAGACTCTGGAGGGGTGGAGCGTAGGGAGCAGTTTCCAGGCTCTCAACCTCAAATGGAAAGGTGCTGGCTCGGGCAGTAGATGGCCATCAGCTGTGATTGGATGGCCATCCGCTGTTACCAGTTAGCCATTAGCCACTAATATAACTGCCGTGGCTGTGCTAGCAAGCGCGGATTGCGGCTAGCAAGTGCAGTTAGCAAGCGGACTGTGGATCATGTTGATCCTACCTCCTGTGTCTCTCTCGGCCGCCAGTGATCCTGGGGTGCAGGAAGACCCCTCATTGGGGTATGGTGGATGTTTGCTTTTGTGTCTCGACCAGCCACCATTGAGAATATAGTGTTGTGAACCCCCCATCCATGGCTCCGTTGTTGTTCCTTTTTGGCCTCACCATATTCTGCGTTCTTGTGCAGGGAGCGGGAGCTGAGTGCCTGCGTTACAGTTTCATAATTCCCATTTATAACATTATAGCTGACTCTTAAATTTTATTCATATTTTATGGAAAATATGAAAAATTTGGGACAATTTTAATATTGATGAACTGACTACTTTGGAGTAAATATTTCCAGATAAGATTTTGAGGCTAGTTCACATGGATACCATAAATGCACAAAATGCTAAAAAATGTCTTGATGAAGTTATTTTGACAAGAATTAGGAACATTTAATTTTTTTTCCCCTTCTCCCCCCTCCCTCCCCCCACTCTGGTTCAAGCCGTTGTTTCTCAGTCTAGTTGTGTAGGACACAGCTCCCTGGCCCATGCTGGTATTATGAGCCTTGCACTCCCCCCGGCTGAGGCAGGTGGTTGCCGGTCATTGGTCGGCCACTTATAGCAGCTCATGACAGCTCTTGCTGGCTGCTGGCAGCTCACGCTGGCCGCTCCTGGCAGCACATGGTAGCCCACGGCAGTACACAGCAGCCCAGCCAACCTCTGGCTGCTCATGGCAGCCCAGCTTCAGGGAGAGCTGTTGTTCACAATCTTAGTTGTAGAGGGTGCAGCTCATTGGCCCATGTGGGAATCGAACCAGCGACCTCAGCGTTAGGAGGATGGAGCTCCAACTACCTGAGCCACCGGGCTGGCTCTAATATTTTTAGTAAGATTGTAAGTGACCAAGAAAACATTTTATACCACACGGAGATTCATCTGGTGACAGTATTTAAAGAGTTGTTGAGCTTAAAGATGTTACTGGTGTGTGTTTTTTTCAAGCTAAAAAAAACACCTGTTCTGTTTTTCTAAAGAAACTCATGCTATGGAGAAATTTTAAAACAAGTCTGGAAAGATTTCCATTTCTGGGTAATCTTGCTGTCAAAAGTGATGTCTCAACTAAAAGACCTATTTGTATATTTAAATTTGGAAGTAGAATTGGTAAAGACGATTGGAAATGTAGTTTTGTATTATAATAGGCACAGCCAATGAGGCGCTTCTTCCATTCCAGCCTGTTTTTGCAAGATGTCTCTTCCAGGTGTTTTTGTTTAACACCTTTATTGAGGTATAATTGACATATAAAACTGCACATATTGAAAGTGTACAATGTGACAAGTTTGACGAATATATACACCCATTAAACAATCACTACAATCAAGAACTCTTTCAGCTTTAATAGCCATTAAATACAATAATGAAACAAATAAACTTTAGAAGCAGACTTTCTAACTGCTCTATTTCAAAGTGTTAAAACACAGTTTAAAAAAAATAGTAAGTTATGGGAGAGCATAACTCTCCACTCTGTATGTATAAGTGACACATAGTGACCTCCTTCCAAAGAGGGAAGGGGGAGGGGAGGGAACTTCACATTGGAGGGAATGAGAAAGTTTTCCCTCCCTTACTCCCTCAACTAAAGTCCATAAATTCATTCAGATTTCCTTAGTTTTCACTGACGTCCTTTTTGTCCCAGAATACATTGTATTTGGTTGTGTCCCTTTAAGACCCTCTTGACTGTGGCAGTTTCTCCAACTTTCCTTGTTTTTGATGATTGTGACAGTTTAGAGGTACATTGGTTAGGTATTTTGTAGGAGGCCCCTCTATTTGGGATTTGTCTGATGTTTTTCTTATAAGACCCTGGGGTTATGTGTTATTGGGGAGGAAGACATAGAGGTTAAAGTGCCGTATTCACCACACCATGTCAAAGGTACTTGGCTGTCGCCATGATTTGTCACTGTGGACGCCGGCCTTGATCACCTGGCTGAGGCACTCTCTTTGCTTGTACTAAAATGAGTAATATTTTACTGCACCCCAGAGGCTATGTACCCTTAATAAAATTTTTTGGGAAAAAATTGTATTAAGGGTATATATATATATATATATATATATATATATATATATATATATATACTTTTAAAATAACTATACACATAAGGTACAGACTGAAACTGTTTTATTGATGCAGGTTGCTGCTCTAATCAGAAAGAGCCACTGACCTCAATATTTTAAGTTCAACCAGACCTGAGTAAACTTGGCCAGAGAACTCCAGAAGATTCAAGAAAGTCATTGCCCCATTCATTTCAAGGATTCTAGGGGGGGAAAAAAATTATGTCTCCTGTCCCATTCTCTGGATTCCGGGGCTACTCCACAGTGCAGATGCACTAACAGTCTGAAACTGTTAAGGTCTGCTTGATACAAGTACCCACAGAGGACAGACACGATTTCCCCTTTTTTCATAGTAGGTAACAAGGCAAGATACCATTCTCCTTGTTTTAAAAGTACCTAGTATCGGGCTGGCCCAGTGGCTCAGGCGGTTAGAGCTCCATGCTCCTAACTCCAAAGGCTGTCGGTTTGATTCCCACATGGGCAAGTGGGCTCTCAACCATAAGGTTGCCGGTTCGACTCCCGCAAGGGATGGTGGGCAGCGCCCCCTGCAACTAGCAACAGCACTGGACCTGGAGCTGAGCTGTGCCCTCCACAACTAAGATTGAAGGACAACTTGACTTGGAAAGAAGTCCTGGAAGTACACACTGTTCCCCAATAAAGTCCTGTTCCCCTTCCCCAATAAAAAAATCTTAAAAAAAAAAAAAAAAGTACTTAGTATCCTTAGTCCTTAGTCCCAGAAAAAAGATCCTGTTGCACATACCAGACTTGGGCTCTAAGCTGAACAGCATGGGACTTTGTGGCCATGTTATAGCTGTGAAATGAGACAAGCCATAGGGCCCTTCTAGTTCCTTCTATCCATTTTGTCCGTGTCTATCACTTCTAACAAGGAACACAACACAGCAGTCTCCTTTAGAGTGAACCCCTGGATCTCATAAAATCTGAGGGACTCATCACATCCCAGTCTGAGTCTCCTAAAATATCAGTGTCACAGCAACTGAAACCAGAGCAGATTGCCAGGACACCTGGAGCCAATTTGTAACTGTGAGCAGACAGGGTGGTACAAGGACCTCGCACCCAAGTCAGCTGAGAGCTGTCATCATCCGAGACTGACAGCTAGGTAGGCAGGGCCACATTCCTGAGAGCACAGCTGAGTCACCAAGGCAGAAACCAGGAGGTAAGTTTCTTTCAATACCTGATGAGGGGATGGGATGGAGCTGGTCTAGGGTGAGGCCCACCGGCCAGTCCAAGACTTACATCATTTCCGTGACATTTTCTTTCAAAATGCAAAAACTATCTCTACAGAACAACTACATCTACAGATCTGTGTCAACCCAGGGTGAGGGAGATATGAGAGCCTGGTTGCCATTGCATTCAACTCTAACCCTGAATATCTCTGTTGACCCCATTTGGGTCATGAATGTGTAAACAGAAGCCACAGCAATTTCACCGGCCCCAGACGTCTCCCAGGCCCATCAACAGGAATGTCAATAACAGACTGATGTCCCAGTAGTTGACTGGCACCAGCTTGTGAGGTGACCCACTGTCTTCCACGACTGACATATACTGAACAAGGGACTGACTGTAACAGCTGATTTGTTTCTCTGCTCCATCCCTTTCCGCTAGACTAGGAAAACCTCAGCTTTCTGTCCAGTAAGAATGCCCATGCTATAAAGGTTAAGACAAGTAAATGAGACACTGCTTGTAAAGCAGCTAGCAGGTGGCAGGCACTGAAATAAATAAGATAATGAATGCTAGATCCACACCTTTCCAGCTGATACTACACAGGGTCAATGGCAACACTCTTCCAAGCAGTGGCAGAAACTGGATTCAAAAAATAAAGTTTCATCTTTTCTATGACTGTTCTGGCCACAACTTGAATGGCCAATGCAGGAGGTAGAGGCAGATGGGGAAGTGCTAATCATTACAGAGAAACAGCCTGTTTAACTGGTTTGTCCCAAGGTGCTTCCTGGCCAGAGGCTCACAAAATGCGCACTCCCTATTCCAGTAACCTAGGAAGAAACACCATACATGTACACACGTACATTTACACACATTTGTATGTGCAATGTTCATTGCGCCACATATGTAAAGTGGCATTACATTAAATAAGAGTGATGAGTCTGAGATTAGGCCAATTTTACTCTTATACATGTAACCAGACATTAAAGATTTAGTCACCAGTGAAAACCTCCCCCAGAACAAAGTGGCTGTAAGCAGTTGACAGGTAAACAAACCTCTTTCAATGAGAAAACATCGCCTCCTAGTGGCAGGTTGTTTAAGAAACTCAGAAATGGAGACTGCAAACATTTCTCTGAAAATTCAGCCACAAGCTCCCCTCATTGTTTCCAGTATCAAGAAGCAAAGTCTCATTAATAAATATTGGTAGCTTAAGTTAAATGTTGCTGGACAAAAACTCGCGGCTGACTTTCCTTCTTATTTTATTTTTTAAGCTAACCTTGTACTTTAAGTTTGATCAAACAAATGATCGCTATCCATTTACAGGAAACCAATAGCTCAAAAGGAAAACAGGTTATGTAGAGAAGGGAAGAAAACTAAATTTTTTTTTTAATTAAAGTTTATTGGGGTGACAATTGTTAGTAAAGTTACATAGATTTCAGGTGTACAATTCTGTAATACATTATCTATATCTCACATTGTGTGTTCACCACCCAGAGTCAGTTCTCTTTCTATCACCACATATTAGACGAAAACTAAAATTTCTAACGTAAAAACTCAGATGGGTTTGCCATCATTAAAAAAGGGATGTTTAAAAAAACAGTAAGATAAAGCAAGCAGCCCTTACAAAATTTAAAAATATGATTATAAAATTCACTAGAAATGCTGAAAGGTAAAGAAAAAGCAATCACTCAGATTACAGAATAAAACTAAAGCAAAAGAAGCCATCAGGGAGGTCCAAGGTCTAACCAATTATAATTTTAGAAAACATGCAAAATACAGTGGAGGAAAGCATTAAAGACATAATGAAAGAATATTTATCTGAGTTAATAGACACCTGCCTTCAGGTTGAAAGCACTTTCCCTGTTACTTTAATGGAATTCAAGCTCAAGAGTCCAACTTGTGTGAGCAGACTAATCCCCACCTCTGCCAGCAGCTTGGCAACCCATCGTCCTGGACGTAGTAGGGTTGAAACCATCACCACAGAATAATAAACCAAGGCCAATAAAACAAGGAGTCTTGGTGGAAGTTAAAGTATTTATTGATGTGTTTAAATTCTGTACATTCTCCACAGATCAGATTAAGGAGTTTGTAGGTACAGTTTATCTGTGCATAGTGGGAAGAGACATGGATACGGGAAAGGAGGGGAGAAGAAAAAAAGTCACAAGGAAATAGAAAAAAATACACCACAGGTTACCAGAACCTTCAGCATAATAAGAAACAGCTGTGAGCATCAATGCCAACTATACAAGCATTACAGAGACTCGTGTGAAGGAAACAAAATCTTCACCACTTCCCATGGTGTCTACAGACCATATCAGGTGTAACTGAGAATATTCTCCTTCCACAGAAAGCAAACCTCCCATGGTCTCTCCCCGGCCACTGGCCACCTGCGACTACAGTCTTCTCTGAGTGAACACCAACAAGGCTGGTGATGGGAGAGGGAGGGCAGAATAGTCAAGGTACAAAGGGGGAGGGACAAGAATCAGTGCCTTCAGAGGGAAATGTCCAAAGAGGGAAAGAGCACATTCGGACATTCCTTGGGAGGGAAGTGAGCTGTAAAAAGCTACGGTAAATAAATGGTGGACAGTGAAGTTCATATACAAACTACAGGCTAATTTTCTGTGGAAGAACTGGATTTAGAAGGAAAGCAGTAGTGGATGCCCTATTCTGTATACATTAGGCTTGCTTAAAGATGCTGGAACTCAAATGCTTTTAACCTCCTTGGTGATGGGACTTGTGTGGAGACACCAAGGTACCCAGCAGTCGAACACCAGACTCCCGAGATACCGGTCCTTTAAAATAATTTGGAGAGGGTATCAAGATGTGCTTCAATGGTCTTACAGTTCCCTATTTCATTTAGTTTCCCAGCAACTTCCTGAAAGCCCATTTTAAAAGGGAATACCTTTAAAAAAAAATAAAAACCAGGACAGTGAATGAGCCTTAAAGAGTTGATTTATACAATGCAACTGGAACAAACAACCTGCATATACAGTCTATCATTGAAAATCAACATTTTCCATGTCTATAGAGAGCACGTGTGAAACAATACAATAGAAGTGGGATTCCTGATTAATTTAAAAACAGAAAACTACATCAGTCAAATATCTGCAATAGATCATTTTCTCATTTCATTTAAGGTTTATATATCATATATTGTTATATTAACATTTTTTTCACCCATTTAAAAGAATGGAAATTGTGATTCTACAGTAGTACTTTATAGTCTTAATGATCCAGGAGGTCTGAATGTAAGATGAAATCCTCTGGAAGTAATTGTTGGTCAGTAGTCGATCCCAAATGCTGGACCTCTCTGGCCCACCTGCACCATTGCACTCCAACGGGGGGGCCACATGCCTTCTCCCACTTAAACCTGCATCTGCTCCAGGTATTTGTAGGTCGGATTTTCATAACCATGGTTCTGCATCTTGTTCAGGTGACGCTCTTCGGGGGTGAGCATTGGGTCGACCTAGAGGAACAAAGACTAAGGATCACCTAAGAGCATGGGGTCAACCTAGAGGAACAACGACTAAGGGGCACCTAAGAAAATGGCACAGGGTTCAGAAGACCTGAGCTGTTTGCTGTGCAATCCCCTGGGGACCAAAATCAGCCCAGCGTCCCATTTCCACTGGGTGAACCAAAAAAGAGCTGGTGGTGAGGACACAGGAGGACAAGAGAGAAAAGAGGAGGGTCCAAGAGGCAACGCTTCTGAAAGCTGGAGTCCTAAAAGCTTCGTCCAAGTCAGAGAAAACAGTGAACTGAATTTCCTAGAACCACAGTGACCAGCAAGTCTCTGTTTTGCTACCTACCATCTGGGACAGCCTAGGCGAGCACCCTGTAAAACAAGGAGTGGGCCGGAGGCTCTATCGGGTCTTTTCCAGCTCTTGGAATTCTACAACTGGGTCTGTGTCCAGCGGGAGATGAAACCAAATAACTAAGACATGCATCTAAACTAATTTCCCAGTGCATGTTACATTCCTTATTGGATTCATTTTCTAGAATCAAGAGACTGGACATTTCCACCACCCACCAAAATACGGTGATAAGCAGTTCTAATTACAAATCAGCAAACGATGGAACAGAAACAGCCTGCTCTGGCTCTTTCTAAATTTCTGTTGCTTTTTTCACCATTAAAAGAGAAGAGTATTATTCCCAGTTCATCTTTTTAAGGCTTAATTCACTCATAATCGCCACTGTTGCCTGACCTATCATATACCTGGTTTGTTCCTTATAAAACAAGTCAACAACAACAACAGAGTATTAAGAGTCCTTCATTCTCAAATATCAAACATACCTAAAAAAGGGAAACACTAAGGAAATAATTGCAGAGAACAGTTTTCATCCTCTGCAGCATAAAATGCTCTTCGTTTTCTCACATTCACAGTCAAAGCCCAAATTAATGCTGAAAGTTGGCAACAGCCCTTTGTCATGGGATCAACATCATTCAGTTGGAGCCGACTTCCATAACGTGACCTAACAATCCAGTGAGGAGTTTCCATGATGTGCAGCACCCAACAAGTACAGACATCTGAACTCCACACAGCTCCAAACAGCAGACAGCAAGCCTTGCCCGCTCAGAGCCAAGTCGGAAAAAGGCTCAGCTACTCACCTCAACAATCCCATGGCTGATGGTGCCGTACTGTCTCTTCCTCAGCATCACCAGGCTGATGACTATGACCGTAGCAATGGCCACCGCAATGACCAACAGGCCAATGAGGGCACTGCTGCTCAGACTGAAGTCCTCCCTCAGCTGCGCCACGGATTCCTAAAACAACAGGGCAGATGTGTGACAGTCCCAGTGACCATGGGCACAGCGTGAGAGATGGCAGCCAAGAGGAGAGCAACTCAGTGAGAGCCATGCTCCTTTAGTGTGTCTCTAGAACCAATGGGCCCCAAGAGCCTGCTTTCCAGGTAACCATCCACATGGGGAGAACTCCCACTTTTTCCAGTCTCCTTGGAGATTCTAATTTTAGATATCTTCTCCCAAAGTATGGAAAAATGGGGATGAGGGTCCTTGATAACCTAAGACACCGAGCATCTCTCCCATTTTCTACTTGAATGAGATGTCAGGAAAGAGAAATAGTTGAGATGGACATAAAAACCTGGCATTAGTTTCTGGAGTTAAACACATACCGGTTCTTCCTCAAGGCCTCCAACTCGCTCAGAATTGAAAATCATTTCCTTAACATCCAGCGTCTCATCAATGACCTGAAACAGTATGAAAATGTCAGTAACGGGGATGAAAGGGAAATGTAGTATAAACATTACTCCATTTACTATTTGGTAGAGGGAAGCAGATGATACCTGATGGAAATACACTAATCAATCAGTTCTGTCACATTTATCTAAATCCATTCACCAAACCCCTACATGAAGGACCAAGTGTGACTGGAAGACTATTATACAGCAGTTGGTCCTTTAAGGGCTTTCACCTCCTTTTTCCCACAGAAAACTGTTGTGGAAAGGTATTTCAGGACAGATTTCTAGGTTGAAATATCAAATTCAGTGAAGGATAATCCAGAAATTTAAGTAAGAGAAAATGCTAGAAGAATAATGAATAGGTGGTATAAACCTAAGGCAGTGTAAGGACCAAACCCAGCTCTACTCCATTTTTCCTCCCTCCTTCTTCCGCCTCTCCCTCCCCCCTGCCCCCACTCCTCTTCAAGCCATTGTTTCTCAGTCTAGTGTGTAGGACACAGCTCCCTAGCCCATGCTGGTATTATGAACCTTGCGCCGCACCCCCCTCCCCTCATCTCTAAGGCGGTCAGTCGGCGGCCGCTCACAGCAGCACTTGGCAGCTCATGCCAACCTCTGGCTGCTCACGGCAGCCCAGCTCCAGGGAGAGCCGTTGTTCACAATTTTAGCTGTAGAGGGTGCAGCTCACTAGCCCATGTGGGAATCGAACTGGCGACTTCGGCTTTAGGAGCACAGCGCTCCAACCACCTGAGCCATCGGGCTGGCCCTCTACCCCATTTTCATTATGAAACCTCTACTCACTTGAAAATGGCCTCTGATAGTTCATTCATCTCTTCAGTTGCAAATATATTTTCCCACAGTATAGTAATAATGAGCTACTGAAAAATAATTATTTATTCCTTCTCATACCCAGATGCTAAACAATACAGCAATCCTGTGGGAGCAGCTGGAGCCCACCCATTTTCTATCATATGGAAAATGAACACATGGTGGTTCATCTGGGAAGAATCTAAAACAATGTCACTTACTTTAATTATTCTCAAAATTAAAACAGGGCAGGGCAGAAGAGAGAAATGGCTCACCATATTTTCATCCACTTTATTCTTACTGTTAATCACTTTCTCCTCAGCACCAATCAGTCCTCCATCCTGCTCTCCTACTCCAGAGCCTGTGTGGAGAGAGAGCATAGCTGAGTTTCCCAGGATGGGCTGACCACAGAAGCAGCAAACACCCTCCTGAGGGCAGGGAGCCCCCGTTGAATGCCTCCCCTTGTGACTCGATATGCTACTTGGTTCCCATTTTTGAGGACATACTATGCTCTATAAGGATGAATGAAACAGGCATTTTTCAGAGGGCCAATGGGAATAATGAAGAGAGAGTGCTTACTTGTATCCAACTCGGAAAGATGGAATACAAGCCTTTAGAAGAGAATGTTTATTGTAAGAGAAACAGAAGCTGAATCCAAAGGCA
The DNA here is from genome assembly GCF_036562045.2 of Rhinolophus sinicus. NCBI lineage: Eukaryota > Metazoa > Chordata > Mammalia > Chiroptera > Rhinolophidae > Rhinolophus > Rhinolophus sinicus. Next base: position 9,606,442 of record NC_133765.1, read on the forward strand.
TTCTAACATGGAACACATGTAGCACCCTATGAGACATTACCGAGCACCTACTAGCCCACAACTCACTGCTTCAACACCCGGGGTTCCCTCTGAATGGAATCACTGTTGTACCAGAAATGAATTTGCATGTTCGCCTCCAGCATCGTATTTGATCCCACAGGCAATTCTTTCTGCCTGAAATACCCTCCCTGACCTTAAACCCTTCCTATTTGTCCTTCAAGTTGTATCTGCTCTTAGGAGACAATCCCAGGTTATGGCACTTAAAATCTCCTGTGTCTCCAATAGGCTGTGATCCTCTCAGGGCCTAGACTACACACAGTCACATCCTTTGATGGTTACTAGTGAATGAACAGGAAGGAAGCATTCCACAAACAGGCGGACTCCTAACACCAGGGTGGAAGGTACCTTTCTATAAAAGGATCAAGAATAGCAACTCTCTTCTTGCCAAGGTCAGACGTGGCCTGAGCCAATGTCACTTGTGTGTAGCACTCCAAATGACAGTGTCTGAAGGTGCAGTATGACTGAAGCCAGAAAAAACCCAGAGAGGAAAAGTGAGGAGCAAGCCTTTTTATTTTTAGCTCCAAAGCATGTGATTTCTAGCTATCCTAAGAGTTTCTTATTAATAATAACATACACAGTGCTATATGAACATCTATGATTAAAACCTTTATAAATAGCTCAACCCGACAGCATACTCGGCATTGTAAGGTGACCACCTGCAAGTGAGGAACATTCCAACATGAGTATGTGCAAAGCACTGCTGTCCCTGTACTTGCCAAAGGCAGGCAACGATACTGGGCCAGCCACAGCAAAGCTTTCCAGCTTACAACTAGACTCGTTCTTGATGGAGCAATTCATAACAGCTACTGCAGTTGAACTTGCAGGCCAGCTAATGCAGTAGTAACTCATTAGAACGCAGCCAAAAATGGTGCGTTTTTTTTCCTAAAGCTTTCATTTTAAATAATTTCACAATTTAATTCTAGGGTAAGTTAAATCAGGACTGGCTTTTGTAGTCTCAAAATACAACACTGCACTTGAATTATTTGAGAAAGGGGAATGGCGCTGCCTCAGCTAGGATGCTCATGCTCAAAGCTAATCACCTCTAATTCTCAGCTCTGTCCATCACTTTTCCTTAGGATCTCTTCCTCAAAATTTTAAAGGTCATAAGGACAGGATCCTATTTGAAAAATAATGTGGCACTGAACCCACTAATTTAAAGTCCTACTACCAGTCCAAGCTAGTTGAATACTTTTTTGGTGGTATATCCCACGTGTTTCTTAAACACTGACCAAAACCATTTTGGTTTTACAAAATGCATAAACAAGTTGACTTTAAAAGACCAAAAGTTAATATTTAAATTATTCCAACTAATAACAGTTGATGTATGAGGGCAAAAGCCAGTTAACATTCTAGAAAATTCATGTCACACTAAAAGAATCTTAAGATGTGCTGTTCAGAGGCACATTAACACACTGATGAAGAGGCATATCCCAGCAGAATAAAATAAAGTATTTACATAGAAGCGATTTTTAGAAGATTTAAATCACACCCTTACATTCTGAGAATAAGCTGTGGCACAAACCACCAGCACATTCTCAGCCAGGGAACCCTAGCGGTCCATCCACAATCCATCTGCCAAAGCCAAAGGAGCAGGCTCATAGAACACACACTAAGAACACAAAACATTTCAACTGACTCAGTGACTCTAGCAATTGTGGACTACCCAACAACCTGGGGATATTCAGCAGCCAACACTGGCATTTTATGTAACCGAAACAGCATGGGCTTTGAAGACAGAGGGAACTGGGTTCAAATTCTAGTTCCTCCACCTCTTAAACTCATGACTTTAAGCAAGTCCTGTAATCTGTAAGACTTCTTCAACTGCTCAATCTATAAAAGAGAGCTGAAAATACTAACTACAGTGGCTTCAGAGGATTAAATGAGATCAAGTATACAAAACATTTAGCACAGTGCTTACATAATGTTACATTTTTCTGAAAATTGGAGATTCACTACAGCAAGAGTTCACTTGTCTCCACCTGTTTCATCCATCAGTTTCTAATACGTTTTGATTAATGCTGTAATTCAGGAGACATGAGACAACTGGCAACAGACAGTTGGGCACAGACAAAGGGCAAGGGATGGCTAAAGAGGGAAAAGCTGTAAGTGGGAGGAGCAGAGAAAACAAGAGGTGAAAGAAAATGACTCTCCACCTGACCATAAATTAAGCATATTTGTTCACATACTAGCAATTTTCAAACAATCTGTTTAAATAGGATATACTTTTGAAAGTCTACCCAGATTGAAAGAATTTATGAAAAATCTACTTTGGTTACTCTGGTAGTCTCTGGACATCCAGAAGGAAAACTCAGGATGGCCACTGTGTAACCAATACCACTGACACTGGACTCTAGGTACTGAAGATAGGGCCACTCTGGCTCCACACACAGCCATGTCTGAAGAAATGAGGTGGAAAAATCGGTGATGTTATGAAACAGAACATGAGACTTCTGACACATTGGGGAAGTGACAGGAATGACGGTCTTTAAGGGAACATCTCTGACAAACCAACCTTTTTTCATTGGGTGGTACAACTCCGGCTGGGTGTCTAGCAGAAAGGAAAACAATAAAAACAAAATAGCACAAAAGGAGATTAAGAAAGAAAACGGCTTCTTTCAAATGTCCTATCTTAGAATTTCTCCATAATGTGAGCAAAAAGTATCCTTCCTTAAGAACCATGCCTGAGATATTCCATAAACAAACCAACGGTAAGAACTACAGCAAATGACCGGAAGGTAGGAGAGAAAGAAGTAGGTCTGTCTTGGGTCTTCGGGGGAAATTTTTTGAGATTCCCAAATTATTTAGTTTAGCCCACAAAGTTCTTTTTCTTAGACAACAACAAAACCAGAAGTTAGTATCGATTGTGATTTTCTGAAAAGCAGACAAGTCCTAGTTCTGACAGGTCCAAATGCCCTGGTCCCAAATAAGCTGTGTGGGCGTGGCCACTGTACAGCCCCCCCGGAAGTGCACGTTTTAGGAACACAGATAAACACTCTTTGTTTATCCACCTCTTTTCTCAGATTCTGTTGTATTATTGGAGAGTCAACTGTACTGAGTTGGTATTTCTGAGATAACTAGTTGAGAAGACATTTAAGGTCTGAAGGCTAAGCTGGATGCCCCCTTCTCCCCCCGATGCTTTTCTCAGGCCTTCGTCCACCACTAGGCTATCTGGTCAGAGGTGAGTGACTGCCTAGGACTGCAGGACCAAACCAGCTTGGGTTCAAATCCTTACTCTCCACCTACAAGCTACATGACCGTGGGCAGATACTTCACCTTTCTGTCTGGGAACCCCCAAATGGAAATACTCCAGTAGAGAATTATTTTGAGGATTAAATGAGAGCATCCATGACCGATGCTTAGCTAAAGCTGGCATAGCTGTGGCCACTATTTTTTCCATCACCACCATCAGCAGCAACAGCAGCAGACAAATAAGTAGAATCTAATTCCACACCCTGGTATTAGGGTACTGGTCTCAGCAGCTTGCTTGTTTCTGGTGCAGAAGCTTTTAGAGATCCCTCGAGACATCAAGAACGAGCAAGGGAATAGAAGAAAGCATGCGTGACTGGGAGGAGAAACAGCTTATCCCCACCTCATATACCAGAGGTGTCACCTTGAGCGAGTCGTGTCACTGCTGTCCTCTCCACTACCTACCTCCCAAGACTGTTATGAAAAGATAATGACATAATATAACATGAAAGTGCTATTTAAACTGTAAAATGACTTCCACATGTAAGGCATTACACACACTGGGGAAGCTGATGGGACCAGGAAAATCAGTGGTATTTAAGCAAACCATCTATAAAATGGGAGAAATATTATTAACCTCATGGTGCTACTGAAACCAACTATCTGAAAGCACCCAGCATGGTGTCTACGCAGAGTAGGTGCTCAATGAATTGAGTCTCCCTTTCTCTGCCTGTCTCTACGAGAATCACAGCCTCCCCAACACAACGCAGGCTCAAAAATCTGACCTCAATCTTCTAACTGTGTTCTTCTCCCCGCACACGCTCCACCCCCACTGCCAAGAAGTTGTAATGTCGATCATACACACCTTCGTTCTCAGGTAAGGACGGGAAGGGATGGAAGGGGTGGAATGGCGGGATCTCATCACTCTCTTCAGAGCTCACCCGGACATCCACGGGGGTCTCTGAGATAGAGGACGTGAACTGGTCCATGTCTGCACGCTGTTCTTGAAGTAGCTCATCTGACAAAGACAGACATGGCAGGGAACCAGGTTTCCAGCAAGATCTAGTTTCTAGGCACAGGACTAACAGTCTGAACAAGGCTAATTCATGTCATCAGAGAACACGAGACCTGCCGAGGGGAGCACCTCTCCAGCTCCCAACACAATCAACAACCCCCTCCCTCCCCCCTGAAACAGCTCCCCCGATTCTGGGGCATCGCAGAACCCCAGCACCGGGAACTCCGGGGCTCCAACCTGGGCACCGCTTGCTTCTCTATCGATTCACTCAGTTTAAGTCATTTCACCTGATGGCACAGTTTTAAATACCACCCACATATGACTCCCAAACCTACCTGCACCCACGGCTTGACCTACGCTCATCAATCTACTAGCCCACCTTCCACCTCCACTTCATATCCAGCAGGAATTTCTGTTTAACGTGTGTAAAGGCAATGCTTTACCTCAGTCAAGTTTGGCACCACCATCCACTCAATCGCTCACAATGAAAACCTGGGCATTCTTTTTTTTTTTTTGCGTTATCCTTGATACTTTTCTTTCCCTTACTCTCCCATCCAACCCATAGCACATCCTGTTCACCCTACTCTGAACCATTTCCTGAAAACCACCCCATCTCTGTCTCCTTTTTTTTTTTTACCATCTTAGTGCACACAACCACCCTTCTCCTGGACTTTTACAATCGCTTCCTGGGTGGTTTCCAATTTTAATCAACTCTCCACATAGCAGCCCATTATCTTTTCTTTAATTCACGTTCTTTTTAAAAAGCATAATCCAGATCTAGTTAGTCACTAGTTTAAAAGCCTCTAACAGCTTTCCATTATCCTGGAATAAAATACAAACTCCTTCATTTTGCTAAAAATTGCTTGTAACAAATTGGCCTCTGCCTACTTCCTTTGGCCTCATTTCTCCCGCTTTGCCCTACTCACATGTGCTGCCACTTGATTTAAACTTCAGGCCTCTGCAGTAGCCATGGCTACGCTAACAGGCTTTATTCTCCTTGTGGTCTCAGGTTACTATCCCTGAGACAGCCTCCCTGACCTCCCAGCCATTCTTCACAATCTCACCCTAGTTGCACCACCCTACACAGCTCTCGTCCCCTTGGAATACTTATTTTGCTGTCTGTTTCTCTCCTACTAGGACATGCGCTCCAGGAGACACTGTCTGCATGTGCACCATTTTACTCTGTGACACAGAGCAGATACAATAAATACTTACTGAATAAACAAAGATGATAGAGACAGAAGGAGAGGATGTGGCCATGTGTGTAAAATAAATGCCTTGAAATGTATCAACAATCAAGGAAGGAAAGGGTAACAAGAGACTCCCCCAGTCCCTTGCCATTTCACAGCCTAGATTTTTCTTCCGGTGACAGAGTGAAGGTCAATGAAACTCAAGGCTCAGAGCCAGTACTTGACCTTGCCACACAAGCTCCAGTGAATTCCAGACTTCTGAAACGATGGTGTGCTAACACCCAGCTTCATGGCATTGCTTGTGCTATTTCTCTAATCTAGCACAGCTGTCATTCTCGAGATTCAGCAAGAAGTCCCACCTGACCTCAACACAAACACAGTCAGCACCCACCAATTTCCTCTTGGATTTCTTGGGCTACATAAGGTACTTTGTAGAGCAGAGAGAGGCTTTGGTTCCTTCTTTCTTCAATCACGTGGAGATGAGTCATCACCTGGAAGTACAGTATGGCAGAGAGGCCTTGTCACCCAAACATCGGGCCAAGAGGGACATCCAAACACACTTCTACAGAGGCCAGCTGAAAAGGTACATATGCTCTCTACAACATCCAGCAAAGCTGCTGGTCAGAGGGAATGTATTAATCCCCACACAATATTTATTGACCCCTAAAGTATAAGAATGTGTTCAGACTGTGTGATACCCCTCAGTGACCTTAGAATTTATCCAGAGAGAACTCCAAGTTAAAAGAAAACTTTAAAATTTTCACAAGCCACTTGTTGATTTTTCATATGAGGAACTTACTAACTGTACTGAATGAGTTAAAAAAGAACCCTAATTTTTACAATGCCAGGTACTCAATAATGTTTTTCTGAGTGAAAATGGGAAAGAGTCGACCAATTTTTACCACTGGTCAGATTAGATGGGGTAAAAAAAAGAATGAAATCACAAGCTAAAAAACAGATTTGGGGGACATTCATGGATTTTGCTTAGTAAAGCAATTAACTAAAATGATTATCATGATGAATAAGAGTACTAGTTTATTCCTATTTAACTAAATTAGCTAATCTTTCAAAAATTTGCACTGAGATATAAATAAACCTGATTTTAAGGGGTGATAAAGGAAGACTTATCTACCACCTGTCTTCCATAGCTTACTACCTTTTCTAAATGAAAAGTTCCAAGGTTATTCACTAAAAAAAAAAAAAGCCATTAAAGCCGGTCACTTACTTTTAAAGTTTTTCAGGGTGGAAGTGAAAGGTGATTTGGGCTAACTTCCACCCCAATGGCACAGCGAGGCACATTGTAGCTCCCCCTAAGCTACTGTCCTGCCTGGTTACACTTGCAGTTGTCGAGCTCTCCCAACAGAGGGCGCTCTAAACCAATGGATTAATTATGTGGACTTGATGCCATTAACATGAAGGGTCAAAATGGAAAGAAAAAGTTAAATGGAAAGATGCTTTTATTGTAGATTGATGTCTCTCTGACCTTTAAAAGCAAGGAGAAGTAATTTAATTTTGTATTTGCCATTCTTTTAATCAAGTAAATTGATGGGAAAGTACAAGAGTGAGTGCCTCAGAGACAAAATGCAAATGGAAATGGAAACATGGACCACCCACAGCCTCAGCATGTGTTGACACTGTTATACTTCTTCAGATGAATTAAGAAGCCATTTGAGAGAGGATGGTTCATATACCCTATGAGGACACACAAACCACACGGTGGGATACTGGACATTAGTATCTGCATAGTGAACCCTTGAGCTGTAGAGCATGAGGTGAAAGCACCACATCACCCACACCCAAACCAAATACGCACATGTTGTAATAGGCTGAAAATATTCAGGGCTCTCTAGAGTCCAGATAACAGAATAGGGGACAGATAAAAGGTTAATGAAATTCAGTGGCCAAGCTTCACTAGAATTAAAGGGTCAGAGCAGACAGTGAGTATCACACACTAGAACTGGGTTCCTCCGCCCTGAGATTTTTCTAAGGAGGGTTCTACTTGTATGACCTAGTGTAGCACTCTGATCTTGCCTGTAGATAAGTCATTCTCTACTTGTTAATTTAATATACTGATCAGGTCTCTCCTTTCCTTCTACTCTTAACCACATAGGACAGGCTCCCCCAGCCCATAAAATACTATGCAGTAGTCTAGTTTTTCACACACAAAAAGGAAAAACTGATTACATTTTTAAAAAATCAAGTAGACCTGAAAAACCTAACCTGTCAAGATGCATGCATTGTTCCACCTAAGCTTCCTGGGAGCCAATCTAGCAGATTCTTGGCCTTTTCTCCTTCTCTTCTACTCCGTCCAGCTTAAAGGGAACCACTGAGCCCCAGGCCTATACCATATCCCCACTGTGGTCCCAGATCCATCTCCTGTCTACATTCTTTCCATCTTGTAGGAGCCCAAGTTCTTTCATGTCTCCCAACATCCAAATGCTAAAGTGAGCTCTGTATGTTTAAGGACAGTTATTCTTCATCTTTATAGTGAATTAATTCTGCTTCTCAAGGGTGCACAGGGATTGATTCAACTTTCTATCATGAGATGCTAGTGCAGAGTTTGGCAGGTGAACAGGAAGCACATAAACTTCTGCTCAACAAATGGAGCAATAACAACCTTACTGCACTGTTCCTAGACCCGTTAGGCAGATTTCCTTCCCATCATAACACACATGCGACAAGAGGCTAGGAAGGGGAGCTCCTGGGATGATGGGCAGGGACCCGCGCTTACAAGTGCCTCCCACATATAGTGGGTGCTCACAATCAGCACAGTGCTGCATTATAATATGGGAGGAAACACAGTAAGATCAGTTACATGGTTACGACGCCCTCTAGGAAAACTAACAGGCTGAATTATTAGACTTCCTGATTCAAAAGGAGAGCTAGCAGTCTTGTAGGCAAGTTCATTTTCAATGAATACAAGAGAGTAAAACTCAAGGTAATATATGGGTAATACTGAATTAGAAAGAGGGTCCAGAAACAAACTTTTGTAGATGACTGTAAAGAAAAGCTAGACCCAGCATAAGACAAAACCCAGGAATGTAAAAGTGTCTGTTTAAACAAAAACTATGATGTACAAAACAAAAGAAACCAATTTTTAAGATCTGCTTGATATATTTGCCCAAAAAAGATTTCAAATATTAATTCTGGTGGTACCCTAAATCAGAAGTAAACTGATAGAAACAGACTTCAATTCAACATAATCATGCATTCCTGAACTTTCAGAAACTATTTAAGTAGAAAGTACTTAACATAAAAAAGTATGGAAAAAGATTTTAAAAATAGTAACTTTGCAAAAACCAAGTCTTGTACCTAGGATGTCTCTGGAAATCAAAAATCATTTTCTAAGGCCTGGTATCAAGCAGAACTATCAGTGCTGTCCAACTGTCAGTCAAAGCAGTCTCTCTCCACTAGAAACACTCTCCTACTATGTCTAGTGTACCTGGGATTTCATCTGGGCTGCCTTTTCGGGGTCGACAGCCAACACATGCTGGTAATGACGGATGGTATGCAGGCGATCTTTGTTCTCAGCACGGACGTAACGCCGCAAGGCCTGGAGGATGCGATGAGGCTGCAAGAAAGAACAGTTGTTTTATATCCAAAGACCAGGGAAGTGAACACAGGCAGGAAAACAAAGCTATGAAGATTCATTAAGAATGTAAAGCGCAGTGAGGCACAAGAATGAAAGCTGTACTTTTAAAAGCTTTCAACTTGTCAAGTACCAAGAAGCTACCTTTCTAAGAAAAGTACCAAAAACTAAGTTCCAAAGTTATACTTGCTCCTTAACAAACAGTATTTTCCAGAACCTCTAGCCCACTGTCCTCTTCAATGTGTACTCTGTCGTTGGCTCAGCCTCCAACACCTTAATTACAAGCTAGGCGGTCCCTGTGTCACCCAGAAAAGATTTTACTTGCTTACCTAAGAAGGATACAGATATCCTCCTTTTCAATACTTTTCGTCCCCCAAAGCAAGACAGGTTAGAATTAAGGGATAAAAACGTTTTGAGACCACCAGCACAAAAAGGTTTCTGTATAAATTACTTTACCTCTTTCTTCATCTTATTTAGAATAGAAGTGGTTCAAAAGCCTTTGTCCATGGAAGGCATATTTTTGTCTTTGAACCTAAGGCTGCCGCAAAAATTCAGTAACTGGATAACTACCAACCAATATCCTGAGGTTATGCTTTTTTGGTGTCAGATGCTTCCAGGCCACAGGTGGCATTTGTAGGCGTAAGGATAATGCTAAGCTTACATAAGCAGATACTACAACTAATACCTTTTCCTCCTTCCTCTTTCCTTACCTCCAGCTTTGCCAGAATTTGTCATAAAAATGTCATTTTATTGACCTGTGTGTCATGCGTTGGTTCTACACAAACACTACTTCAGGGCAGGTGACACTTCATCAGTGACCTGCTCTTAAAATGACTCACCCGTGGTGGGTCAGACTGCAAGGCGGCCAGGTAGTTCTCCAGAGCCATTCGGCGGCGGTCGTTCAGCATCGCTTCCACTCGAGCCAGGTGGGTCTCCACCAGCTGCTGCTTCTCGCTGGCTGCTTCCTTCTCTAAAGCTTTCACCATAGCTTGGAAGTGCTAAACCCAGGACGTAGGAACAAGATATATGTAATTCATGGTACCTGGAGGAAGTCTAGGCAAACAACTTTAGAGCCCAATGCTGCCTGGGCACGCTGGGAACCAGTTCAAAGAGTTGAGCAAGGAGAAGATCTAAGTATTGTATAAAGTAAGTCCTCACTTAACATCCTTGATAGCTTCTGTGACTTTAAGTGAAATGACGAATAACAAAACTAATTTCACCATAGGCTAATTGATATAAACAAGAGTTAAGTTGCTACAATGATACTGAATGAAAGGATGTGATTCGAGAACCGGGTACACTTTATCTGCCTTGTCAGGATGAATCACTTCCTTGTCTAATGACAGCATGGTAAATCGAATGGCAGAAGGACTCCTTAGCATATCCGTAAGTGACATTACTCGTTTCTCCACATACTCTACAAGAAAAGGAAGGCGGTTGCTTTCCACATTGTAGCAAGGTACAGACTTCCAAATCCTGAAACCACAGCCTAATAGGAGATGTATTTTAAAACATATTCCAGGAATATGGTGGGTTTGGCTGACTCATTCACACTGCAGTCCTGAAGGGCAAGTTGTGATCTGTGAGGTGCCTGGCCAACGTTTACAAATATAGGGATTTTTTTGTTTGTTTTGTTTTTTTAAATTTTTACTGGGGAACATTGGGGAACAGTGTGTTTTTCCAGGACCCATCAGCTCCAAGTCAAGTCGTTGTTTGCACTCTAGTTGTAGAGGGTGCAGCTCACTGGCCCATGTGGGAATCGAACCAGAGAAGTTGGTGTTATGCGCACTGTGCTCTAATCACTGAGACAATTGGCTGCCCCTAAAGGTATAGTTTAAAGCTACTGAATTAATTTCCTTGCACAGGATGCAATGGCTATCTAGAAATTAGCACTCGTAGATTTTCTAGGTGTTCTGATAAAGGTTATCATGAGAACAGAGATTTCAGCTAAACATAAACACCAACTGATTTAAAATGTTTAAAAATTTTATGAAACCCAAGTCTGTCTTGTGCATTACTATCTCTATTCCTATCAACGCCCCTTCTATCCAAGGAGAATGCAGTTGCTGCTGTGATTCTACGGTTACACGCTTACAAAGTTAGAGGTGAATTGGTACCAGAGAGCTTTATTTTCTGCCTTTGACTTTCCAATAAGTATGTAAAAAAGGAATTCAGTACTGCTAAAAAAAACAAGTCGCAGCCTAAGAATGAAGATGACTGAGGACATTTGCCAGGGAAGCAGAATTAACAAATGGAGCCCAGCTAAGGTTACTTCCTGGCATGAATTAGGTGTGCTCTGGTCCGGGATTTGTTTTCCGTCTACCATAGGTGAGCTATTCTAGAGAACACCAGTTAGGGGATGAAAAAAAAAAGCAGGCCAGTTAAAACTTCCTTGTAACATAAGCTGTCGACTAAAAGGAGGTGTCAAACTCTAACTTCCTGGGACTCTGACTTTGACGGTACTTCAAAGGGTCAGGCTGGAGCTCTGTCCCTGGAGAATGCATCTTACCTGGATCAGAGTCTGCCTCTCCGCTTTAGGGAGGTTCTTTGCCTGAAGCTCAGCCTCTTCCCATTCCTTCTTTACCTAGAACAAAGGTCAAACCATTCTAACCAGAGAGTAATCTCTAAAACAGTGCCCCCATTTTCTAAAAATACAGCCAGGTCTTGAATATAACGTAGGAAACTGTGCAAAAGGAAATCACACATATGATCCCTTCATGAGCTCAGGGTTGTTTTATTCATAAAACTATCGCCTCCTAAGAGCCCAGGCCTCAAATATCCTCAAACAGAGTCTCAATCCTCTGATCTCCTGGCGCTATAACCTTGGGGAGGTTATTTAACAGTCTCTGTGCCTTACTCTCCTCACCAAAGAAAAGGGGGGAGGGGGTTAGTAAATACGTCTCAGAACTGATGTGGATAAACTCCAATAATGAGCGTTTCCCAAAGTATAAACGCAGCACAGGTGATGTGTGAGATTTTACGTGGCACTCAAGACCTGGCAAGGAATTCTGTTTTTAATTTTCTTTTAACCCTTCTGAATAAGTCTAGGAGAAAGTTGCACTACAGTGCTCACGTGGTTCTAACACTTAACAACCCTTTAAAAGAAAAGGACACATCCCTGAGGCTCACAACCTTTACCAGGCAACGGGATCTAGCTAGACTATATTAATAATACATGTTTGCTTTCACTTAATATATTTTTATGGTTAGTTTGTTCTAATGGTAAATGATACTAGCTTTCTATTTACAACAGTGATATACAGGTTCCTTCTTCAAAATAAAAACTTTTTAAAGCTAATTAATGGCAAAGAAAAACAACAAGAACATAATGGTTACTGGAAAAGTGTTCTGCAGAGTCTGGAACAGAGGGTAATTATGTTATCCTGGAGGTAGGAGTTGGGGGAGGGGAGGAAGTTACCCAGAAAGTAGCTCCCCTTATACTCTCACACCTCACCTGTCCTAGGTGACAGTGGCACGTTAGCCTGACAATCTAGGGAGATGGTAGCCCTTTTCTTCAGCTATGAAAACCACGTTACCCAATGCCAAACACCACGAAGGTAAGGGAAGTGCATAGGTTTACCCTGTCCATCCGGTTGCGGTGCCGAATTTCTAGCTGCTCCTTAGCCTTCTGGAAGCGAGCATGCTCATTATCATCTGCAGAGGTCTCAAAATACACATCGACATCATTGGTTGGCAGAGGAGTTGGGGGAACTGAAACAAAACGACAAAGGGTGTTCTCTTTGGGGGTCAGGCCCAATGTTGAAACTGCACTGTGCTTTAGGAAGAAAACCGAGCTCAGGACTGCAGAGCAGGCTAGTTTGTCTTGTATCACGTTCAAAGTACAGGGTGCTCCTATCTGCCAAGGCCCGGCTCTGTCAGATACACTGGTCCATCTTCCTCACATGACATTCACCCACCAGGCCAGTCCAGGCCCCCTGGTAACTGCGGCAGCAGCGAGGCATCTACTTAGTTAGGACTCCAGGAGCAGAAATGGAAATCACTTCTATACCATCCCTCAGTTCTTGAAGTCTTAAATCCTAAAAAATAACTACCTTATTGCTGTCACTGATAACATCTGACCAGAGAGGAGGCCTGAAATCAGACCTGTAGAGGCACTTCTACAAATTCTCCATTTTGAAAGGAATTTCAGTGCTCAGGTTTCCTCCTTTCTTCTGGCTATTTTTAGGTTGGAACTTACTTTGGGGAACTGATTCAACTGAATGTTTTTTGCATGTGATCGACTAGGTAGAGAAAGTCCCAACAGCTCTAGCTACAGTTGTTCAGTTTTCAGTTATCACTGAAGGACGCTTAGCCCCACCCCCAATAACAGAGAAACAGGGATAAAACTAAGTTGCAAGGACAAAGTTGCTATATTTGTTTGACAAGGATTTACCAGAGTGTGAAGATACCTTGGGATTTTCAATCCGTGACATTCATTGGCTAACAGGCCATCACCCAGAGAACAAACCCATTAGAATAACCACTCCTCACTGATAGTCAAACAGAGATTCTTATGGCTCCAGGCAAGGAAGTATCTGCACAATGGAGCTTAACCCCATCAAGGAAAGGACTGAGATGACAGGTTAACTTAGTCAACTTCTCAAGAAATATCTATGAAAATTTATTAGTCCAGTTCACTCGAGATTTCCCAAGCGAGGGAGGATGACATGCAACTTGCTGGCACAACTTGCTCTATCCTGACGTAATGTTAGAGCTAAGTGCATAGCAAATGCCCACATTCAATGAATTTTAATTCAGAAACAAATTCACCTAAGTTCCAGAATTGCGTCACTTTATGTAACTTTAAAACAACTGATTAACTGACGAATTTAACTACACATGCGCCAGCCACTCTAGTTTCCCATCAGAGCATCTTTTATTTATTAAACCTATAAACTACAACTAAAATCTTCAAAAGAATTGTTGCTATTATACATTCATTTAAATAGAACCTCAATAGCCAATTTTCAGATTAACTAAATTAAAATACATAGCTTCACAAACCGCATTCCCCATGATACTCCAAAGTTCAGCTAGGAGAATTTCAAAGCACGGAAGTCCACCGTGACACTAAGCACGTCTGCAGCTTAAAGGCTTATGTGTTGGAGACAGAGTCTTTGGTTCATATCACTAGGCTGGATAAAGATAATACCAAACACAAGCTGCCTCCACCCCCTGGGAACAAAGGGGGAAGAGGAAGTAGGCCTAGAAGTTTGGTTCTGAAGACACATGGGCTCAGACCTAGAACCACATCCCCTGTCCGTGTGAAAACAACCAGCTCATTCACCCATTTCAGTCCCCTTCAAGGAGGAACACCAACTTGACCACGGGAACAGTGATGCTTCTGGGCTTGCAGAGCACTCCAGCCAGGGGCCCCACGAGTACTGCTCCTTGGCACGCCTCCCCTACCACAAATAATAGGAAACCACAATTTTGCGGACTTCATTAATGCTCTGAAGAACTGCCATTCCAAAGTGTGCTGTGGCACTACCTCTCTGATCCTTTGGGAAAAGGACACCATCTGCATACTCAGCAAGATCTTAACAATCCGTGATTCCTCAGGCTTCAACACAAAACAAATGTCTTGTTGCCTCTTAGTTTAAGTAATTTTATAAAGCAGGAAATATCACAACAATTTCTATCTCTACATCTTTCCTGAATAAAAAAGTCTCTGCCCAAGTTCCCTAAGAACTCATTTATTTTCCACCTTTCAGTCATCTCAAATCAAAATAGTCTTTTCACAAAGCCGCAGCTGGAGTGGAAGTGCTAAAAATATACCATATTATATTAAGATTTCAAAAATGTTTTGGTGCGGGGGGAAGAAAGAGGGAACCATGAAGATATCTGAATGAAAAGACATCAGAAGCTACAGCCAAATACCAGGAACAAGCAGCAACTCATTACTCTAATGCATTTCAGAACAGGAACCAAGAAAGGACTGCCTGGCTTGAAGATTTTCCAAACACATGGGTTGGGTTAGTACTGCAAGGTAAGAGAAACAGAGTCTTAAAAAAGAAAAGGGGTAACCATGGAGAAAAGCAAAACTTTTCCTATCTAAGTAAACCCAACTGAACTGAACCACTGAATTTCCTTTGTGACCAAAGAACACACAAACTAAAATTCCTTCACTACCTAAAGCTCTGCATAAACCAGTGTTGCCAAAATACTGGAGAAACAGACTTACTACCACTTAGCTGCAGAGTTCACTCCCTAGAGTGCCTAAAGCAAAATATTTCAATATTTTGGACTCCCAAAAATATCCCCATTGCCACTGCTTTGGAAAGCGGGCATCATGGGGGTCAGAGAGAGGTTAGTTCAAAGACAAGAATGAGAGGGAAAGCCTGGAAACAAGCATATGCAGAACTCATGGCAGATCTGGTTACCCTTTCATGCCTTTCAACTAGAGACAATCAAGGGCATGGCTGCCTTCCCAAACAACACAAAGTGCACTGGGAGCCTGCAGACTACACGGCGAGATGAGAAAGAACAGGACTCTGGGCACTCTGGGGGTACCAGGAAGGGAACACACCACCACCACCGCCACCGCCACCACCACCACCACCACCACCACCACCACCAGACCCACAGTGAGCACGGGACATGGAAATCTGAGCTTACAACTACCCACAGGAAAGCAAGTCTAGATCTAGAAAGCACAAGATGAGGGAAAAACGACTGACAGCAAACACCTGAGTGGGCAGGGAGCACTACACAGATGCAGTCACGAGGACGGCTGGGAAAGACAGAACGCTGGACAGGACGATCTGCTGCACAGAGCCAGCGTGGTGGGACTTACTCATCGTTTTACACACAGCCATACAATAATCCTCAGACTCAAAATTGTTCCTGTTGCCTCCGCAGCCGCCATATATAAAGCGCACGCACTTTCCCTTGGAGAGGTCGAAGTACCAACGGGGCATCACGGCCCGGCAGGGCCCCGTCATCGCCTCCTGGGAGCAGACAGCTGTGTGGAAACGGTCAGAATGTCAGCAGGACAGAGGTAGCAGCTTCAAATGTTTCACAACGCTACAGACTGCAAGGGCTGGGCCAGGTGAGGAGGAAGGACCGGGTGACACTTAACAACAGTGAAGGCTAAGGTTAGACAGAACCTGATCGCCCTGGCTGACTATCTCACCAGCTCGAGCCAGTCATTTCTGACGATGCGTTCCTTTTCCATTCGGAGGCAATACAGTCATTTATGAACTGAAAAAAAATTTTGTGCTGTCTTGAGTCTAGATTGATGTATAGGTTGACATAGAGAATTTCCTTATTTCATAGCTCTGTGAGCCCCACATTTCTGACCAGTTAGGTGGCGGTATGTGCCTGATTTGTCTGTCTTGGTGGGGTCAAGGCCCAAAGGAGAACGCAGGTGAACAGGTTGCATCAGCAGTGATGACCCCAGCAACCGCTACTTAAGCACCTGGAAAGGATGAGTGTGCATTTTTAAGTCCTCCAAGGTGAATCATAAACTTCTAGGCTCACTAAGTAATTTCTCCCTAGTTGGTCCTAAATAATTCCTTAGATCTTAACTGGCTTCAAATACACAATCAGCAGGAGGCTCTGGGTAAACGGTTCTAGAACTATCGCAACCCTAAAATTCACAAGATGAAAAAACTGTGGGTCCCAATTCCTTACCAATAGGCCATTAAATTCCACCCTCCCAGTTACAAACATCTTTCTAATGGATAAATAGGGCAGCCTACAAATTGGAACACACTCAGGAAAAGAAGAACCAAGAAAGTTATTTCCACTCCAGAAGGTAGGGGCTTTAGCAGTAAAGCCCCTTTAGAGAGGCGGGGCTCCCCTTAGAGAGAGAACATTTTCAGGCTGAATGTGGAACAAGCCTGCCCCAGGGTAGACCCTGTGGTCTCTCTTACTCTCCAGTTAAGTCCTTACAATGCAAAAGATAGTTTTCTGATTCAATTCTGCACCTCTCCCTGGACGTGACAACTGGCAGACCCTGAGGTGGCCCAGCCGCCCACTGCCAAGCTGGCATCACCAGCGTGCTGGAGAGCTGACTTCCCCTTCAGTGCACAGAGGCACCACCTCTCCTTCTGTGACTTACCTGTGATGCATGCAGACCACAGTTCTAAATAAACAGTTACCATATGGGTTTTACAGCCACCGCTCGACATCGGGTTACCTTTAACATCGTGAGTGATTTCCTTTTCTGAAATGGCCCCATCGCTGCTGGGTTCCGTGGGGTTCTCTTCGGTGTAGTCATCGCCTTTAAACGTGTCGTAGTAGTAATCTCGATCTTCCACCACTTCCTCCCCTTCGTCCTCATCCTCGTCGTCGTCGTCATTATCCTCATCCACAGCTGCTTCTGTGAAGTCTTCCAAATCTGCTTCGGTAGGAAACTCACTAAGGTCACAATAAAAGAGGAAGGTTAACCAATTCCTCTGCACAAAGCACAACAATGATTCCCTTCCCTATTCTGAAACACACAAAGAGAGACAGGAAGTCAGCTCAGCTCGCATTTAACTGCGCCACTAAGGCCCTCGGCCCCGCTACGTCAGCAAATAGGAAGAGTTAATGAACAGAGACCACATTACCCTGTAGAAAATAATGTGGCCCAGAATAACATAAAGCCAAAAGCCACTGATTCTCCCATGATTGGCTCCAGCTGGAATGAAATGCAAGCTGGCTCAGCGCCAGCATGAACAAAGCAATGCCCACTGCATCCAGAAATGAGAGGCCAGCAGCCCACAGCTACCAACAAAATAACCTCACGGGCTCAGTACAAGAGTTCACCTTTTATAAATGTCATAGTCTTCCTCTTCCTCCTCCTCATCTTCCTCCTCCTCATCTTCCTCCTCTTCTTTTGACACAGTAGATTCAATGATCTTAGTCTGAGGGCAGCACACATACTCGGTGCCGTGGAACTGATCCACCCCACAAGGGAGCAGCATGCCGTAGCTGTATAAGGTCATTCCCTGAGTCAGACAGGCCTGAAAGAGACCCACAGACCCACATCAGGACATACCCGATTCCCAGCTTTATCCAAAAGAAACCCTTATCAAAACACTATGCAATGCTTTCTCTTGTGGACACATAGATTTTCTGTCAAAAAGTTATGATGTTATTACTTTAAGAAGATTGACAAATTTTGCTTAACTTGCAATGGGCAAACAATATTAAAGCCAAAAATAATAAAAGCCCAAAGCTGAAAAAAATTAAGGGAAAGGGAGTTTCTTCTAGTAATTATCAACACCAGTTAGAGGTGGCCAGTGATCACTTCCATTCCAAACTTGTGAGGGGGAGCGCTGCTTCAGACACTGACCAGTTTGACCACCGACTGGAGAACCGACTTAACCACAGAAGACAAGTGCTAAGAAAGGGAACTACTTCTCACCACTAGAAGAATGAAATGACATCTAATCCTGTCAGCGTGTGTCCAGACACAGAGTTTCTGTAATGGGTCATTTCTCCCTTGAGGCCTGAGGGTTAGGACGGCCTTCTTGGAAGCCCTGCTGACAGTGTCCTTGCCTAACGATCCTTTTCATATCCTTAACTTTAGAGGCTGGATTGTCAACACCATACTTCTTACAAAAACATCTATTCTTCTCCCAGATTATTTTTAATTTAGAGGATACAAGTAATTATAAACTTTGAAGGGAGAAAGGGAAAATAAAGAAAATTACTTTAAAACCGTGGTGAGATTTGCTAGGTGGTGAGGAAAATGCTACTTTCTCTCCTAACAGAAAAAAACAACCCTTGACTTTTCCCATCCATTCTTTTACCTCCTTGACGACAGTGTGCCAATGCTGGTGATTCTCGCACACCTCCATCCGCTCTTTGTGGAAAAACTGGCACTTTTCTGGAACTAGCAGAACGTCACTTACAAATTCACCCACTGGAAAAGAAAAGTTTTGTCAGAAGCAAATCTGAATTACAGTGAAAATGACCCTTACTGCAGATTATGACAGTTGCAGTCAGGTGTAGACAGGTTCAGCATCTGTCATCTGCAAAGGCCAACTGGATGTTACAGCTCAGGCAAACAGCCACAAAAACTCAACTTTCCATTATAGCCACAATGCCTGGAACTTTCCTCACTCTTCCCTGACTCCCCTCATAGTCCTGCTGCAGAGCTATCGCAACACATGATGGGGCAGTAGGAATAGGATCCCCCCTCCATGACCTCCAAAACACACACAGGTACTTTTCCCCACCTCTGACTTCACATGCAATAATCCCAGCCTCTTACGTCTCTATTTCTGCCCACAGTGGTGCTAATAACAAAATGCCCAGGAAACTAAGAATGGGTATTCTCCTAAACTACAGATGAATCTTACTCTAGCCCTTTGTGTACCTAGCTCTAAGATCAACCATCATTGTAGTAACTGATTCACGTAATCATCAATGGAAAGCTAATTACAAAGGGAAACAAGTGATTTGGCAATGGAAAACCGGTGGACATGACCGTAACCAGCTTTATATCCCCAATCATGGACAAGGTGACATATACCATGTCCTAAGAAGAACGTATTACCTACACAGTCTTTTTGCCAAAGTATGTCAAATCATGATAATACAATAAGGCACAATAAGACAAATCATGGTAACACAATAATACAAATTCAAATTCAGGGATATTTGGTTAAACAAATGACCTAGACTCTTTAAGAATATCACTGTCATGAAAGATTTTTTTAAAAAAATAAGCCTTAGGCACTGTTCTAGATCACATATAATGTGTGATTCCCTTTTAAAATGAAGCTGTAAAGGACATTCTTTGGACATTGAGGGAAATTGTTCCAAGTATGATTGTGATTACTGTATCCTAGTTATAGAATGTCCTTGCTCTTAGGAGAAACAAGCTGTAGTACCTGGAGGTGAACTATCATGACGTCTCAACTTACTTTCAAACAGTTCAACAACGACGAAAAGTACGTAAGACATACACACACACACACATAATGGGATGGATAAATAAGGCAAAATTGGAGAACCTATATAAAGGGTACAGAGGAATTCACTACTACATTTTTTCTATAGGTCTAAAACTTTAAAAATAAAAATCTGGAGGAAAAATACACATAGCTGTTTAGAAAAGAGAATCCTTATCTTTTAAAAAATATTTATAGGAAAAAAATGGTATCTGTGATTTGTTTCCAGATAAATCAATCAGGGGGTAGGTGGGAGCAGGACCATAGATAAAAAGTAGGAGTGGCTCACGAATTAACGAGTTACACACCTTGACAGCGGGGATGTGAGGGTGAATGGTATTGTTTTCTATGTCTAGGTATGTTTGTAACTTCCATATAAAAAGCTAAAAACTTATATATCACCAGATTATCACCCAGAGATTCTGATTCAGTAGGTCTAAACTGGGACACAGTACTTTGCACTGAGCAAGCAAACACCCCAGGCGACTCTGGTGCATCACCGATATGCTCCCACAGGTTGTACGTGGGTGGAAAACCATGGACAGGAGAGACATGTACTTAGCTCAGGGAGAGATGCAATAAGCAGGGGCAGGAGAAGGAAGCAGGCAAGCTAACTTCTGAGGTTTAAAAAAAGGAAAGTATAGTAAGAAAGTCATCTGGCCTCAGAAAGGCCTTAGGGCTCTGAGCTAGTGTGAAAGCTATGTAGACCCCTCCCCAGCTTCGTCATCATTGCCTGCTCCTTCAGGACCTGTCGGCCTCATCTCTGGGCAGGAGAAGCCAGCCTTTCCACTACCCAAGTGGCAAGTAAAGGAAGTCTCTGATCTACTATAAGGGGAAGATATGCTCCTGACATTACAACTAGAGCAGTAAACACTGCCTCCCCATATTACACATGGGGAGTGAGATTATTCATGGTAGTGAGATTTCACTATTAGTATAGGGACTTCTGGGGCCAAACAGCTCAATTTGACACGAATGCAGGAACACAAAGGTAAGTTAGACCCATGTACACAAACTTTACCAATCAACCAGATTACAATCAAAGCTTAGAAAAACAAAAATCTCCTGGTAAACCAGGATTTGCCTCTACTGGGAGAGACACCCCTGATACTCAACGAAAGTAGAAATCACAAAAATTCTGCCATCCAACCACCAACTCTCATTGTTTAATGTGATTACTGTATATTGACGAGGAGATTTTTTGTTAATTTATGACAAAAAGCAACAAGAGGCAGTGTGTACGGAGTTAAATGCCGGGGTTCAATCTCAGCACCATCATTACCAGCAGAGTGGTCTTAGGCAAGTCACTTAACATTTCTGTGCCTTGGTTTCCTTATCCTGTTATGAGGGTGAAATGACAATATATACAACAGGAGTACATGAAAAGCTTACAGCAGAATCTGGTACATAGGAAGCACTGAGCACTACATAAATGTTAGCTCTAAGTACTGATGTTAATGTTATTCGTTTAAAGTCCTGAGTTGAGTAACTAGTCTTATACAAAGCAAACTATACAACGCACAGTTATTTTTTAAAAATCTATAGTGAGGCAACAGTTAATATAATTTGTAAAATCTCAATTTTATACATACAATTGCAACATCAGAAAAAATTAAAACACTGATTTCATTACTAGATATATATTCTACAGAAACAATAAAAAAGCTGAGTTTTTAAAAAATATAGCTGAATACTATGTATCAGGTTAAAATGAATTAACTAAATTTACTTACATCACACCTTAGATAAGCCTCAAAATGACGTAAAGTAAAAGCAAGTTGTAAAGGTAAGATACAGTATACCATTAATGTAAGTTTTAAAACAAAAACAAATTGTTTATAGATGTAGTAAAAGTATAAAAATATGCATGAGAATGATACATGCTAACAATGGGGTAGTGGTTACCTCTAGAGGGAAGAAGGGAAGAGAGGAGGGGAAAGAGGTGGAATGATGAGACTTTGGAACATCTAAATCCTTTATTAAAAAATAAGATGGAAAATAAAGAAATTTAAAAAAAAATGGAGATATACCAAACGGCTTATGGAGATGGCAAACTGTTGAAGAACTTAAATCAGAATGGTGAGTGCATGAGTGACCTTCAGATTGTTTTATCTTTTCAGCATGCCTTGAAATATTTCAAAATCGAAAGTTTAAAATTAAACCTTTTTTTTTTTCCTTTTTCAGGATTTTATTTGGGAAGTGTGTACTTCCAGGACTTTTTCCCAAGTCAAGTTGTTGTCCTTTTCAATCTTAGTTGTGGAGGGTGCCATTCAGTTTCAAGTTGTTGTCCTTTCAGTCTTAGTTGTGGAGGGCGCAGCTCAGCTCCAGGTCCAGTTGCCGTTGCTAGTTGCAGGGGACACAGCCCACCATCCCTTGCGGGAGTCAAACCCGCAACCTTGTAGTTGAGAGGATGTGTTCCAATCAACTGAGCCATCCAGGAGCTCAGCGGCAGCTCAGCGACAGCTCAGCTCAAGATGCCGTGTTCAATCTTAGTTGCAGGGGGCAGGGCCCACCATCCCTTGCAGGACTCAAGTTGTTGAACCGGCAACCTTGTGGTTGAGAGCCCACTGGCCCATGTGGGAATCCAACTGATAGCCTTCGGAGTTAGGAGGACGGAGCTCCAACCACCTGAGCCACTGGGCCAGCCCAAAATTACAACTTTTTTAAAAGCCAGGAATTTACTAATTAACTCCATGATTAATCATGAAATGAAATGCCACCAATCTTTAGCTATTCCATGACTGACTCGATCTGTCTGACCTCTGAAAACCACAAAAGAATTTATACCACTGAATTTGAAAATAAACTATAAAAATAGAAAAACAAAAGTATTATGATTCAATTAATTCTAATTCTAAACATATATTCTAAGAAAATAAGCAAGTGAACAAAGATATTCATCACAGTGTTAGTATTAAAAAAAAACAGAATCAACTTAAATGTCCATTAATAGGGAATTAGTTAAATAATGCTACTTATGTACTGTGGAGTCATAAGAAATACGGTTTATGTCTATGTTTAAATTATTAAACAAAAGCGATAAACACACCCATATCCCCAAATCCTCCTCCTCCTTCAGCCTGGATAACTCCTGAAGTTTGTCTTTTATTCAAAGGTGCATGTATCCTTAAGAGGAGCACTAACAGATGCTCAATAAATGTCAACTTAAAAAGAAAAAAGAAAAAAAACAATAAAAAGGAATGTGCAGTGTGATCCTATTTAGAAAAAAATGCATTGAAAGTACACACATTTCCTTCCACGTGAATTGAAAAGAAAAGTCTCAATTATACAACAAAACGTTAATCATGGTTAACTGAGTGCAGAAATGGGAAATGACTGTTTTTGCTTCCCTCCTCCCAACTTCTTTTATTGAAAAATAAACTTTTCAAGCAAGTAAACTAAAAGAGGAACACATTTCAATCCTAGCATCACTTTTGCATTTGCCACAATTATGTATCGGAAGCTCCTAGGGAAAAAATGGCCTACGCAGATCAGTATTACTCTATTTTAGAGAAGGACACTGAAAATGGTATGGTCATACTTTAAAGGTTTATCCAAATTTTTAAGTCCTCAATTTAATCAGTGGAGTACAACAGATAATGGCCACAATTTCCCAAGTATATCCCAAATAAAAAGCTATATTGTTTTTGCTATTTGATTGAACAAGCTGATCAACATATATGGCAACTGAGCAAAAACTGAGCAGCTTTTATGTAAGCTGCATTTATTGATTTATTGCCAATCTCTATCCATTCCCTTTGACTGTTTTTCTTTTATACCACCTCCCCATAGCAGGGCCATGGCAGACATCAGGTTTTCAGAGTTGCTAGACTGTTTACCCAACAATAAGACTGTTTACCCAACAAGGGAAGCCCCCAACACCAACACTCACATTATTATAAATAAACCTACTTGCAAAAGTACTCTCCAATTGCAAATGGTAAGACCAGGTTATGTGTGGGGCTCTTGGAAGCTGTAAGCAGGTGGGAGAAAGCCTTTTGTAATGAGAGTAAACCACCCCAGGCAAGTTGTTCTGAGGTCTGGTGGCCCTCCCTAGCAGGTGTCTGAGATAAATAAGGCTCTGAGAAGTTAAAGACCCAGAATAATCCCCACAAGCAGGAACATACACCGGGCACAGGTATCCACACTGGGAACAGGGTGAACTGCTGATGGACTATCATGAATTCAAAGGGAAAGATGACTTGCAAACGGACCCCTGCAGTGGTGAGCTGCTGAGATACCAAGGTACGGCTGCTGAAGACTGCACCTCAAAGCTTTTGAGAATGAAAAGTTCCTTTGGTTGTCTTCACACCACAGTAACACTCCCTGTCCAAATCTTCTCCCAAAAATAACCAAACACGAAAACAGTCCTGGGCTTGCACAGCTCTCTTCTTTTAGTCCAGGATCCAGTCTATATATAAATGTCAGAGATGACTAACTCCTTCCCCTAAATACCAGCAGTTTTGCTTCTTCACACACCACCAACTCTGTCCTTCTCAGATCGTCCTATTTATTTATTTAGATAAATTTTTACAGATGAACGGGAGGCAATTAGTAGTAACGTGAGATATAAAGGCTCATTTTGAGGAGAAAAGTGAACTGTAACTTCTCACCGAATATACCACGCATCAGTTAAAAGAGTCACATTGATGGGTAATTAAGCATGCTCTCAGAGGAGAGCAGAGTTGAATGACGTGAACACAGACATCTCCAGACAGTGCAACATCAGATTTGATGCAAACACTGCTAGCAACCTAAATTCATTCTCAAACTGTTTTCAAGCGTGCTAATCAAGACACATCCTTCCCCTCAACCTTGAAAAAACAACAAAAACAGTACCTGCATACACAGATAAGGCTCCTGGAACATCCAAACCAATTCATAGAGGCACCCAACCAATACAGACACATCCTGTTTTCTCCCCAGCTCCCACCTTCTAACACTTCTGGCTTGCCTATGATTTGCATTCGCTGGGAAGCAGTATTGAAAAGGGGTTTCAGGGATGAAGATAATTACCTACTACCATCTTTTTCCTACAAGTATTCATTTTAATATGCATAAAAGGACTCACTATGGTTACTCTGATGAATAAAATGTATGCATTAATTTTTAGTACAGTTTGTTATGTTAAAAGAATTGAGTATGGTTGCATAATTCAGTGAATGTACCATAAATCATTACACTGCATACTTTAAAATGGGTGAATTATATAGTATGTGAATTATATCTCAACATACCTATTCACAAAGAGAAGAGACTGATTATTTACAGGGGATACTGAGAAAATTAAAAACACATACTGAAGACACTGGAATTGGAGGTATCAACATGAGCACAATGTTTTTACTAGATACATACAGAAATACAGATTTGTGTGTGACTAATATACACATACATATATTTCTTAGCTCTGTCTCCTGAGTGGGCCTAGAAGCAGTAACATTATAATAGCAGTAGGCAAACCTAATGCCCAGATCTTGGCAAATCTAAATACCCTTCCCCTTCATTTAGGGCTAATCTAAAGCCCTAAATGAAACCAGGGCTTCTCAGAGAAATGGTTGACTCCAGGGGTGGAGTAGGCAAAACACAGGATGAACCTAGAGCAGGGGTGTCCAAACTGCGGCCTGCGGGCCAACTGCGGCCCATGATCCATTGTTAATTGGCCCGCAGCAAATTCCAAAAATATATTTAGTTTACTTAAATAAACCAGGTGAGGCAATACGTACTTCACCTCGAGTGAGTGGCCCGGCTGTTTGTGTATTTTACCGCATAGGGCCCTTGGTGAAAAACGTTGAAAAAAGTTTGGACACCCCTGGCCTAGAGCATCTTTTTGTACCAGAAAGTAAGGAAGCTTTCAAAGAATGACAGGGACATAGTAAAAAGACACAAGAACTAGAATAAATGGGCTCCCACTGGCTCAAACTGAACAATGATCCCATAATGAAATAAATACATGAATGCAGACAACATCTTAGCCAGGTGATAAACGTTAACACCGGCAATGAAACAAACGGACACCATGCAACTCCTACTACCGTACGAGGCAGCGAGAACACTTCTGTGACAGTACTCTGAAAAAGGCATCATGAAAAGGATCATAAGACAAACTCAAACTGCAAGGCATTCTACAATGTAACTGGCTTGTACTCTATACAAATGTCAAGGTCATGAAAGACAAGGAAAGGCTTTGGAGAGAAATAAAGGCAACATGAGATCTGAATTAGATTCTAGTGCAGTTGGAACAACAGGCGAAACTTGAACAGGGTCTGTAGATTAGATATTGGATAGATAATTTCCTGATTTTGATGACTGCACTATGGTTATATGGAAGAATGTCCTTGTTTTTAGAAAATACACAGTAAAGTATTAAGGGATAAAAGGACATCCTGGCCGGCTGGTTAGCTCAGTTGGTTAGAGGCGGTGCCCTTAACAACAAGGTTGCCAATTTGATCCCCACATGGGTCACTGTGAGCTGCGCCCTCCACAACTAGATTGAAACAACTACTTTACTTGGAGCTGATGGGTCCTGGAAAAACACGCTTAAAATAAATAAAAGTTAAAGAAAAAAAAAAAAAAAGACATCCTGTCTGCAACTTAAATGATTGAAAAAAAGAAAACAGAAAATTAGTGTGTGTGTATGGGGGGGGGGGGGGGAGGACAAATGATAAGACTAATTTTACCATTATTAACCAAATATCAACAATTAGAAAATCTGAAATCTGAAGAAAGGGTATACAAAAGCTCTCTGTACATTTTTGCAACCATTCTGTAAACCTGAAGTTATTTTAAAATTAATATTTCTAATTTAAAAAGGCAAAAGTAACTCTAAAAGACCATCACCAAAAGGCTTTCTAAGGAATCTATGGTAAAAAGGGAGATGGTCCTTGCTGATTATTAGCCAACATCAGTTCTACCTGGGTACTCTAAGGGGAGGTGGGGTGAGGACAGCAGGAGACATTATTAAATGATGACACGGAAGAATTAGCAATGTTTCTTTCCTATGACCTCCTTTAAACTCCAGTCAGCTGCTCCCTCACTACCTTAGGCTCAGGCAAACTGTATTCATTTCAAAACACAGTTTTTAGGGTAGCTCTACTCACTGGTTAAGAAACTGTTTAAATGGATACTGGTGTAAATACAAGTAATTGTCTGAACTAAGTAACATCAAAGACTGTATAATAAAGAAAGACTGCTTTCTTTATTCAGTGACCACAATGCAAAGAAGTTACTGAATGGTTTACAGTCAAACTGTCTTTTATGCATTTAGTTAATGACAATATCATTTCATTGTCTGGTTCTGTAACACACTGATAAATTCACACTATAGCATTTGGAGAATAAAGTAAAATAGAATTGTTGTGTACTAGCTATGGTTGTGGTCTTGTCTTGTAATTATCATTAAGAGTGTATCCTATATTCTAGGCACTGTCATGGTGCTGAGCAGACAAAAGACTAAAGCAGGGTCCTTGGTTTCAAGGCGTTTACAACACAGTTGGAGAAAGATACATAAACTGTATCTTTTACATAAACTGAAAGAGACATCACTGTCCAGTGACGGGTGTAATGGCAACAACAAGGAGAATTTCAAATATCTAGACAGAAAATACAACCAGGAGGAAAGCTTCCTTTAAAAGAGGCATCCCCTGAGATAAGTCTTGTAGGGAGAACTCCCCAAGAAAAGTAAGTAGAGGCAAGTCATTCTCAACAATGAGAACTGGATGGGTAAGTGACCAGGAGTCCTGAGACGAGTCTAAAGCACAGAGTGGGAGGGTGTGGGGGACTCAGTAGAGCTAAGCAAGGACCACTTTATGGAATTTTTTAACCCATGCTAAGGAGCTTAATTAAACCCTAGTTTTTAGGTGAAGAAGACCTACAAAAGGGTTTTACGTGCAGGAGAGACAATTCAACCTTCATTTTAGATCAGAGGGCAATAGTCTGGACAACAGAACTGAGAAATATGCATGGAGGCCGTTGTCACAGCCTACGCAGGACATGATGAAAGGCTGAACTAGAGAAGTGGGAATCAGATGGAGGAGGGTCTAAGCCACAGGTTCCCACACTTTCTAGCCACAGCACCGAGTATCTCAGTAATTTTTTCACAGCACCCCCAGACCAAAAGAATGCCCCCAAATTAAGTAGTTAGGTCCAGCAATTTAATAAGTACTTATGTCCTAACAACTTAGTGCCTGCTGGTCCCTGTGTAACGCCTCCAACGTTGCAATTGATTAAACACCATCACCTGTATTTCTTCTACAGCGATTTTGTATGATGCTGGCTTTTCATCTCAGGAACCACTAAAATACAGCTCCAAAAAGATATGTGGTCATAGAAAGGAATGAAATGATGTGGTGTTGAAACTGTGAATACCTCAGCTAGCAGTTCACAGGACGTCTGACAGATGTTTCCCTTGAAAATCAAAAATATCCCACGATGACCCTGTGAGTTTGCTGCAATGTCCTGGAGTGCTTCAGTGCAGTTTGGGAACCATGGATATAAGCCATATTTAAGAGGTAAGAATCAGGCTGGCTTGAAAACTGACTGGATGTGCAGGTCTCCCAGACCTCAAGCTCAGAGTTCTGAGTGGGTAGTGGAACCAGCAAGAGACAAACACACAGAAGGGGGCAGACCAGGCTGCAAAGTCTTTAGGGATAACAGTGCAAAGGGAAGAAATGATTCCAAATACTGTCTATCTACAAATATTCAGGAATATTCTCGCTTCGTTTAATGAGAATTTTATAGAGAATGAATGAAACCTCATACGCCGAGATTTCCTAGAGCCAAATAGAAAGAACATCCTTAAACCACATCACACAAAATTTTATCAAGTCAGTAGCATGGTGCTTCAATTTTAAAGTAAGCGAAGTTAAGCACACGTAGTGTCTCTCTCTACCCCTTTTAAAACAAAGAAATTGCTACATATTTTAAATACTGTTATTCAGGTGCTGACTCTTCCTGTTATTTTGCTACATGTAAGGATGAGAAAAGCAACGTATTCCATTTTAGGAAAGGTTTTAATGAAGGGAAGGAGAGGAATAAGTTAAATTCATAGCTAAAATTAAATACATCCATAGAATTACCCAGGATGTCTATGTTAATGCCATATTAATATTAATCCTATCATGGATCATCTAAAATAAACTGTTTTTTGCCTTTTTAAGTTTCTATGACCAAGTCTGTTCCTGAATCACCCAGAGTACAGATATGTGAGTATACTTCAGATGTGTCAGTGATGAGTGGTTAGGATGAATACATTAACTAAAAGCATTTGAAGCAACAACTCTGTTCTGGGTAATAAAATGTGACGGTTTTACTCAAGTTGGCTCTGACTGTTAACACCAACCACACAGAGTCCTAACACCCTTGCCAGCCCTCAGAATGGCAGGCAGCACAGGGCCTGGCCTGGGCATGCCCAAATGTCCACAGGCGGCCGAGTGACTTCTGAAAGCTACCACAAGTTTCATGTGGTTAACAAGACAGGATTTTGGTACCTTGCAAAACGTGGGTAGGATGAGATGGGGGAACAGAAGATTCTATTCCTTGGGCTGCTTCAGTACCACTCCACTGTGAGTGTAAAACAGTACTTTCAGACTCTCCCTGGGAGGCAAAGCTGGGCTACTCTGAGGGCAGCACTCTCAGTCAGTGCCATGGAAAAGACTCATCTTTAAAAGACAGAAGGATGCGCACAATGGGAGACGGAGAGTTAGCGACCATTGAAGACAAGTCAACGATTGATAACAGGAAGCAGTAAACATTCAAGAGAAAGCCCTACAATACATTCCTGCAGCTTCTGAACAGATATAGGTATTTCACTGTGAGTCAAGAGAAGATTAAATTTAAAAACGAGGGACCCCACCTCGTGAGAAGTACCCACCAAGACACTTGAAAGGGATCACAATGTGGCTCTTGCACTGCTTTTTGTCCCTCCGACACCAATTATCCACACTGACTGGCTGGTTGGCTTCCATCACATTATTGATCTGGAGCTCTGGATACATCTGCAAGGGAAAAGAGCACATCCACAATTAAATGGCTTGGTCCAGAATAAATGGACATTCACTCGCAAGTGAGGATGAATATCTATGTTCAACTCAGTGTCACCATTATCCTTTATAAATCTCAAGTTCCACTCTGCTGCCCCTGGCTCCAGATAAACTCTTCAAGCAAGAAGATAATGTACAGATTAGTTTTCTTGTGACAGGCAGATTTCTGACTACCTCTAATGCATTCTCTTGAAGAAAGGAATCTTTAAGGACATAGAAAAGCTGCAAGCTTTTAGCTCAATAAATCTATCACGTATCAAGGCCACTTGCAGGGTACAGGTAAGTAGCTGAGTTCATGAACTAAAACATGTTAGAGGCAAGTCTATAGAAATGTCTGTTAATGAAATTATAGAATAATGCTTCAACCCTGGCCCACAATGCTAGTCTTGGTTATGTAAGAAGTTCACACATCTTATATCCTTTTCAAGGTCACGTTTTGACCCCAACCAAGTTAATCAGACCTGACATGATCACTTACAGCAAGTGGAAAACACAAGCATACACATGCCATGTTTTGCTTCACATCTTCCCATATTAAGTGGGAAGCCAAGAGAACCAGGCTGCACTTCCGCGGTGCGCGTCAGGCTTCTGCAGTATTCCTTCCTGAAAGAACTGAAGTCCACAGCACACACAGGCACAGCCTTTGAGAAGTCTTAATCATACCATACACTTAGAAACAAAAGGCCCCGTGTGCCCGTCACTAGCAACTTGGTCTTAGGTCAAGGGAAGAATGACAGAATATCCATTTCGAAGGCAAACAAACAGGTTCAAATTTGACCCAGAAAAAAAGCAGTTTTAACTTTCTGGTAACATTCTTACCTCCTGACAGTACTGAAGAACTTCTTCTTTTGTTCCAAAGCAGCTCTTCGTGCCTGTTGGGTCAGGTTCCCATTTCCCAGTCTGAATGTTCACATGCATATTTAACTTCCCACAAAACATTGCTATCTGAGGCTCAGCAACAGCAAATCCTGTTCCAGCATTGGCTGCAAGAGCCTACCAAACGGAAAGAAAAAAACAGGTTTACTCCAAAAAGGCTGGCACAAGGGCACAGGCATTCAGGTTTGTGACAGTAGAACTGATCTTCAAAAAAATCTTCACTGTTTACTATTTTTATCTTCATAAACAAATCCTTCTCCTAGAAGGTAGGCCAGAATAAAAATGACCTTTGGACATATAAGATCGAAGTGAAAGGGCAATGGGAAATCTAACTCCTACTCCCCATCTGGACACTTCCAGCTTGGGAACCTAAAATCCAACTATGGTCTCTTCTAATACAAGCAAATCTACTTTCCATTCCTTAATATATCAAACCACAAAAGTATAGGATGGGTAAAGTTCCAGTAAATTTTACTCAATTCATTCACACAACAAAATTTTATTGAGTAAATACTATTATGCAAAGCAACAAGCTAAATGCTTACACAAGGGTAAGCAAAATGTTATGGCCCCTGCTCTCATGGGGCTTATGGTCTAATGCAGGAGACAAAATTCACACCAAAAAAGTGTGATCACATTTCCAGACATCTTAAGAAGGAAAAGAACACAGCAGTGAAGAAGCATATGAAAAGGGACTCTGCCTTAGGCTTGGTAAGGTGATCAAGGAAGCTTCCAGAAGAGAATGGCACTTGCGTAGATCTTTGAGCATATGTGGAAAGAAGGTGGGTAGAGAAGGGGAGGAAAGGCATGCAGGGACAAGACTAGACAGTCTAGACCAAGAAAGGATTTTGATCTTTATCACTAGAAGTGTGAAGAAGTTTAAAGCCCAAAGTTAGTATTTTCAAAATGTAGCTCTTATGCTTTCTCTAGTTTCAGGGTAAACAGACTGACTGCAGGGGAATGGCGCAGGAAGCCGGAGTTGCAGAGTCCTAGAGAGACACACTGGTAGCTTGGGCTCAGGCAGGGTGGGTGATGAGGAAGACGTCACGTCTGGCTTTGATGATGTCAGTTATGGAAACAGAACACTGAGGGATTTCGTGAACAATTTTATTTCGTGTTAGGTAAAAGTAATCAACTGCACAGTCTGTCTTTGACTAGTATTCTCTTCTTTGAGAAAGACTGTAGCTATTAACAGGTCACAGGTTACAGGTGAGAACTAACATCTAGGCATGATGACAGTAAGGCTCCCGCAGGGTCTCTTGCACTAGAAAAAACACAGGCATCCCAGCATCCAGAAATATGCCCACACACGGTTGCATCCACAGGGGACTTTTGTGGTCTGCCCTAATGTAAAAGTTCTTTCAAAATAAAAATTAAACAGCTTTTTTTTTTAAATGTTAACACTTGGGGGGTGGGGGGGTGAAGGCAGGGTTAGATTGTGTGGTCTCTTATATTGTTCTTTTTAAAAAGAGCAATGAACACAAAATGGTTTTCCTATATCAGCAAGAGTAGATTTAACTTAAAACATAGGGGAAATGTATGCTTTCTAAGCAACTCTTACTGATCTACGCTGATGGCCACACAGATGTGAACGATCCTTCCAATCAGGAGGCTACATTTGATTTTGAAATGTATTGTGATCCTTTTCCAGGACAGATGTACCACCTACACGGGTTCTGCTTTGAAACTTAGGAAAATTAGCTGCTTTCTACTAGTACAAGAGAAGGAAGCATAAACACTTGTCGGATCGCTGGGAGAAAACTAATTTGGAAGTAAAATGCTGCCTAGATCAATCCAGGTTGAAAAACACCAATTAAATCCAATGAGGAGAATAATTAGCAACTTTATTAACTAGAATCGATTGTAGCCCTGCTGTAATAGTAATAATCACTTATTAAAGTAAAAGGCAGATTCTAAGCCTTCAGTATAACTGCACGTGAAGCTACAGATTAGGGTGAAATGCTGTCTCCCCCAAAGAAAGAAAAAAACATTTAAAGATACCTTCAGAAAGGAACACACACTTATTTATAGGTAATACTGCAATGGTCTTTAATCAAAAGGAATCATTAAAAGGCAAAAGGACGCTCAAGGCAAGTATGTTAATTCTCACAATGACATGAAGACATGAACCAAAAGGCCTCCTGTGTCGGCCATTCTTCTTTTGGGAGCCATAGCTAAGCAGTGGGGCTAGAAGCTCTGATTGTGACACGGAGGACAATAGGCACATGTAAAACGGGTGCACAGAGAGACAAAGGCAAGGAAACCCCAGGGACACTTCTGTGTATTGAAACCAGTGTTCTCCTCAAATTCTTTCCTTCCTATTTCAAAAGCCCAGACAGAAGTAAATGAGGAAAATCCAGGAAGACATGATAAACATGTAAGCAAGAAAGCTAAACTGACAGGTCAGAAAGGAAGTGTTTCCTAAACCAGCTATATATGAACTAAGACAGTCAAATCTGAAAGATGCTGAGCAGTATTTCCTACATTGTCTGTGGCCTTGTATTATTTTAACATTAAAGGCTGCCCTTAAACAGTAGACTTTCAGGTGTGGTGTTTAATTTTTCAGAAGCATGGGGGGCAGGAGGAGGATGGGGACATTTTACTTCTTAAATTCCAAAAAATGAATACAGGTAGGGCACAGGGTCAGTAAGTTATGTGAGGTCACTCAAGCCACAGCTGTGGAGTGGTCAAAACTGCACAGGCAGCCATTTATCAGCACCAAAGATTATGTCCACATGTTACTCATTATGGCTGCTGGCTAAAAGACCACAGAGTTCCAACTGTATAAATGTTCAGTTTATGGGTCAACCACTGAGGTCAATACAGCAGTGGTAAGTGCATTTGATCTTTGTGCTGAGATGGTCAGCGTTACCTTCCCTAAAGAGAATCTAAAATACCAGAGGTTAAAGCAACAGGAAGAGGCCACTAAGCAGCGGACAGCTCCTCACATCAGTTACCACCGAGAAAAAGGAGAGAACCTGGAATCGTTCCAGACAGCTAATATGCTATAGTGATTCACTTTTGAGTTCAGAAAGATTAATCCTTGTGGTCATAAGAGACTCTCAAGAAGGTATCATCTGAAACATAAAAAGCCTCTGTGGACCATGTCTAGGAATCAACTAATCAAACATACCCCAGCCTTATCTAGAGGATAACAGGATCTTTTTTTCTGTTATGTTTGTACTGCTTTACTTTGAAAATGCTCTTATTTAATGTGCTCTCCATTTTCTTAAGCACACACTGTGCCTTGATCCATTACATCAATGTATAAATCAATCTGTTTCCTAATCTAACATGTTACAAATGGGATTTCACTGCCAAGTCAGCACTTCTGATATCCTGTGAACCTGGAATCCGCTCTGAAAGAAAATTAATGCCCGTGCTTTGGCACGTAAGCCAGTCCTTGTGATCTATGCACACTGCAGTACTTTGAAGGCTTTGAAAACAAATTGCATCAATTGCTTTCCCAGCCCAGTGCTTCCATTTTACTTAATAATTCATTCTTAATAAGAAATTCCATCTTATTAATTTGGCTCTAAGAAGAGTTTAGCTATCTAAGGACAAATTCAACTTGGTAAAAAGTGCTTCTAGTAACTTGGTTGAAAACCTGAAATGGCTTAGAGCAATAAATAAATCTCTATCTGAACCTAACCCAGGCCCTTTAATCATCACTAAGAGACACAACTCCTGGGCGCACCTAAGCCCTACCTCCTTTCACAAAGCCACTCTGGACCAATGCAGCCTCCCAACCCAAGCAAACATGTAGGCCCGTTACTCCTTCCTCACTGAAGCTAGTGCCCCAGAATCTAATCTGGCTCCAGAGTTTGTGAAAGTGCCTGCAGGGGAGGGAGCTGATTCCAAAGAGGATTTTATCCTATGACTGAGTGAATCATGTTTCCTTGGATAGGAAGGTGCTGCATTACTGCCACTCAACTGCCCAAGCTTCACCCTGGGAAGGCACGTTAACACAGTTCTAGTTCTAATCAACACTTGAACAAGCAACTAGTTACCTCCTGAATGACAGAGATATGGGAAGACAACAGCACTCTTACTCAAAGACCCTTTTTAAAAACTGTCAAGTCTGTAAAATGACAACCTATTAATGGATGTAAAAACCCTCTATACTAACGCATTCCTGTTTGTTCAAAGTGCTAAATGCTACTTCACA
This sequence comes from Rhinolophus sinicus, assembly GCF_036562045.2. Lineage (NCBI taxonomy): Eukaryota > Metazoa > Chordata > Mammalia > Chiroptera > Rhinolophidae > Rhinolophus > Rhinolophus sinicus. The sequence goes on from NC_133765.1 coordinate 9,641,455, forward strand.
ATTCATACATTCAAATGACTTCTGTGTCCACAAACCTGCACCTAAGATTTACTTGACTGAACCAAGTTTTTAAAAACCCATAGTTTCACGGTAGCTCCCCCCAAGGTATTTATTAACTATAAAAGGTAGGACAAATTACTTCACAGTGAAGGCACCAACATTATCCTCACCAGCAGTAAGACATTTAAGAGGACCGATGGGGAAGGACCGAGCGACTATCACAGGCTGGAAAAGCCTAAGGAGAAATGACGAGTAAATGCAAAGTGGGGGCCTGGGGACAAGATCATGGAACAGGAGAAGGACATTAACGGGAAAACTGGTGCAATTATTGGAATAAGGTCTGCAAACCCATTAATAGTGCTGTCCCAATGTTAATTCCCCCCGTTTTGGTACCTGCACTGTGGTTATATCAGATGTTAATATTAAGGAAGGAGGTCTATGGGTATGGGGAACTCTCTGTGGTAGTTCTGCAACTTTTTTAAAAACTCTATAATTAGTTCAAAATAAAGTGGTTTTGGTTTTTAATCTTGTTCATGACCTGCCTTAATTTCAATTGTGATTGCATGGTTCCAATCTGTCAAACAGAGAAGACATCCTTTCAGGTAGGGCAACTAGTAAGTATAATCAGAGCAGGCCCAATTCATGAAAAACTTACTATTTATTCTGAACACGTGGGTATGCATCATAATGTAGTAAAAACCCCTGTGCACAAGTATTAAATTTGGTATCTCTCCAACGGAAGGACTATAGCAATTCTGCCCAGAGTCTAAGATATAAGAAAGTCCACTTTTGTTACCGTCAAAGCGTGCCTACAGTTTGGAGCCTTTAGAGTATCTTCATCAACGGTACAAAAGTGAAGCTTTCAATTTTAAAAAGTCCAAGCTTCAAACATTTCAACTCACTATCATTATTATTAAACATTTCCCAGTTTTAGCAGCAAACAGAAAACCTGTCCTTAAAAGTGACAGTTTGCATTACACCAGTTGAAAATCCTTGGTCTTTTTTTACATTTGAACTTAATTCTGACTAGAAGCTGGTTAATTGGGTTTAGGAGGGAAAAAACTCCAAATGTAAAAAGGCCATTATCCTTCCACTGACATATACCAGCTGTTAGGTATTGTTTTCAGAGGCAGTAATTTATACAAATAATCCCTGCTTGTATTAGAGCTCTAAATATGAAAGTATAAATGAGGTATCATTTTCAAGACTGGAAACAGTTTAGACTGTCTCCAAGGCTTTTTATACCGGTAGGATCGTGGCAATTTGTCCATCTGGATTACACTGGTAAGGATCCAAGCACCAATATTTAAGAGGGATCTTTCTGTATGTGTGTCCAAGATGACAGCAGGAAGTCTTTTATAAATGAAGTTATTAAAAATACATAGAATACTTTTATGTAAAAAAAGATGCAGAACAGTGTTTATGGACTAAAATTCTCAAGTGAACAGCTTCTTTATTGGTTCCTTTCTTTCCAATTTCCTATAAGAAAATAGGAATCTAAGAAACTGATTTACACAGGTATGCAGACAATATGGATACACCTTGTCCAACCATTGGTCTTCTGCTCATTTCACTCCAGACCTCAGAGGAAGTGCATGATGCTAACAGCATGGGCTTTAAGAGGCAGACAAACTGAGACTGAGTTCCAGCCCCCTCACTGACTAGCTTGCCACCTTTGACAGGTCACCTAACCAATCTGGACCACAGTTTCCTCTCCTATAAAATGATGACAATAGTAACTGCACACCACAGTGTTGTTTTGAGGTTTAAATGAGTTAACACATGTAAAGTGCTTGAAATAGTGCTCGTTACATAGAAGTTCTTCAAGTGTTGGTGGCTATTATTACCAGGCTTTAAATTTCTTTATCTGCGAAACACGGCTACTAACATACATATTCCTCTCGGGCTTGTTTTGGGTATTAAATTACAATAATGCACTAAGCATAATGCTGGCCTCAGAGCAAGCACTCAGATGGTAGCATCATTATCACAGGGCTGGCTCCTGAAGATTTAATTCTCTGGCTACAATTACAAAGAACTGGGGCTTAAATCATGGGCACACAGGGAAAAGCATGAAATCCTCACGCGACCAGTCATCCTCCCCAAATCCAGGATGGCATGAAATGGGCTTAAAAGACTGCACATTTCTTTTTTTGCCTGTTAAATTGGACATGCCTAAAGCAGGCTGCAATAATACTCTATATTTTATTTTGTGGGAATTCAGTGACCAAATGCTTACATGAACAATTTAATACTGCCCTACTATTTAAAGGAAAAGCACCGGGAGCTGCTGGCTTCCTGGCTCTGGTCCGGCTTCCGTCTGGCACGGAAGTGAGTTCAACATGAATCTGCAGTTCCTACTGAGACACTGTTATGATCAAAAGCACTATGTACGTTATTTCTCTAAACGCATTTTCCTGAGGGATAGTCCCCTAGTTACTAGCTATGCGACCTCCTGGAAGTTATTTACTCACTCTCTCTTGACATTAGTTGTCACTTGTGTGCAACATAAATATGGCACTACCCAAACTTTAGTTATTACAATAAATGACACCCACAATATTAACTTTGTATTTTGGTTCACATTCTAACAGATAGAACTGTCCTTTCCTAAAACTCCTGATGCCTAAGAAACACGGCTTAGAAACAAAAAGACCGCATCCTCACTGAATAAGAATCTGCATGATTCCAAAGCTAAGCAGTAACGTGTCATACTTTGAAGGCCAGCTAACTGCAGGTCAGAGAGCCAAGAGGCTTAAACATTAATATAGGATGATCTAAATGGTGTGAACTTGGGCTTAACCTTTGAACTCACTGGCCAGTATCACTTAGGCAGTTATTTACTAAGGGTGTGCTAAGTAAATAGTGTGTGCAAGGTTGGGGGGAACGTATAGAGATATGTTCAAAGGGTTGAAATGATTCCAGTAACAAACACCCAGAAGTACTACTACTAAATATTAATCGTTAAATACCTTCATTCTAAATCATTTTTACTGATTTGCAGAAGACAGAAATAATTCAAATGATGGGAGGTTTTCTGCAGAATATCCAAGCACAAACCTAGCCATAGTCTCAGAAATTATAAGCATACTTCTGGTTGATCCAAAGCTCTATGATATTGCATTTGGTATTTGAAATGCAGTGTCACAATCCTTAAAAATTAGGTATTTCTTTACCATATTTCATGTACTTGAAATGTAATAATTTACATCTTTTAAAGAAGTATTCTATTCTCCACATAGATCCATTTCACTAAAATAAATATTCAATCTAGTGATTTTTACCAAGGTTAAGGTGGGAAACTATCCAACACGTCCACTTTGGCTGAAATCTTGACTTCAACATGCTACAACCACAAACCTGAAAGGCCAATGTCAGAAATCTGAAATTTATTCCTCTGGATCTCTTTTCCTCTAATATATACAGGAAAAGAAAACAAATCCATGCAGCTAAAAACATTCATGTTTTAATATGTAGGATGGTTTTTACTAGTGTTTTAAAGCAAGGGTTCCCTAACACTCAGTAGGGGGCTAATCAGGTCTACAACAGATTTTAAGTGACCTGAAAAATAAGAAAAGTCTCGAGTGCACGTGTATGTGCACACATGGCTATGAGTGTCCGGGTACAGAGCCGCTCACTGTTCTCTCGAGAAATGACTGTCCTGAATGCTAAGATTACTTTCTTTCCACCTTTTGTTTTAAAATGTTTTTCATAAAACGATGGCAAAAGTAAGTAGGTATTATTTTTAAATTAAGTAGGTATTATTTTAAAAGTAATATTTTTAAAAACTATTCTGTAATATTAAGAATTGACAACCTTATCTATCTAAAAATTTTTTCTTAGTGTTTATAGCCCATGAAAACCTTTATTTCTAAGGGTCTGTGATGCCGAAAGTCAAGAAAGGGCAAAAATTCTTAGGTGAATAATCCTTATCTCTGTTTATAAATAGAAAATAAGACAATTTGCCAAAATGACTTTCACAGAGCAGGAAGAGGCAAATTCACATTTTAAAATACAAACAGCAATTTCCACATGCTATTCTGCTAAACATTTTACTGTTTTCTAGGTACAAGCAATTCAGATACCAATCTTGATGTAACGACTCACTTTTAATTTCTAAATCCATTAAAACAACTGTGAAGATAACAAAAATATGAAAGCGCTCCACCCTCTCCAAGTTCAAAGCAAGTCAAAAGGCATCTTTCCTATGATTTATGAAGCATTTAAATTTGAAAGTAAATAGAGGCTGTAGTATCAACTCACACCAGATCTGCTTGCAGACAATAATTCTTCCGGTCTGGGACCCATGCCCATGTGCATTATTGTAATTATCAGCGATTTAAAAAAATAAAGTAATAAAGCCAGTTTGAGCCGCTAGTTAGTATGTTTACTGCGAGCTGCCACGGCCATTAATTAGCCTTCCTGGGTTCAAGCCACCTAACTACTAAGTAAGCACATAAAAGAGAGCAAAAAAAGTAAAAAGTAAAAAGAATGAATAAAAAGAACGTAAACGTGTGTGAGCACGCGCTCACACAGATACACACACACACACACACACGCACACACAGAGTGGGAAGTATAACAGCACTACTGTTCTCCTTGTCAGGTGGGCCTCTGGGGAGCTGTGTCCACACTCTTGTCCTCCATGCTCCGTTCTCCCCACAGCATTCTAAATCATCTTAGAACACATCACTCTTTGGTTCCAAGAGATTCCAACTCTTTAACAGGACTCCTGCCTCACCCCATCACCCAACCTTATGCTCAGCGCCACCCTCTTTGTGTCCCTGTGTCCACACACCACCCAGGGTCTTTCTAGCCTCAAGGCTCTCCACCTAGAACACCCTTCCCCTGTTCTTCCCTAAGCAGGCACATTCTCACCTTTCAAGACTCTCAAAGGTCAGATGTGCATCCTCTGAGGGGCCTTCCTGAGGACAGTCCCCAATACATTGCTGTTTTACTCCCCCCTCAAGCAATCTGAAACTACTTGCTCACTCACCTGCTCTTTCCAACTCCCTTCATGAGAATGTAAGTCCCTAAAGGAGACCCTCATGTTTTTCTAACCACAGTATCTGGAAACAGCACCTAGAATATAGAGGTAATCATTTCCACTAAAGTGACTGTCCGACTCTAAAGCCTGTGTTCCTCCTTTTTATCAAGACATTTAGTTAAAGTAGCATCAATTAGCAGGTATCACTCAGCAGCGATTTCTAAATGATTAACACTGTGCTAGTCTTCATATAACTAGACCGATAACGAATGACAAATTAAAAAGAAACTTATGCGGTATGGCAAGCTTTTATTTTTATTTATTTCGTTATTTTTTTGCCAAGTGAATCCATGTAAACAGCTTGAAAAGCCACATAACACAAGGCTCTTGGAGGAGGAGCAGTCCTCCAGCCCAGGTGAGCACCCCTGTCAAAGGGAGCATCACTTCTGGCCCTTTTATGTGCTTTCTACCTCCACATTTCCAAACATGCTGTATTTCTGTATCTTTTCAGTCCAGACAGTATCAACTTCCTATTAGAAAAGGATTTAACTCTTAAACCACCATACCCTATGTTCATCTGCCTGCTTCCTCTTGTCCCGTTAAGTCAAATCAATGCTCCAATTTACATTATTATAACATAAAAATGTACTGATTACAGTTCCTTTCTTAGGTAGCTACAAGGTCTGACAATTAAGTTTGCGAACTCGTCCTAGAAAAAGTGCTACGTACCTCATTGCTGAAGACCACGACCATCACCTTCCAAGTACCCCCCTTGGGAAGCTATGCACTGATGCCAGCGCCTAGTCCACCCTTCAAACCAATTGTGGAACTCTTTTTCTGGAATGGCCCTCAGAGATGTAGTCGTATTACCCTTGATGTCCTGAATATCATCAAAATGCCTTCCTTTCAACATTTCCTTTATTTTCAGGTAAAGAAAGAGGTCACTGGGGGCCAGATCAGGTGAGTAGGGAGGGTGTTCCAATACAGTTATTTGTTTACTGGCTAAAAACTGCCTCACAGACAGTGCTGTGTGAGCTGGTGCATTGTCATGATTCAAGAGTCATGAATTGTTGGCGAAAAGTTCAGGTCGTCTAACTTTTTCACACAGCCTTTTCAGCACTTCCAAATAGTAAACTTGGTTAACTGTTTGTTCAAGTGGTTCAAATTCATAATGAATAATCTCTGGTATCAAAAAAGGTTAGCAACGTCGGTGCAACTAGTTCGCGAACTTAATTGTCAGACCTTGTCTTTTCCCATTTTGGGTCCACAACTGAGTCTTTTATTTGCTTGGTTTCACAAGTACTGATCATTAACACTCAAGACTGTCAAAAAGATCTGTGAAGAGCCAGCCTGGTGGCTCAGGCAGTTAGAGCTCCATGCTCCTAACTCTGAAGGCTGCCGGTTCGATTCCCACATGGGTCAGTGGGCTCTCAACCACAAGGTTGCCGGTTCAACTCCTTGAGTCCCGCAAGGGATGGTGGGCTCCGCCCCCTGCAACTAAGATTGAACACGGCACCTTGAGCTGAGCTGCCACTGAGCTCCCGAATGGCTCAGTTGGTTGGAGTGCGTCCTCTCAACCACAAGGTTGCCGATTCGACTCCCACAAGGGATGGTGGGCTGTGTCCCCTGCAACTAGCAATGGCAACTGGACCTGGAGCTGAGCTGTGCTGCGCCCTCCACAACTAAGATTGAAAGGACAACAACTTGACTTGGGGGGAAAAAAAAAAAAGGCCTGGAAGTACACACTGTTCCCCAATAAAATGTTAAAAAAAAAGATCTGTGAAGTTCCTTTCAATGCAGTCATATGCGTTAGGTAATCTAACAGTTTTTTTTTTCCTTTTTTTCTCCCTCGACCCACCATTTTCCTGCTTCACCTACACATAGGCCTGAGCACAGCGACCATTCCTGGGACTTTGATTATAACCATCCTGAAAATTCCTTCCACTTTTCTCCTGTTTTCTGACCCAAGACCTTCCTCTTTTTTGACTCACTGCCTATTTTAGTGACTTACATCTTCCTGAGAAAAGGTATGTGAATGGCTAAGTTTCAAACATAACAGGTTCTCAAAACAAGTTTCTATTTTATGCACAGAGTTTATTGGTAATTTGGTTAAGCACTAAATTGTAAGCTGAACAAAATTTTCCCTCAGAATTCAAGATATGGAGATACTGTCTTCTAGCTTCCAGCACTGCTGATAAATCTAAGGCCCACTGATTCCTGAGTCCTAATCCTTTAGTTCTGTTTTTCCCCCCATATGGAAGTAAATTCTAAGATCTTACAATTTCTGGCAATCTGAAATTTGAATATAAGGTGCCTTGGTCTGGGTTTTTGTCATTTGCGTACCTAAGCTCTCAGTGGCGCCACATCAACCTGGACACACTCAGTCGTATGTTTCCTCTGTTCTCGGTATGAAACTTTTATCAGCTGCATCTTGGGGACCTCCTATATCTATCAATCCTCTATCTTTCTTATCTTTTCTAGTTTCTTTTCATTCCTTCTTTCAGAAAGATTTCTATGTTTTTAAATTTCTGATGTCATGTTTCTAATCTCCAAGAACTCTTCCTTGTTCTCTGAAAGCCATATTTTATTGCGAACTATTATTTCACTGATATAGTACCTTCTCCTCTTTGAGGTATGTATCAAAAACTTATCTGATTTTATCTGTTCCTTGCACTGTCTTCAAGTTGCCTTTTCCCCCATCTGTTTGGTTCTTGTTCATGTTCAAGGCGTTCCTGAAATAGCTGGTGATCCTAAACCACCGAATCCATTAAATACTACTAAGAAGGGGACACTGAAAAGCTGGTTAGAAGTTTTCTGTACATGGATTTGTCAACCAGTGACTCTCATTCCCCTCTCCAGAGAAGAATCCTACACCCTGACTGGGGCCCATGAGTCTGGCTGTCAGGGACCTGGGGGCCTAGTTAGGGACATTTTCACCTCTCACTGCCTCATTTTCTGCTGGGCCTGCCATTAGGAGTAAATCTTAAGTCTTCCTGGGGTGAAGAGTGGGGGAGGGGTGTTGAGGGGCTAATCACTCACATTTAGTTTAAACCCCTTCCCTGTTACTGGCCTTACCCACTCAGAGCCCTGATGCCTTCCATCCTTCATTTAAGTTCTGCTCTGCAAATTAGTTTGCTTTTAGTTGGCTTTTCCCTCTGCATGTAGGTGTCAGCTTTTTCTGGTCTACTAGCTCACTTACTCAAGTCTATCTGCTTTCCATCTTCAAGATTTTTGTGGCCATCTTTCCTTCTCTCTTGTTCTCTGTACTTGTTGGTTTACTCATATGTTAAATGGATGGAAAACTAAGCAGCATTCTCTCATCAGGACAGAGCTAGGACAACTAGAATCCTCTGCCTGCATCGTTTGAGGTGCAACAATTCAAAGCTACTATGAATATATTTGGAAACGAGAGATGGAAAAGTATTGACAAGATCACAAGCTTTTATTTTTTATTATTTAAACATAATGCCAGTTAAGAAAATACAATTGTTATCTTTACTCAGATTATTTCATCCTATCACTTTACAATTATGTTACAGTCAACATGCTAGTCACTGGGCATTATGGGTTAAATTGTGTCCCCCCCAAAATTCATATGTTGAAGTCCTACATCCCACTGCCACCAAATGTGACCCCATTTAGAAATAAGGTCATCACAGATGTAATTATTTAATATGAGGTTATACTGGAGTAGGGTGGGCCCATAATCCAATATGACTGGTATCCCTATAAAAACGAGAAATGTGAAGACAGACACACACAGGGAGAACACCACATGAAAACTGGAGTTAAGAAACTACCAAAAGCCAAGAAACTACCAGTAGCTAAGAGAGGCCTGGAACAGATCCTTCTTTAGCACCTTCAGAGAGAGCATGGTCCTGCCGACACCTTGATATTGGACTTCTAGCCTCCAGAACAGAACAGGAAGACAATAAATTTCTGTTGCTTGAGTCATTCAGTTGGTGGTACTTCATTACAGCAGCCCTAGCAAATGAATATACAGGGTAAACTAGTAAGACTCAATGTACATATTGGGGGAGCTCATAGTCTTTAGAGACAGGATCCAGACATAGAGAAACCCAGAACTACAGTAAAACACATACATTATGAATGAGAGGTGAGGAAGTGAAAACTGAGAACACTGTAAGCTGAGAAGAGCTACAACAGAGGTAGGCACAGGGCTTAGCACAGAAGAGAAATAACTATGGGGCAAGGTTCAGGACAAAGTCTTCATGGCCTCTTCTCCACAGAAACTGTGCTTGGGCTCTCTTCCAGCACGAGTTATGTATGACCTTGCTAGGCATATTTTTTTGGGGGGCAATTATGGAGAGACAGGAGGCCAGTTAGGAAGGCAATGAATTCATCCAGGAGAGAGGTGATGAACAAAAAGTCATCAGTGGGGAAAGGACAGACTGGAGAGATGCTGATAGGATTTGTACAGGGGACAAGTAAGGTCACAATGAGTCCACTTTCTAATTCTGACAACTAGGGAAGTAGTGGAATTAATAATCAGCAGAGAAACTGAAGAGCATTAGTAGGGAGGGGAAAGAGGATGGGAGATGGACAGATTTCAGATTTGGATGCACTGTATTTGAAGTACTCAAAGGTTACCCAAGTGGCAATAGTGGGGGTATTCACTAGACAAAAACTGGCGAGTAATCTGGGCTGGAATGATGAATTTGCTCTTCAATGACAGGCTGAAACAATTTTAAACCCAGAGATTAGGTAGGATCATCTGGGGAGACTGCAGATGAAAAGGAGAAAACAGAACCATAAGAAATATCAACATTTAATGGGCATCCAGAAGGAAAGTCCTTGAGGAGGGAGAAGAACCAGGAAAGGTGAATCAGCAGCAACTGAAACGTCAGCCCAAGATTTCAGTGGTTATAAGAGCACGAGTCACTTCAAGGTGGAGGGAGTGACAGAAACAAGACCACGTGAGCCCAAGGAGGCACATGAGATGTAAGGAAATACAGTCTCAGTAAACAAAGAATATAAGTTTACTTTTCCAACTGTCTATTTTATGGAATCTAAATAACAGGTATTTCCTATGAAGATTAACATCCAAATTGAGATGTAGCTGTAAATGTAAAATATATGCAGAACTTCAAAGATTTAATATGCAAATTTTTAAATGTAAAATATCTCATTAATTTTATTACGTCAGCTTTATAAATGACTACCCATGTTAAAATAATATCTCATCAACTATATTGGGTTAAATAAAATATACTGTTAAAACTAACTTCACCTATTTTTGCTTTTTAAAAAAATGTCAATTAGGAAAATTTACATTACACATATGCCTTGTAATTTATTTCTATTGTAGTGCTATGTTAAACGTTCAGTTAACATTATGCTATGAAAGACATAATGTGAATGACACTTATTCTTTCACCTGTAGATTCCATTTAAATACACTTTCCTTTCTTCCATTATGAAGCCTAGCTAGAGTTTCTGTTAATTTCAAGAATGGGTACTTGCATGGCTCCTTGAGAAATCCTCAAGCTTCCAAGAGTTAAATAGGAAACAGCCACAAAGCTTCTCTGAAGAGGCCAGGCTAGTTCAAGAGACAAGTGGTTAGAAGTAACATAACGAACAGAAATTAGACAGGCAAAGGGATTTCAAGACATTTCATCTTAAAAGGGATTTTCTACCGGTTATATGTAAGTGGGTTAAGTGCCAAGAGCCAAATGTCTTATTTTATTCAATTGCTGGGACACACACACAAACACACACACTATGCTCTCCTCCATCCCCCAACTCTTTACATCTACATATGTGTATGTCTGGTTGAAACAAACCAACCCTCTCCCAAGCTTCTAACAACCACGGAACAAAATCCAAACATCTTCCAAAGATAAAAACAAAAACAAAAAACCCAAAACAGATAAAGCATATATCATAAGATGTTCGTATCACACAGGAACTGCTGATTTAATTATTTTTGTTGTAAGTCAATAAACATTTGTAAGGGCCTTAGGAGAGCAGGCTCCCGAGATAAACAAAATGAATGAGTCACACGTCCTCAACTGTGTGGAGGCTTGGCTTGGTAGGGGAGACAGCATGTAAACAAAATAATGCTAATAAAAAAGGAAAGATTCTCAAACTCTTGTCATATAAGAGGTGCCCAGTCACATCTGACTGCTTCCTAAATGACAGCCAAAAGTTAAGCCACAATGAAAGGTACAATGATGGTATCCATTTTCTATAGGCATAATATTATAAATTGGGAGTCTATTCCTAACCAAACATGAAAATAAAGAGAAAAAAGAGCAGACACTAATGTTGTTATAAACTTAAGTATCTCAATCATGAAAGTTCTTTTCAAGTGTTTCCTTTATAGGCGAGAGTGGCTGAAGCTTCTTAAAATATTTAAATCTCATGAAGTACAAAAAGAAGATGACTTCTTTCCCTTGAAAACTTCCTGGAGCAAGCATTAGTATCTTCTGCTGCTCTAAGCACCTTGTGTTTCCTTCATGTTTGCATGCCTGGATGATTTTCATTGCCAATTCATTGTAGTACCTGAATGCTTCAATCATGTCAAGGAGGGAGCCAGGCATTCTCCCAAAGACACATGTTCAGCGATCTCTTACTCCCAATTTCAGCTAATTTTTCTGGAAAACTTTGCGATGTTTCTGTACCAGTACTTGTAGTCTTCCCCTGAACAATGATTTTCTTAAAATTCATCTAATCTTTTTTTTTTTAAATGGAACAATCAAACCATCCTTTCCTTGTGCTAAAACCTTCTTCCTTTGATGATTTACAGACATTGCGCAGACCAAGTTTAATCAATTACTCTGTATAACATGTTAATCTGAATTCAGGCACTCCTTAAAAGCAAATCAATAAAAGGCAGATGAGAGCATGGCAACCATCAGCAAATTCCAAACTATTATATTTTGAATGAAAAAATGAAAACCATCTTACTAAATTGATTTTATGTATTTTATAGTTAAAAATTCCCAAATGGTCTTTATTCTTAATTTTAATATATCATTACAATCCACAACCATACATATGTACGTATACATATATATGTATATATGTGTGTGTTTGTGTGTGTATATATATCTATGTAAAAAAACCACTTTTTCTTGAAAATTTCCTAGAGCAAGCATTAGTATCTTTTGTCTGTGTGTATGTATATGTGTTTATGTATGTGTATGTATATATGTAATATCTATTTTTATATATATATTTATATATGTATATATTTTAATACATTTTCTTTCTTTCTTAAAATGTGCATATATATTTTTGGCACCCTCTGTATATATGTGTGAAAACTGTATTAAAATTGTAATACTCAATATATATCAATAACAAAAGATGAAACAAGTCATGTGTATACACTTTTTTGGCAACCCCAGTACATATATGTGTATGTGTATATGTATATGTGTACACAAGTACACACACACACAAATTCAGTAATTCTTAAAAATTCACCCCACGAGAATTGAATATGGGTTGAGAACACCAACAACCAAACCAGTTTATAAAAAACTAGCTCTACTAAAAGCAAAGTGTTTAATGTCCTTGGTAGCACTTAGATTACCCTCTAAATGATGTATCAACAGAAACATTGTAGGGAGAAAGGAAAAATTATTTCCGCCAACATATACAACATACATATACAGTGACTTCACAGAAAACAAAAAAACACTGTGGTATTTAAGCACTGTGGTACATTTCAACAGCTATGAGAACCTGTGTAGCACACACATTTTGTTTAGAAAAATCCCTCCTTGCTTTTCTTTTAAATAGTCTTACAAAGTCATCAGAACTAGTTCACCTTGAACCCTTCAAAGACTGGCAGGTCAAACAGCTACTTAGGTCTACCGTGTTTTCCCGGAAATAATACCTAGCTGGACCATCAGCTCTAATGCAAAAATTAATATCCGGTCTTATTACTACAAGACCTGGTCTTATTTTATGATAAGACTTATGTAATATAATATAAGATATAGTATAATATGTCTTATGTAAGATAAAATATAGTACAATAAATATAATACAATATAATATATTGTAATATAAGACCGGGTCTTATATTAATTTTTGCTCCAAAAGACGCCTTAGAGCTCATGGTCCGGCTACGTCTTATTTTCGAGATAATATTAATATAATGCTATCTGGTCACTTACTACCAAGCCAAATTTGGGCAATTCATGTTGGCTTTGTATTAGAATGATTCTTCTTCACCCTCCTCATCTCTTGGGACAGCTATTAACAAGCTCAATGGGAAAACTTTTGTAACTTATTTCTAATACTTATTGCCAGGATGAAAACAAGTGTTCATATTAGGTTAAAGTGACTTCTTTGGCCCTGTGGAAAAACTGGTTTCAAACATTTCCAAACACATGTAAGACTAACAGTTACCTACATAACATCACAAAAGCCTTACCTTAGTCTCAGTAATATTTAACATGGTAATATTATATTTTACTTGGCCAACAATGAACTTTTCCTATGCTGGTATAAAATGATGTAATCTAATCTATATTTGTATAAGACACTCTACCTTTCTGATCACTTCTTTGTCTCTTTACTCTCTTCCAGACGTTTTCTCCATATAACTCCAAAATGTTCCAAATACTGATGTGATATCCAAGAGAAATTTACCTTCACAATTACCAAGTAGAAAGAATGCTACAAGTGGTATATCTGTAACTTGATCTTCATGATAAAGTTTACTGAAGCAACCTTCATTACCTCAAACTTGACTAGGAGTTTATATTTTATTTTATTTTCTCTAGCTTTTCAGAGACAGGCATAGATGCTGCTTACAGAATTATCAGATCACCACAGGGACATTTTAATAACTATCCATTAATCCAAAGGGATCAGTACTGGTGCAATATGCCTTCCACCATTCTGTGACAAGTTCAGTTTCTTCACTGACTACATATTCACATGTAAAACCACATATAATGTCTCAGCTTGTCTGGGAGCTTATCGGGTTTCAGTCTGTGCTTTGCATTTAATCTTTTAAAATCAATACTTAAAACATTTTAATCTGCTTTTAATCTGTCCTGACTAGTTCCAGTGTTTAAAATCAACACTAGACAACATTCAGTCTCAACAACTTGTATCAATTCGCAAGATTAATCTTTCAAAATAATAGCCCAGAAGAATATTTTATTAATATAGATCCTGTGGAAGCTAATCAAGATTCAAATAATCATTTTCTTAAGAGTTGCTATGGGGGGGGGGCGGGTGAACAGTTTCTATAAAGAACATTTCATATAGCATTAAGCTGAAATCCTCTTCAAAACGGGATGGGGCCAGGGCAGAATCTAACCAGCCAATCAAAAAACATTAAGTTATGAGATGTGGTTTTTAGTTCATTTGAAATCTGCCATGAACAATAAATATTTATTGCAAGAGGTGATTTCAAGCCAACTTTCTCTTTCTCCTCTTTTCAACAAAGGTTGAAACTGTAACAGGAGCATACAGGAGTATAAAACAAAAATGGCAACCCACATTCAACCTCCCTCAAGGAGACCAAAGTCTCTGACAACTAAAGGGGCCTGCTGCTACTTCAGCATTGCTGCCAGATTTTCCAATTTCTTCAAAAAAAATGGAAAGGAATTTATATATTAAAATGCATGTCATTTGGAAATAGTGATGTTTAATTTAAATTTAAAATATAATGAAGCCATACAATGGTGAGAGCATGCAAGATTTTCAATCTCTGCTTTAGTTTATGTACCAAGCATCACAGTTAGGAGGGATGGCAGTTAATTTTAAAAGTGTAAAATTCATCAAACACCTAACACTCAGAAGTCATAGTATAAACTAAGATGAATCATATTCTGTCAATTTTAAGAAATTTGATTACAATAATTTACTTTAAAGACCTATGGTATTTGAAGATTGGAAGACTTAATATTATTACAATGGCAATATGAGACAAAGCACTATGCTAATTCAATGCAATACTCATAAAAATCTCAACAGCATCTTTCACAGAAATTTTAAAAACCATCCTAAAATTCACATGGAATCTCACAATCTTGAAAAAGAACAAAGTTGGAAGATTCACACTTCCTGATTTCAAAACTTATCACAAAGCTACAGTGATCAAAACAGTGTTACTGGCATAAAAAACGCATACAATAAAACATACATATAGGACAGCTCAGAAATGAAGTCTCGCATACATATTAGTAAAAGGATTTTTGACAAGGGTGCCAAAACCATTCAATAGGAAAAGGAAAGTCTTTTCAACAAATATTGCTGTTAAAACTGGATATCACCTACAAAAAAATGAAGTCGGACCCTTATGTTAAATCATATACAAAAATTAACTCAAAGTGAACCACAGATCTAAACCTAACAACTACAGAGATCAAACTCTTAGAAGAAAACAAAGAAAAGTCTCCATGACATCTGATTTGGCATTAATGTCTTAGATATGACACCAAAAGCACAGTCAACAAAAGAAAAATAGCTAAATTGGACTTCATCAATTAAAAACCTATGTACATCAAAGAACACTATCAAGGGAGTGAAGACAACCCACAGGATGGGTGGAAATATTTGGAAATCATGTATCTGATAAAGGATCAATATCCAGAATATATAAAGAACTCCTACAACTGAACAACCACCCTCACAAAAACTCTATTCAAAAATGGGCAAAGACTTGAATAGACATTCCTCCAAAGAAGACATACAAATGGCCAACATGAAAGATGCTCAGCATCACTAATCATTAGGCAAATGCAAATCAAAACCACAATGAGATACCATGTCACACCCACACTAGGACGATGGATGGATGGATGGATGGATGGATGGATGGATGGATGGAAGGAAGGAAGGAAGGAAGGAAGGAAGGAAGGAAGGAAAAGGAAGGAAACAAGTGTTGGCGAGGATGTGGAGAAACTGGAACCTTTGCACATTGATAGTGGGAATTAAAAGGGTACAGTCACTGTGGAAAACAGTGTGGCAGTGCTCAAAAAGTTAAACATGCTATTGCCATACGATCCAGCAATTCCTTTTCACTACATACCCAAAGGAACTGGAAGAAGGAACTCAAACAGACACATACATGTCCAACAATGTTCACAGTAGTATTCTTCACAATAGACAAAAGGTGGAAACATCCCAAATGTCCATTAACAGATGAATGGATAAACAAAATGTGGAACATATACACACAATGGAATGATATTCAGCTTTAAAAAAAGGGAAAACATTCTGATACATGAACCTTGAAAACATGCTAGGCAAAATAAGCCAAACACAAAAGGACAAACATTGTGTTTCTCCTTATAGGAGGTATCTGGAACAGACAAATTCACTGAGAGGTTTCCACAGGCTGAGAGGGAAGAGGACAGGGAGTTATTGTTTAACGGGTACAACGTTTCCGTTTTAGATGATGAAAAATTCTGGAAATGGAGAACTGATGGTTGCATAACATTGTGAATGTGCTTAATGACACTGAACTGCACACTTAAAAATGGTTAAAATGTAATTTTTTTGTGTATATTTTATCACACACAAAAAAAATCTATGGAATTTGAGTTGTACAATTTAGAGAAATTTATATCTCGTGGCTGACAACATAAACCGTCTGGAAGTAAACACTATAAAAAAAGGTTTAAAAAAACATAAGCTAAAGTAATTTATTTTAAATGACTAGAGAAGTGTTGACTATCATTTTTCCAACAATAGAAAAGGTTTCTTTCATTTATCATTTTAGGAACCTTATGCTGCCTTCAGCGAGTTATTAGTCCTGTGACAATGCCTTGCTTAGAGCAATGTAATAAATGTGTCTCTGATGATGACTATGAAGAACTTCAAATAAACCAATCACCACAGAAAGTCTTCAACTTTTAAACAAGTTATATCCAAGGGTTCTTTTAAATGTCAACTCAAGATACAGCAAATGGATAAAAAAGGTATAGCCATTAATATTGTTTACATTAGAGAAAAATTAAAACATACTATCGAATGATAAAGGAATGAATTAAATATAGAACAGGAAGACACTTGCTCTTACATATAATGTATTCCAGAAAAGATTAACAAGTTTAAAGATACGCATGGTATTTAGGGCTTCTACTACTAGAAAGATAATAATTTGGACAAATCTCAACTATTCCTAGTGTTTCAGGGGAAAAAAATCCTCGAAAACTTAATTCTACTACTTCATAAACATTCCTTAACTTTTCCTACATAATTGAGCCCACTGCATATTCACCCAAATTTAAAGACTCTCGACCTAGAAAGCATCAAATAAGCACTAACTCCATGAAAACATGCTTCAAATCAATAAAATAAGCACTTTTCCCATTGTTTTCACTCATAATTACAAAATAAAGGCAAAATGCAATCAAATATTCAAATTAGTTTCAATGCTGCTGGCCAATATCCAACCACGGGCTGGTAGGCAGTATCCTTATGCACTAACTCAAAATGTGCATCAACTTAAGTAACTCCAAATTCAGTGCATGGAAGGCAACTTAGAGTGGTACATATTGCACATTTAAAAATGCAGGGAGTGGAGGAGGACGGGTGGCTCAGTTGGTTAGAGCACGAGCTCTGGGCAACAGGGCTGCCGGTTCGATTCCCATGTGGGCCAGCGAGCTGCACCCTCCGCAACTAGAATAAAGTCAATGACCTGCCGCTCAGCTCCCGGGAGGCCAGATGGCTCAGCTGGTTGGAGTATGTGCTCTCAACCACAAGGTTGCCGGTTCAACTCCCACAAAGATGGTGGGCTGCGCCCCTTACAACTAACAACGGGCAACTGGACCTGGAGCTGAGCTGCGCCCTCCACAACTAAGATTGAAAGGTCAACAACTTGACTTGGAAAAAGTCCCAGAAGTACACACTGTTCCCCAATGAAGTCTTGTTCCCCCTCCCCAATAAAATCTAAAAAAAAAAAAAAAAAAAAATATGCAGGGAAAGGCCGGCACCAGTGGCTCAGGTGGTTGGAGCGCCATGCTCCTAATGCCATGACCGCCGGTTCGATTCCCACATGGGCCAGTGAGCTGCGCCCTCTACAGCTAAGATTGTAGAACAACAGCTCTCCCTGGAGCTGGGGGTGAGCCTAAAGGCTGCGTGGGCTACCTGTGACCAGCTGTGAGCAGCTGACCGACTTCCTGGGGTGGGGGTGGGGGTGGGGGTGGGGCGTAAGGCTAATAATACCAGCATGGTAGCTATGTCCTACACAACTAGACTAAGAAACAACATCTTGAACCGGAGGGGGTGGGAGAGGCAGAAGAAGGGGGAAAAAGATAAAAATAAATACGTAAATAAATAAAAATCCAGGGAATTCAAAAGCCCCAAACCATAAACGGTGACTGAACCAAAAGTGATGTTGTAAAATACTTAATGGCTTGGAAAGTTATTCAATATGTCAAACAGGAGGGGGATGATAGGTTATAAACACAAAGGGAAATCCACTCTTTAAAAAAATAAAGATGTACAGAAAACAAAATTAGAAAAATAAAAAAAATTAGTTATCTGGATAGTAAATTAGAGTTAATTTCTTTTTTGGGGGGGGCTATACTTTTATTTTTCTAGCTTTTTCACAATGACCTCATACTTCTTTAACACATGATACATACCAAGTCACCATAATAATTTATTAAGAGTCAATTTAGAATCTCATGGTCACTTTTAATGAAAGATTATAGGAAGTACCAAAGAGATCCTTTAGATCATACACGTTCAAGTCATAATGTACAATTACTGTAAATCTAAATCCCATGACATGATAGTGGGTTGGTAGTGAACACTGAGAAACAACCTCAGAAGAGTTTTCTCTTTACTTTCTAATTACTAAGAATCAACTGCAAATTTTTGCTTAAATGTTGACTGATAACCTTCTCCACAGACCTTTGGTGCCCCCATGCCACCCTAGGATATCTCTTCCCCAGGCATCTGACCCAGGCCACTTGGTCTACCAGTGAGTATAAACTTGAAAGTCAGTTCATCACATACTGACCTGTGACTTTGGTCAAGTTACTTTATCTGTACATGCCCCAGTTCCTACATCCATAAAACAAGGATAACCATAGTTCCTGTTTAAGGCTTCAAAGAATACATGGAGAAAACTATACATAGTAATTGTACCATAAATATAACTTATTATTATATTCCAACCACCACCAGAATCTTCCTCTCTGTTGCTGCTTGTCTATTCTTCCTTAATTACTTAAAGTCACTAGGCTTTCTCTATAAACTCTTAGTAAATATCTAATTTCGAGGAAACTAGCTTCCAATTACAGCCAACTAGGTAATTTAGACGGACTCTAATAAGGACAACTAGAAAAGCAATACAAAATACTTTAAAAGCAAGTGCTTAAAGGCAGTAGGGATCTTAAAAGACAGTGAAAATTTACTAGGTCAGCGCACAGGGGTGGATGGAAGCCCAAGAAGGTGAGTACAGCATGCAGGGCTTTTTTTCTTCTCCTGATGCTGAAAGATTCTGAAGAGAAGAGCTTAAATACTGCTTTTGATAGCATGGAAAGACTAAAGGAAAAGGGACTGGAATCAGGGGGGGAAGAAGCAGATAAAGGAAACATACTTGTTTGGAGAGGATATCCCAAAGCAGGCTGAACTTAGAAGGGTAACCCAGAAATTGACAGGACTTCACAAAGACTGCCGCTCAGCTTCCAATCCTCTCAATCCATGAAATGAGAATGAGATCCTGGATTACTAGTGTCTTCAAGCTCCAGGTAAAAGCAAACCATATGCTCTCTAGAGCATAACATTGGCCTAGGCCTCAAATTAATCTTTAAGCATCTGTGTAATTAAAATGTCTGGCACAAAATCAAAAATAACTTGACAAACATAAAGACAAAATACCATGAATTAAATAAAACCAGCTGAAACAGACAATAGAAAAAGACCCACAGGAGGACCAGACACTGGAATTCAGAGAGACTTCAAGTATGCTTATCATGTCCAAGGACATAAAAGACAAAAATCAAGAATTTTAAATGCGATCTAGAAACAACTGTAAAAGCCAATTTTAAATTATAAAATTGAAAATTACAATAACTGAAATTAACTCAATGCATAGAGTACATCGTAGATTAGTTAGAGCTGGAGAAATTAAAAGACAGGTCAAAAGAAAACCTACCAAATGAGACATGGAGAGACACAGAGGATACAGTGACAATGTCTAAGATGTTTGTTTTTGGAGTCCCGGAGAAAAGGAGAGAATTAGGCAGAAGCAATATTTAAACAGATACTTAAATAGACAATAGCTGAGAATTTTTCTAAAACAACACCAAACCACAGATTCAAGGAGCTCTACAAGCAGCATACAGTTGATCAATGAACACAGGTTTGAACTGCATGGATCCATTTATACGTGGATTTTTTTAAATAAATACCTATATTGTTCTCAATCCATGGCTGGGAGTCCATGAATATAGAGGGTCAACTGTGCACTGATCTATATCATTTCATATAGGGATTTCAGTATGATAGTGGTCCTGGAATCAATCCCCCATGGATACTGAGGGTACTTAAAAGTTTTTGGGGAGTTAAAAGTTATATGTGGATTTTGGGCTGCATGGGGTGGGGGAGTCAACACCCCTAACCATGTTGTTCAGGGTCAACACCCCTAACCCCCATGTTTTACAAGGTCAACATTTTTTTTTAAATCCACATCTAGCTATACAATAGTAAAATTACTGAAAACCAGATTCAAAGAGAAAAAGCTTAAAAGTAGCCAGAGAGAAGGGACACATTACCTCTAAAGGAGCAACATTTACGGTGTTATTGATAAGATTCAACATGACAATATGGATAACATTAAATATGAGCAATAAAGATCTTTAAAATGATGAAAGAAATTCTATTCCCAATGAACTTATCTTACAAGAAAGACAGTGAAACAAAATGTCCCCAAACAGCCTACCCTTAAGAAAATTCTGGAAGAGCATTTTGGAAGACAAAAAATTACCCCAGAAAGGTCAGAAATACAAGAGGCATGAAGAATAACGAAGAGAATATGTAAATCTAAATGAGAGACTCTCAATCTCACTGAAAATTTGACTTACCCGGGGAGTTTTTAAGAAACAGCCATGCACTGCTTAACAGTGGGGATCAGGTCAGGAAGGGTGTGGTAAACAATTTCGCCGACGTGTGAACATCAGGCAGGGATGCACTGACACAAACCCAGATGGCACAGCCTACTACTACACACCTACGCTGTATGGTACAGCCTATTGCTCCGAGTCTACACGCCTATACAGTATATTACTGTACTGAAAACAGGCAGTTGTAACAATTGTAAGTTGTTACACAATTCTAAGTACACTACTTTCATAGGCCTGGCAGTGCAGTAGGTTTGTTTACCCCAACATCACCACAAACAAGTGAGTAATGCATTGCACTATTAGGACCAGGTCCCCAGAAAGGTGCCTGAGCCCTGGGGGAAGTATGTGCCTTCCTGTTTGCAGGCAGCTGGCTCCTCTCCAACTTCACTGAGAGCCATGTGCAGTGTAGAAGGGACTGATGGAGGACAAGGGGGAGGGAGAGGGGAGAAGGAGGGAGGGAGGAAGAGGTGGGTCCTACAGGCAGGATGCATAGGGTGCACCAGGCCATCTCAAAGACACTCTGGATCCCATTGGTGTTACAACGTTGATAGCTACATCACCAAGCAATAGGAATTTTTCAGCTCCATTATAATCTTATGGGATTACAACGGTTATCAACCAAAACATCGCTATGTGGCACGTGACTGTACTCCTGACCCTCCCTCCAAGAGACCCAAACGTAATTTGACTGAATTGAAATCCAGGCATCCGTGTTTTGTAAAAGTTCCCCAGATGATACCAGTGTGCCTCCAGAGGTGACAACCACTGATTCAGATTCATTTGACTGTATAAAACATAGTTTCTATAATGTCTCCTGGGGTTTAAAATGAAGTTAACGTATATGACAACAGTGGCAGAAGTATTCAAAAGGGAGTTAAATAGAGTTCAAGTGTCGTAAGGTCTTTCAATTGTCCAGGAAAAGGGTAAAAATACCAATATACTTAAGACATTGGTAAGTGCAAGTTATTGAAATGTCTAAAATAACCACTAGAGGAATTTACGCGCGCGGGCGCACACACACACACACACACACACACACTCACACATGAGGTCTGAAAATTAAGTTCGTGAGCTCAACCTAGACAAAGTGCTACATACCTCATTGCTGAATATCACTACGGTCACCTTCCAAGTACTTCCCCTGGGAAGCTATGCACCGACGCCAGCGCCTAGTCCACCCTTCAAACCAATTTTGGAACTTTTTCTGGAATGGCCATCAGAGATGGAGTCATATTACCCTTGATGTCCTGAATGGCATCAAAATGTTTTCCTTTCAGTATTTCCTTTATCTTAGGGTAAAGAAAGAAGTCATTGGGGGCCAGATCAGGTGAGTAGGGAGGATGTTCCAATACAGTTATTTGTTTACTTGCTAAAAACTCCCTCACAGACAGTGCCAGGTAAGCTGGTGCATTGTCATGATGCAAGAGCCATGAATTGTTGGCGAAAAGTTCAGGTTATCTAACTTTTTCACACAGCCTTTTCAGCACTTCCAGTTAAACTTGGTTAACTGCCCATTTGGTATGAATTCATAATGAATAAATTCATAATGAATAATCTCTCCAATATAAAAAAAGATTAGTAACATCATTGCAACAAGTTTGCAAACTTAACTGTCAGACCTGTGTGTGTGTGTGTGTGTGTGTGTGTGTGTGTGTGTGTATCCCCAAGTAATAAGAGAAACAAAATAATAACCACTACCAAAGGAGTTAAGTAAAGAGACAAGCATAACCTAAGTATCAACCAATTGTTGGATGAAATGGGTAAAGAAAATATGGTATATATACACACATACACATATACATATACAGAATGGAATACTATTCAGCCATTAAAAAAACCCCTGCCATTTGCAACAGTATGGATGGACCTTGCAGGCATTATGCTAAGTGAAATAAATCAGATATAGAAAAATAAATACTGTATACTCTCATTTGTATGTAGAATCTTAAAAACACCAAACAGACACAGAGAACAGATTGCTGGTTGCCAGAGATGGAGGTTGGCAAAATGCGTGAAGGGGGGCAAAAGATACAAACTTCCAGTCATAAATAAGTCCTGTGGATGTAACATACAGCATAGTGACTACAGTTAATACTACTGCATTGTAAATTTGAAAATTGCTGAGAGAGTAAATCTCAAAAATTTTCATAAGAAAAAAATTATAACTGTGTGGTGATGGATATTAACTACCGTGTTTCCCCGAAAATAAGACCAGATCTTATAATTTTTGCTCCAAAAGACGCATTAGGGCTTATGTTCAGGGGATGTCTTGCTGAAAAATCATGCTAGGGCTTATTTTCCAGTTAGGTCTTATTTTCGGGGAAACACGATAGATTTTTATTGGGGTGATCATTTCACAACATATACAAATATCAAATCATTAAGCTGCATCTCTAAAACTGATATGTTACGTCAATTATATTTCAATTCAAGAAAAAGCAATAAAACTGGCAGATCTAACAAAAAGCACTAAAGAAGGTAAATGAAAACTCAAGTACCTTAGCAATCACATTAAATGTAAATGGGCCAAATATTTCAGTTAAAAGACAAATATTGTCTACTAAATTAACAACAAAAAAAACCCAACCATAAACACATTTAAAACCTAAAGACGGAAATATTACACAAAGTACTAATAAAGACAACTATAAAGAGGGAAACTATATGAGAGGTTCAGTACTTCCAGAAGAGAGAGCAATTTTAAATTTGTATGCACCTAATAACATAGCCACAAAATAAGGAAAGCAAAAATTGTTAGAACTACAAAAAGAAGAAAAGACACAGTGGGAGATTTTTAACACACCTTTCTCAATAAGTCAAAGAAAAAAAGGAAATTTTAAAAATCATTAAGAACAGGTCATAAGCTGAGGTCACTGGATTTGAAATATTTAAAGTGGATAGAAAACTATTTCAGCAATACAAACAATTAAGTGTGTTGTTGTGGGTGATGGTGCGATTCGTAAAACATGTCTCCTGATATCCTATATAACAAATGTCCATCTGAGTAGGTACCTTTTTTGAAAACTATGCAGTCACATTTATGACTGGTAGGGAGCCAAATACTCTTGGACTTTTTGATACTACAGGACAAGAGGATTATGACAGATTACGACCACTGAGTTACCCACAAACAAATGTATTTCTAGTCTGTTTTTCAGTGGTCTCTCCATCCTCATGTGAAAATGTGAAAGAAAAGTGGGTGCCTGAGATAACTCAACACTACCCAAAGACTCCTTTCTTGCTTGTTGGGACCCAAATTGATCTGAGAGATGACCCCTCTACAACTGAGAAACTTGCCAAGAACAAACAAAAGCCTGTCACTCCAGAGACTGCTAAAAAGCTGACTGGGGACCTGAAGGCTGTCAAGTATATGGAGTGTTCTGCACTCACACAGAAAGGCCTAAAAAATGTACTTGATGAAGCAATACTGGCTGCCCTAGAGCCTCCAAACTAAAGAAGAGTCACAGGTGTGTGCTGCTATGAACATCTCTTCCGAGTCCTTTCTGCACACCTGGTGTTGACATCACACTAAAAGCAATGTTTAAATCAAACTAAAGATTAAAAATTAAAATTTGTTTTTGCAATAAGGACAAATGCCCTGCACCCACCGTCATGCACTCATGTGAGACAAGGCCCATATGTATGGCTCCTTCCCACCCCACCCCCCCATACTAGTTCATTTTAAGTAATTGTGTATTGTCAGAAAAGTGACCAGTATTAGTTTTTGTTTTCAATTTTTTGTTGTTTTTTGTTTAAAAGCAAGGCATGCTTATGATGACTCTGTAACAGACTTATTTGGGTTGTTGAAGCTGCTCCCAGGTTCCACTCTGGAGAGTAATTTGGGACATCTAGTGTTTTGTTTTATTGTGGGGTGGGGAGTGTGTGTGGGGTTTGTTTTTATTTAGTCATTTTTTAAAAAAAATTCATTAACCATTAGATAGCCCCTTAAGGAGAAGAGGATGGAGTGATTCCACATTCCACTTCCTAGGTCTAGTTTTTAAAAAAAAGTCACAATGGAAAATCTATTTTTTTATTTGAATGATAATGAAAATATTACATATCAAAACTTGTATGTTATTTAAGGATATGAATTTACAACTAGTAGACAAATTTCTGGAGATCTAATGCACTGCATAGTGAGTATAGTAAACAATACTATATTATAAACTTCAAAGTTGCTAAGAGACTAGGTCTGAATTGTTCTCACCACAAAAAAGAAATGACAATTATGGGACGTGATCTGGTATTAGCAAAGAGTATGGAGTAAACATATTGCAACACATAAATGTGTCAAATCAACACAATGTACAACTTAAAACTTACAAAATGTTATGTTAATTATAACTCAATTTTCAAGAAATAACTAGGAAGCTTTAAAACAAAATCTTATTAACTGCAGCCAAAGCCCTACTGAGAGCAAATTTCATAGCTTTGGGTAAGTATATTAGTAAACAAGGGTGAAAAAAGTTGAATTAAGGCAGTCATCTCAAATTGTCAGAAAAAATAACAAAGCAATGGAAAAAAAGTAGAAAGAAGGAAATAATGAGAAAGAAATAAAATGTAAAATAAACAATAAAGAGGATCAACAAAATGCAAAGTTGATTATTTGAGAAGACTGTTAGGAGGTCCAAGATGGCGGCAGCACAGGAGGATGCTGAACTGACCCCCTCCCATAAGCAAACTCAAATATACATGTACCGTGTTTCCCCGAAAATAAGTCCTAGGTGGACAATCAGCTCTATTGCATCTTTGGAGCAAAAATTAATATAAGACCTGATCTTATTTTACTATTATATAAGACCGGGTCTTTATAATATAATACAATGTAATATATACCTGGCCTTATTTTACTATAAGACCAAGTCTTATATAACATTATATAATATATGACTGTGTCTTATATTAATTTTTGCTCCAAAAGATGCATTAGAGCTGATTGTCTACCTAGGTTTCATTTTTGGGGAAACACGGCATATATAGAGCAATTACTCCTGTGAGAAAACTGAGGGCCAAATGAACAGCTTCTGGAAAACAAACAGGAGAAAAAACAACTACAGAAGGTGGGAAACTGCAGGAACTCTCCTGCAGCTGTGGGAACTCTCCAGGAGGAGCCAGTGAGCACCACTGCTCCCCTCCACTTCGAGCACTTTGCAATTTGTGAGCACTGTGTAATTTGTGTGCTTTGGAACTTCCTGCACCATGAACTGGAGGGCATTCCAAGCTACAATGCCCAGAACCTTTTTCCTCCTAACAAAGGGAGCAAACAGGGTGTGGGTGTGGGGGGCGGGGGAAGGGATTAAGAGGTACAAATTGGCAGTTACAAAATAGTCATGGGGATGTAAAGTACAGCATGGGGAATATAGTTAGCAGTATTGTAATAACTATGCATGGTGTCAGATGGGAACTGGATTTATTGGGTGATAACTTCCTAAGTTTATAAATGCCTAATCACTGTGTTGTACACCTGGAACTAATATAATATTGTATGTCAACTGTAATTGAAAAGTTACCAAAAAATTTTAAACAGAGCAAACAGGAACAGCAGGGACCTGGACTCCCTGCCCAGAGCTGCTTTGGCTCAATAGGCCAGTGTCCCGGACATCTTAGGCACCCACTCAGGCCCTATCAGCCTGCCAAAATCACCGGCAAACACAGCCCACACAGAGGTTGTTTCTACATAAAGCCACTTTTTCAAGACTAGGAGAGACAGCTGTTTTGTCTAATTGACCTAAACAAACATAGAAAATTAAACAAAATAAAAAGACAGACAAAAATCTCAAATGATAGGCCGGCCCGGTGGCTCAGGCGGTTGGAGCTCCACGCTCCTAACTCCGAAGGCTACCGGTTGGATTCCCACATGGGCCACTGGGCTCTCAACCACAAGGTTGCCAGTTCAATTCCTCGAGTCTCGCAAGGGATGGTGGGCAGCGCCCCCTGCAACTAAGATTGAACATGGCACCTTGAGCTGAGCTGTCACTGAGCTCCCGGATGGCTCAGTTGGTTGGAGCACATCCTCTCAACCACAATGTTGCCAGTTTGATTCCTCGACTCCCTCAAGGGATGGTGGGCTGCACCTCCTACGACTAGCAAGGGCAACTGGACCTGGAGCTGAGCTGCGCCCTCCACAACTAAGACTGAAAGGACAACAACTTGACTTGAAAAAAAGTCCTGGAAGTACACACTGTTCCCCAATGAAGTCCTGGTTCCCCTTCCCCAATAAAATCTTTAAAAAAAAAAAAACTCAAATGAAAGGACAAGAAAAATCCACAGGGGGAAAAAAAAAAACCCTAAGGAAATAGAGATAAGTAATGTGCCTGATAAAGAATTCAAAAGAATGGTCATAAGGGTGCGCATCATACTTGAGAGTACAATAGAGGAACTTAGAGAGAGAACTTCAACTAAGAGTTAAGAAAATATTTAAAAAGAAACAAACATACCCGAAGAATGCAATAACTGCAATGAAAAATACATTAGAAGGAATCAATTGCACATTAGCTAATATAGAAGATCAGATCAGTGAACTGAAGACTAGTGGAAATCAACCAATCAGAACTGCAAAAAGAAAAAATAATTTAAAAAAATGAGGATAGTTTAAGGGATCTCTGGTATAATATCAAGCACTCAAACATTCACATTACAGGGATTCCAGAAGGAAAAGAAACAGAAACTTTATTTAAAGAAATAATGGCTAAAAACTCTCCTAACCTGGGAAAGGAAACAGACATCCAGTTCCAGGAAGCACAGAGTTCCCAAAAAGATGAACCCAAAGAGACCCACACCAAGACATACTGTAATTAAAATGGCAAAAGTTAAAGAGACAATCCTGAAGGAAGCAAGAGGAAAACAATGAGTCACATACGAAAAAAGCCCCATAAGGTTATCATCTGATTTCTCATCAGCAACTTTGCAGGCAAGAAAGTGGCAGGACATCTTTAAAGTACTGAACGAAAGGAACCTACAATCTAGAATAATTTACCCAGCAAGGTTACTAATCAGAATTGAGGAGGAGAAAAAGTATCCTGGGTAAGCAAAAACTAAATGAGTGCATCACCATTAAGCCAATTTTACCAGAAATTTTAAGGGGTCTTCTTTAGGCAGAGAAGGAAAGGCCATAACCAGAAATAATAAGAAAAAAAACTCTCACAGGCAACACCAAATTATTTAATGCAGCAAACAAACATTTAAAAAGCTACTATGAAGGTCAAAAGAAAAAAAATATCAAACTCAACTCAAAATACAAGGGGGGTTAGGAGATACACAACACAATAAGATCTAAAACATGACATCAAAACCAAAGTGTGGATAGGGGAGCAAAAATGTAGTCCTTACAAAATATATTCAAAATTAAATAAATGTCTGTCAGTTTAAAATAGACTGCTATAAACAATGGTATACATAAATCTACAAAATATACACACAAATAAAGAGGAACTCAAACAAAACACTAAAGAAAACCAGCAAACCACAAGGGAAGAGGTTCAAGAGAAGAATAAAGGAACAAAGAATATAACAATTATTAACAGAATGGCAATAACTACATACTTATCAATAAATGTAAATGAATTAAATGCTCCAATAATAAGACATAGGGTGACTGAATGGATTAAAAAACATGACCCCCATCCATATTCTGCTTATAAGAGACTCACTTCAAATCAAAGGACACATACAGACTGAAAGTAAAGAAATGGAAAAAGATATTCCATGCAAATAGAAATGAAAAGAAACCACCTGGGGAAACATGCTCATGCCACACAAATTACTTTAAAAAAAAAAAAAGAAAAAGACATCATATAATCATAAAAGGCGTCAATCCAAGAAAATGATACAAAAATTTTTGTAAGTATCTATATACCCAACATACTGTGTTTCCCTGAAAATGAGACCTAGCCGGACAATCAGCTCTAATGCGTCTTTTCGAGCAAAAATTAATATAAGACTCAGTATTATATTATAATTATATTGTATTGTATTATATTGTATTATATTATATTATAAGACCCAGTCTTACAGTAAAAGAAGACCAGGTCTTAGATTAATTTTTTCTCCAAAAGACACATTAGGGCTGATTGTCCGGCTAGGTTTATTTTGGTGGAAACACAGTAGGTGCACCTAAGTATATAAAGCAAGTATTAACGGCTATAAACTGAGAAATTCACAGTTAACACAATAATAGTAGGAGATTTTAATATCCCACTCACATCAATGGATAGATCATGCAGACAGAAAATTAAGGAAATAACAGCCATTAGACCACATCTAGTTATAGACATTTTTGAAACATTTCATCCAAAAACTGCAGAATACACATTTTTTTGACTACACATGGAATATTCTCCAGGATAGATCACATATTAGGCCACAAAATAAGCCTCAATAAATTCAAGAAGATTGAAATCACATCAATCATCTTTTCTGATCACAACAGTATGAAACTAAAAATCAACTAAAGAAGAAAACTGGAAAAAACACAAATACATGGAGACTAAACAACATGCTACTAAACAACCAATGGATCAAAGAGGAAATCAAACACTCTCTTGGAACAAATGAAAATGAAAACATATCTTTTCGAAATGTATAGGATGCAGCAAAAGCAGTCCTAAGAGATAAGTTCATGGTTATACAGGCTTACCTCAAGGAAGAAAACTCCAAAATAAACACTAACTCTACATCTAAATGAATGAAAAATAAAAAAGAACAAAAAAAAATTCAAAATAGCGAGAACAAAGGAAACAGGTTCAGATCAGAGCAGAAATAAAGTTCAATAAAACTAAGAGTTAGTTCTTTAAAAAGATAAAATCGACAAACCTTTACCCAAACTCACCAAGAAGAAAATCCTACCCTGTTTTATAATTAAATAAAATCATAAATGAAAGAGAAGTTACAATAAAGACCACAGAAATACAAAGCATCATTAAAAAAAGCTATGAACAATTATACACCAACATATTTGACAATTTAGAAGAAATGGATTAGTTTCTAGAAAGATATAACCTTCCAACACTGAACTAGAAAGAAACACTAAATTTAAACACACCAATTACTAGCAATGAAATTGAGGCAGTAATCAAAAAACTCCCAACAAATAAAAGTTCTCAACCAGATGGCTTCACAGGTGAATTCAACCAAACATTCAAAGAATTGCCATGTTTCCCTGATAATAAGACCTAGCCAGACAATCAACTCTAATGCATCTTTTGGAGCAAAAATTAATATAAGACCCTGTGGGGACAGAGCCCCAGAGAGCAGTTTCCAGGCTCTCGGCCTCACGTGGAAAGGTGCTGGCTCAGGTAGTAGATGGCCTTCAGCTGTGGCTAATTGACCATCAGCTGTAAACAGTTAGCCAATTAGCCACTGATATTAACTGCCACGGCTGCGCTGGTTGGTCAGTCGGTCAGTTGGCAGGCAGAGAAGCGGACCGCAGGTTGCAAGTCGTGTGGATCCAGCCTCCAGTGAGACTATAGTGCCGCCAGTGAGACGACAGTGGTATGACTCCCCTATCTATGACTCCATGGGTGTTCCTTTTTGGCCTAGTCATATCCTGCGTTCTTATGTGGGGAGCGGAACAGGAGGCCCCGCAGGCTGCCCCACATGACAAATGGCGCAGCAAGCAGAGTCTCCCACACGACAGACCCAGTCTTATAGTATATTATATAAGATCCAGTCTTATAGTAAAATAAGACCTGGTCTTACATTAATTTTTGCTCCAAAAGACGCATTAGAGGGCCAGCCCAGTGGCTCAGGTGCTTGGAGCTCCATGCTCATAACGCCGAAGGCTGCCGATTCGATTCCCACATGGGCCAGTGGACTCTCAACCACAAGGTTGCCGGTTTGACTCCTGCAAGGGATGGTGGGCTGTGCCCCCTGCAACTAACAGGGCAATTGGACCTGGAGCTGAACTGGGCCCTCCACAACTAAGACTGAAAGGACAACAACTTGACTTGTAAAAAGTTCTGGAAATACACACTGTTCCCCAATAAACTCCTGTTCCCCTTTCCCAATAAAAATCTTTAAAAAAAAAAAAAAAAGATGCTTTAGAGCTGACTGCCCAACTAGGTCTTATTTTTGGGGAAACAGGGTGTACTACAAAGCTACAATAATCAAAACAATGTGGTACTGGCATAAAAACAGATACATAGATCAATGAAACAGAATAGAGCCTAGAAATAAACCCACATCTATATGATCAATTAATCTATCACAAAGGAAACAAGAATAAAGAGTCTCTTCAATAAATGGTGTTGGGAAAACTGGACAGGTATGTGCAAAAGAATGAAAATGGTTCACTTTCTTACACCATATACAAGGATAAACTCAAAATGGATTAAAGATTTAAGTGTAAGACCTGAAATCATAAAACTCCTAGAAGAAAACATAGGCTATAAACTCTGACATCACCCTTAGTAATATTTTTTGGATATGTCTCCTCAGACAGGAGAAGTTAGAAAAACTAAACAAATGAGACTACGTCAAACTAAAATGTTTTTGTACAGCAGAGGAAACCATCAACAAAAGAACCTATTGAATGGGAGAAAATATTTGCCAATGATACATCATCCAATAAGGGGTTAATATCCAAAATATATAAGGAACTCATACACCAACACCAGGGAAAAAAAATCTGATTAAAAAATGGTCAGATGACCTAAAGAGGCATTTCTCCAAAGAAGACACAGATGGCCAACAGATACAGGCATATGAAGAGATGCTCAACATCACTAATCATCAGGGAAATGCAAATTCAAACAATAAGGTATCACCTCGCACCTGTCAGAATGACTATCCTTAATAAATCAACAAATAACAAGTGCTGAGAAGGATATAGAGAAAGGAGAACTCTCGTGCACTGTTGGTGGGATTGTAAATTAATGCAGCTAGTATAGAAAACAGTACGGAGATTCCTCAAAAAATTAAAAACAGAGCTGCCTTTTGATCCAACAATTCCACTTCTGGGTATTTACCCAAAGAAAACAAAAACACTAATGTGAAAAGATATATGTATCCCTATGTTCACTGCAACATTACTAGTTCATAGCCAAGATATGAAAGCAACCTTGATGCCCATCAATAGATGAATGGACAAAAATGTGGTGTGTGTACACCAACACACACACATACACACAATACAGTATGATTCAGCAATAAAAAAAGAATGAAATCTTGCCATTTGTGACAACCTGGATAGACCTACATGGTATTATGGTAAGTGAAATAAGTCAGACAGAGAAAGACAAATACCACATGATTTCACTTATATGTGGAATCTAAAAAGACAAAATGAATGATCACAAAACAGAAACAGACCCCTATATAGACACACAGAACAAGGTACCTTGATGGTTGCCAAAGGGGAGGAGGAGGAAAATAAGAAGAAAAGACTATTAACACCTGGCTGATTATTAAAAAAGACAAAAATAACCAAAGTCAGGAATGAAAAAGGGGAACATCACTGCAGATTCTACCGACATTACAAAGACAATAAACATATTATGAACAACTTCAATCAAATAGTCAATTTAAATAGTCCGATGAAATAAATTACAACAGAAACCTAACCAAACTTACACAAGAAGGTATGAATAATCCC
Source organism: Rhinolophus sinicus (assembly GCF_036562045.2). NCBI lineage: Eukaryota > Metazoa > Chordata > Mammalia > Chiroptera > Rhinolophidae > Rhinolophus > Rhinolophus sinicus. Next base: position 9,674,105 of record NC_133765.1, read on the forward strand.
ACAATTAGTAAGTAAATTTAATCTAAGAAACCTTACCAAAGAAAATTCCAGATGGCTTCACTGTTAAGTTTTTACCAGACATTTAAGGAAAAGATAAAATATTCCAGAGAATTGACAAATGATTGTTAGATTTATCATGGTGATCATTTAGAATATTTATAAATGCTAAATAACTATGCTACACACCTAAAACTCTATGTCTACAATACTTGAATAAAAAAGGTAAAAAGTATTACAGAAAATATAAAAAGAGGCAATGTCCCTCCAACTCCTTTTGATACATATATTATAAAAGAGAAAAATTATAGGTCAAACCCACTTTTGAGCACAGAAGCAAAAATCCTGAACAAAAATTTAACAAACCGATAGTGAACACACAATGTAATATATAGATGATGTAATACAGAATTGTACACATGAAATCTATGTAACCTTACTAACAATTGTCACCCCAATAAACTTTTAAAAAAAATTAACAAACCAAATCCAAAAAACAAATAAATAAACTAAGTTTGGTTTATTTCAGGAATGCAAAGTTGTTTTCGTATTTTTTTAAATTAATATATTTCACACTATCAAAATTAAAGAGAATGGGGGAAGAGGGTTATCACTTTGTGAGGGGTGTAAATGTCCATTACATTGTTTGGTACACCTGAAACTAACTTAAAAAAAATTTAAAGAGAAAAACCATATGATCATCTTAAGAGTTGAAAAAAAATGTGCTTCCAAAAAATTCAGCATTTATTCATGACAAGAATCATCAGCAAACTTAGAATAAAAGAGCTCTTCCTTCATCTGATAAAGGGTATGGTATCTACAGGACACCTACAAGTATCATATGAATAATGAAATACAGTTTTCCTCTGAGATCAGGAGTTAAGACAAAGATACAACCAGCTAATACCACTTCTCTTGAATATTTTATGAGAGTCCTAGCAAATGCAGCAAAGAAAAATAAATAAAAACCACAAGGATTGGAAGGAAAAAGAAAAACCTCACAATTCACAGAAATTTTCAAAATTACCGATAAATTATTAGAATTACACACAAGCTTAACTACCGAATACAAGGTCAATTTGGAAATATCAACAGCATTTCTATATCCATAACAAAATGACAACCAAGAAGTTTTTTAAAGATGCCATTTTCAACAGCATTTTAAAAAATCAAATTTATCTATTAATAAATCTAACACCAGATGTACAAGATCTCCATGCAAAAAGTTGTAAAAATATTGAGGGTAATTAGAGAGGACCCGAATAATGGTATAAGCCATGTTTCTAGATTGGAAGACTCAATATTTGAAAAATGTCAATTTTCTCCAAATAAACCACAGGCTCAACTCAATCCCAATCAAAATTTCAACAAGTGGTTGCTTTGGGTCAAATGTGGCAAGTATATATGGAAAGAGAAGGGTTAAGGGATAGTCAAGACACTACCAAGACAACCAAGGGCTTGCTCTAGTAGATATAAAACCACATAATCATTAAGACAATGCGGACTTTTACTAGGATAAAAAACAACAACAATGGATTGAGAGGCCACAAACAGACTCACCCATATAGATAATATAGATATTATATCTATATTATCCATATAGATAATATTATCCATATAGATAACAACAACAAAGGTGTCATGGAAGAAGAGAAAGAACGACTGTGGGGACAGAGTCCCAGAGAGCAAGACGTTCTCCGCCTCATGTGGAAAGGTGCGGGCTCGGGTAGTAGATGGCCATCAGCTGTGACTGGGTGGCCGTCAGCTGTAACCAGTTAGCCAATTAGCCACTGATATAACTGCCATGACTGCCTTGGTTGGTTGGTTGGATGGCAGGCAGAGAAGCAGATGGCAGGTTGAGGATCAATCAGGTGGATCCTACTTCCTGTGTCTCGCCCAGCCGCCAGGGAGACTGGGGTGCAGGAAGACCCCTTGTTGGGGTACTGACGGATATTTGCTCCCTGTATCTCCAACCCAGCCGCCAGCAAGAATATAGTGGTATGACTCCCCTATCTATGGCTCCTTTGGTGTTCCTTTTTGGCCTCACCATGTCCTGCATTCTTATGCGGGGAACAGGACCAGAGTCCCTACATGACAACGACCTTGACAACAAATGGTGCAAGCTGGATAACCATATGGTACAGACTAGATATCCATATGGAAAAGATAAAAATTAAAAGACTGATACTTCATAACTACACAAAAATCAGTTCCAGGTAAACTATAGCTCTAAATGTGACGGGGCAAAACAAAGCTCCTAATCCACAATACAGAAGAATAACTGTTACATCCTCAGGGTAGGAAAAGACTTCTCAAACAGGACACAAAAGCACCTACCATCATTTTAAATAATTTTAACAGTTTTAAGAGAGAAAACTGATAAATTAGACATTAAAATTAAGAACTTCTTCAAAAAAACATCATTAAGAGTGAAAAGGCAAGCCACAGAGAGAATAGCATTATCTCAATGACCTCAAACTGGAAACACACCAAATGTCCATCAACAGAACAAGTTGTGGTTTCTCCATACAATGGAATACTACATAGCAAAGGAAACAAATGAACCACAGCTACACTCAACAATACAAATGACTCTCAAAAACATGTTTAGTAAAAGGGGCCAACTGTATTTCAGTAAAAATACAAACTGAAGGATTTCATTTACACAAAGCTACAGAACAGGAAAAATTAAACTACAGTGTTTAAGAATGAATGTTTGGGCAGTAAAACTACAAAGAAAAGCAAGAAGTAACTATATATAATAAAAATCAGAGTAACAGTGACTGGGGGTAGTGTGTATTTCTTGACCTTGGCGGTGGTTACACAAGTACCTGATTTATAAAAACACACTGAGCTATATATTTTTTTCTTTTGTGTACTTTTAAATTTTAAAAACTCAAAAATACTCAAGGGCATCTAACGTTAGGTAGGGAGGGCTGCAATGGTGCCTTGTATGCTTGGCACCTTCAGAAATATGGGACTATCTTTACTTACAGTTCCAGTATCTTAAGTACACTTACCTTCTAAAATCATTATAAAAAGCTGTAAAACAATTGAACAAATTGCCCTGATAAACAAATATTGATTAGAACTCTAATAGCCAGAGCAAGTTTCTTTGGCATCCAAAGAGATGAAAGGGGTCTCTCTCAGTATGAAAACATGAATGGAAATGCTAAATTCCCAACTCAAAATTAAGAGTTACTTCTGGAAAGGAAGGTTAATGAGATAGGGAAAAGTTTGAAGGCCTTTCTATTGTAATGTTTATACTTCAGTTCTTCCAAAAAAAAAAAAAAAAAGGCTAAGGCAAATATGTAAGTGATAAAATTTACCAAAATGGGGTGGTGGATACATGAGTATCTCTTATATGTTTACTATACTATGTTGGAAATATTCATAATTAAAGGAAGTAAAATTAAAGAAGGTCCTATACTCTTTTATCAGCTCATTTTCCAGGTTAAAATTCTGCTTCAGCCTAAGCAAATCATCTCTTCAGCCTTCAAGAGACAACATACAAAATATTCTAAAATATTTATGTTCTTTACCACCACCACTAAATTCCACGTTTTCTTCTTCTCTAGGCCAAATATTTGCCTTATAGTTCGTCCAGTTTCATGTCAAATTTTTCATATACTTCACCATTCCAGCCCTTTTATTCTGGATGGCAATATCCCTCAAAATGAAGAACCACGATCCCAATAATTTCACTGTATGAGAGGTTCCTCCCATCTCATTTTCGCCAGCCAACTTTTAATTCACGGATAATTCTGGTAAGAATAAATTAGTTCTTTTTCTTTCTAGCTTGTCTGGCTATATAACCTCCCAAATGGAGAATGCCCTTGTACTAGACATTGGGTTATCATCTGCCGAACATTCATAGCTCTCTTTTCCAACAGAACCCACCCTGAAGTCTAAGCTGATCATGGAGGGACCATTCCCCCGCCTATGTCTTGTTTGGCTAGAAGCATCTGATACAATTCTGTCTGATAAGACTTGAGGTGTCTTCTGCTGGTCGGGTTTGAGAAAGGTTTCTTTACTCTTAAAAGGAGATATACAAGAAAAGAGAGTTTCTTCTTCCCCTGGAGTTATCACATCAGAGCATGTCCTCTGAAACTACACCAATATGCTGCAACCACCAGGCAACAGGCTGAGGAAGGCACAGTACAAAGAGGGTGCTGAGCTGCTCAATTAACCAACCTTACAGGTGCCCCACTCCAAATTCTTATTATCTTTTTTCTGGACTACAGTCTTATCCCAGTCATACTGGTTACTGAGTCAACCTTTTCCTAATGTTTTGTCTACCAGCTAGTGATTGTAAATTTGGTGCCAGCAGCCTCTTCTCTTCCAAATAATCCCATATCCTGATTTTTGTTTGTTTGTTTCAGGTATACAAAACAATGTAATAGACATTTACACCCCTCACAAAGTGGTAAGTCCCTCCCCCAATCTACTACCCCTCTGACATCATATACAGCTGTTACAACTCCATTGACTCTATTCCCTATGCTGTACTCCACATCCTGTGACTATTAATGTGTGTGTGTGTGTATACATATACATACATATACATACATATATATATATATATATATATACACACACACATACATATATATATATACACATATATATAAACTTGCAGTTGACATTCCGTATCATTCAGCTTCAGCTTCAGGTGCACAGTGCAGTGCTCAGACATCTACATCATCCCTGAAGTGGTCTCCCTAACAAGACCATCTGACCCCATACAAAATCTTTACATTACTGATTATGTTCCCCAAACTGTATTTCATATCTTCGTGGCTATACTGTGATTACTAATTTGTACTTTCTTTTTTCTTTTGTGTCCTGTTTGAGAAGTCTTTTCCTACCCTGAGGATGTAAGTTATTCTTGAGGAATATTGGGGAACAGTGTGTTTCTCCAGGGCCCATCAGCTCCATGTTGTTGTCCTTCAATCTAGTTGTGGAGGGCACAGCTCAGCTCCAGGTGGTTGCAGTTTCCAATTTTCAGTTGCAGGGGGTGTGGACCACCATCCCAAGCAGGAACTGAACCGGCAACCTTGTTGTTGAGAGCTCCTGCTCTTACCAACTGAGCCAACTGGCCACCCCACTGATTTGTACTTTCTAATTCCTTTATCTTCTCCCCCAGTCCCAACCCCCTCCCACCTAGCAACCCTCAGTTTTTCTTTTCCCTATATCTCTGAGACTTATTTGTTTTGTTTATTCATTTATTCTGTTCTTTAGATTCCACATGTAAATGAGATCAGTATTTGTCTTTCTCTGTCTGACTTATTTCACTTAGCATAATATTCTCTAGGTCCATTCATGTCACTGCAAAGGGTCTATTTCATTCTTCTTTATGGCCGAGTAATATTCCATTGTATAAATGAAGTACCAGTTTCTTTATCCAATTGTCTGCCATATCCTGATTTTCATAAGCCTCCCCACAGGGGGTCACATTTTCTTAAATTTTTTTGTCAGAATACAAAGATGAAACAAGCTGACTATTAAAATATAAAAAAGAACTTACATATTATATTAAAAGGCGTTAAAAGTTTTTAGAAGTCCATAGAAAATATAAAAACACAAAGTCATCTGTAATTATATCCTTTAAACCACTGTTAGCAGTTTGGTATATTATGTTGTAGCTTCTATGAAATTAGTTTCTTTTAAGGAAAATACTCTTGTCAGGGTTTTTGGTAGTGAGGAAGACAGGTAGACATGCATGAAAAGAAATCTGCAATCAAAAGGGAAACATTATGAAACACCCTGATAGAGGAAAGAAAGAGCAACAGATGTAGAATAGCACATACTGATTCATACCCTGGGCCTTGATGCATGACTTTAAACCCTTGGCCTCTAAAGACTCCCTTTTTAGGTGGGATAAGAATACCTACTTCACCAGACTGGGAACTTATATAAGATAATGTACCCAAATGAGTTCTGTTGGCACTTTTTGGTTTGCTGGAGTTATGTTTTGTTTTTCTCCACTTGAACATAAGAATCACCTGGGAGCATTTGAAAATGAGAATCCCATATGTACTCAATGAGAATCTCTGGGAGTGGGGCCTAGAAATCACATGCAAGTACATTTAGTAGAGTAAAAAGCACAATGCATTATTTGTTTTTAGCACTATACTGTTTAGAGTCTAACACCAGTAGGATGAATAACAAATAAAAACTCGTATTTTAAAAAGATTATAGTTACGTTTAAAAAGAATTCATTTAAAAAGACTTCATGATACTACTTATGTAAGAAAAATTCTCTTAGCAAAAGTAATTATTGTTGGGCCGGCCCGGTGGCTCAGGTGGTTAGAGCTCCGTGCTCCTAACTCCGAAGGCTGCAGGTTTGATTCCCACATGGGCCAGTGGGCTCTCAACCACAAGGTTGCCAGTTCAATTCCTCAACTCCCGCAAGGGATGGTGGGCAGCGCCCCCTGCAACTAAAATTGAACATGGCACCTTGAGCTGAGCTGCCGCTGAGCTCCCGGATGGCCCAGTTGTTTAGAGCATGTCCTCTCAACCACAAGGTTGCAGGTTCGACTCCCGCAAGGGATGGTAGGCTGTGCCCCCTACAACTAGCAACGGCAACTGGACCTGGAGCTGAGCTGCGCCCTCCACAACTAAGACTGAAAGGACAACTTGAAGCTGAACAGAACCCTCCACAACTAAGATTGAAAGGACAACAACTTGACTTGGAAAAAAGTCCTGAAAGTGCACACTGTCCCCCAATAAAGTCCTGTTCCCCGTCCCCAATTAAATCTTTAAAAAAAAAAGAAAGAGAAAACTAATTATTGTTATACTGGATACAAAGGATTGGAACTCATTTTTACTTGAATGCGCCTCCATGGTTCAACTTCCATCCCAGGCCATAAATCAACTACAATAAATTTAATTAAAGCATCAGAGTAATCTAGTTTATCTCACTAAAAATAAAACAACTCATGAAAATTGGATTGTAGGCGATTTCAAATTCTCTCAAATGGCCCCCTCCGCAGAAACTACAATTACTGTACAAATATTTAACTCTACTTTTTTTTTTAACTTTTATTTATTTTAAGCGTGTTTTTCCAGGACCCATCACCTCCAAGTCTAGTTGTGGAGGGCGCAGCTCACAGTGGCACATGTGGGGATCAACAGACACCTTCTTTTTAAGAGCACTGTGCTCTAACCAACTAAGCTAAACAGCTGCCCCATATTTATTCCTATGCTTCATCACACAGAAAACTTTATTTTCTTTCAGTAGTTCATTTTAAGACAATTCAAAATAATTGTTAGGTGCCAGCTTCAATATGCAATCTATGCCACTTTTATAAAATGCATTACTGATTGATCTATATGGATACACATCACCAAAATGTTTACATTGAGGTTTCCCTGTATAATACGATTTCAGATTACTTTTCATTCCTTGTGCTTACATGTATTTTTTATTTTTACAATGAACATGTACTACCTATATAGTATTTCTTCTATTATTTAAAAAGAAAATGTAAATGCCCAGGCCGGCCTGGTGGCTCAGGCGGTTGGAGCTCCGTGCTCCTAACGCCAAAGGCGGCCGGTTTGATTCCCACATGGGCCAGTGGGCTCTCAACCACAGGCTTGCCGGTTCAACTCCCGCAAGGTATAGTGGGCTGCGCCCCCTGCCGCTAACAACCGTACCTGGACCTGAACCTGGAGCTGAGCTGCGCCCTCCACAACCAAAATTGAAAGGACAACAACTTGACCTGGAAAAAGTCCTGGAAGTACACACTGTTCCCCAATAAAGTCCTCTAATAAAATCCTGTTATCCTTCCCCAATAAAATCTTTTTTAAAAAATGTAAAAGCCCAAGAAATCAGTAACGGTAAATAACATAAAGAATCTTGAAAGATTTTCAAGTTCAGATTTTCCAAAGTCAAACAACATCATATAAGTTTAAAAATCTGATTTTTATATTTGGAAATAATTAATAACCCTTCACATATTACTGCCAAGAATTCTAAGCTCTTCAGCTTTAAAAATAACTATGTTTTCAAATGCTATAAAAGATATTATCAGGTCAGCAGACAAACTGGAATATAGACAGTATTTGATTTGATCATTCTATCACCATTAAATTTTCTTAGGTTGATAACTGTACTAAGGTTATGAAAGACAATGTCCTTGGTTCTTAAGAAACACTGGTACACACCATTCTTAAGAAATACTCATACACACTGAAGTTTTCAGGGGTAAAGGGGCATGACATATGCAACTTACTTTCAAATAGCTCAGCAAAAAATGCATAATAATAAAATGAATAATAAAGCAAATGCTAAATAGGGGAAATGTTCACTGGTGAATCTGGGTAAAGGGTATGAGTTGTTTGTACAATATTTGCAATTTTTTGTAAGCTTGAAATTTTTTCTAACTAAAATTTTTAATTGAAAACAAAACAAAAAATAATATTTAAGATTGTCCTAAAAAAAACTCTTAAGATCATGCTGGACCAACTTCAAGCAAGACTTTACTGGGGGGAAACTACTAATAAAAATACTCATGCAGAACCAACTTCAAGCAAGACATTAAATTAGCACTGTCCTGTAGAAATATAGTATGAGTCATATATGTAGTATTTCCTAGTAGCCACGTTAAAAAATCAAAAGAAACAAGTAAAGCTAATTTTAATATATTTCACTTTGTCAATGTCTAAAATATTATTTTAATGTAATCAACGTAAAAATTATTGAGATAATTTACATTTTTTCATACTAAGTCTTCGAAATCTGGTGTGCATTTTACATTTACAGTACATCTCCATGCAGATGCTAACTATTCATAGGAAATACTTTATCTGCATTTAGATTTCATAAAATGTAGTTAAAAAGGTGGATTCACATAACCAAGTTGTTTCAAACATATAAGTTTTCCAATCACCAATTTGAATATCAGTTTTTAACGTAAATTAAAATTCAATTCAATGAAAAATTTATTCCCCCGTCACAATGTCCACACTGCAAGCTCAGTAGCTACATTACGGGGTAGCACAGCTTTAGGTGATGAAACAAATTCCCTCTATTAAAGGAAGACCTGATTTATAAAACTTAGTTTATCAGATTTATCAAGAGACTTTTAACAGAGTTATAATAAAATAATGACTGATACGCCTATCAGAACCAGACATTCCCTATACCAACACTCAAAAACACCAACACAAAGCCTTCTTTATCCTCTGCTGCAGGTGTCATACTTTGAGTTTCCTGAAATTGGCTATTAAATGGCCCACTTATTTTTAAATGTGGGAGAAAGAACTCAAGTTCTGGCTCTCAGAAGCTTCAATGTCCACTGCACAGAGTACAGAGTTTCAGCACAAACACCGTTTGAGAATCCCAAATGGGAGCATGCACACTACAGGACTTGTCCCGGATTTAAAAGAGGAAGTGACCCTGAGTACAGAGGTGGTTTTTCTTTTTAAACAGGTGTAAGAGATTAATTCAGTCAACACCAAGCAACACTAAAGATTCGCCAATCAATAATTCTGTGCCAAGCAACTTGATCAGGGATTTGGCTAGAATCCCTCTGGCTAATCTCAATGAGGACCTTTCCAAAGACATCCCAATTTAGGCCATTCTCATCTAAATTAAGGCTTAGGCAGTCCTTTGCCTGACAACAACAAATAAAGAAAAAATATATACATGCGAATATAATTTTGTCTGCTTGACAAAGGAAAAAAATATTTGAAAGATAATTTAGTGTGGGCAAAAGCATAGTTCAAAAAATAGAAGTTAACCATAAAATAGCATTTAAAAACCATTTTAGGGAAATGTCTAATTCCTACTTTCTGTCTAGCCAGACTTGTCCACTGAACAATGTTGTGGGTAACATCACATTTAATTCACAACAACTAATGCTGATATTGTTAGCCCTTCTTTCCTTGCAGATATACAAGTGTTAATATTCTGCTTCAACTTGAACGGAAGATGTTCTTCATAATTGATTAATCCTTTATTGTGAATTCACTAGTGCCTGAAGTTACTCATACCCCTGGGAAAGTGAGGTTAAAGAGTGTTTTCGACACCCTGCGCCAAACCTTAAGGTCTGTAGTCTATATAAAATCCTTTTTTCCCTTCCTCTGCCATCCCAGTGTTCTAGCTCGATTTCAAGGGACATATTGGGAACCACAGATATAAATCTAACCATTGTGTGGAAGCTAAAATAATCATAATCTAAAAAAGCATTTGTATGTAAACATTAACAATTTCTATTTAAAATTTAACTTCCTTTTTTCCCCTAAAGACTCACAAAACTTTAAGCAGAATGAATACAAACGTTTTGGGCCATTTCAGTGGACAAGGCTTGTTTTTTATTAATTTTTCCCGTGGAAATACTTAAATATTCTGTAGCAGAACACAGTCTAACTTGGGGTTTTTATTAAAAAGTTCTGTCAATGACTACGTAATCAAATCCAGTTCACTTCTCTCTGAAATTAGCTCAATACGCAAAATCAATTGTAATTTGAAAAATAGTGGAGAGGGAAAAGAAATCAACGACACCACCAGAAATACACATTCCAGTCCAATAGTTCAAGTGCTATCTGGAGAAAGCAGGTAAAAACAAAGATCCCGGTCTCCCCAGAAACAAAAAGGTTTCTGTGAAGTGGCGTCGTCCAGATACGCCGCAGAACCCACACAGACCTCAGCGACCCGCCTGTTCCCGCGGCCTCAACTCCAGAGAATCGTCCACGAATCCAGGCCACTTAACCACCTCGCAGCACAAAGATGTTTACAGGGTTATCAGATGCAGAATTACTTAAATTCTTACACCAGAAAAGAATTACACAAAGCCGTTTTTACCTTCCTTACTCGCGGAAACTCACTCTAAAAGGGAGCAACAAGGACATCAGAGAGGAGTTTCCCCTGTTTATTAGACTCAGGCAAACAGCTATATGTAACAATTCCTCTCCAAGGCCTGGTGCCGGCGCGGGGGACCTCCTGGAGAGGGAGACAGGCGCGCAGGAAGCAGACACACCCGCGGCCGGTGCAGGAGCGTTCTCACCGTGCAGCCCAAGCGCACTCGCTCGACACCGCCGCACTTCCACGGGCCAACCCGGGAAGCTGCATCCTGCAGCGGAACCCACCTCGCCAACAAAGGCTGCATCTGCCGCTTCCCGGGAGAAAGACCACCACCGTCCGGGGGGAACGCGCGGCCCCCTCGGCCCCCTCGGTCCCGGGCCGCCCCCGAGGTCCAGGACTGCGGACCAAGGTTCGCACGGTCCCGGGGGAGGGCGCGGTGGGCTTCTGGGCCGCGCGGGGTCCCCCCAAGAAGATTGTGGCGCCACGGGAGGCATGGGGGCAGGGACCGCCGGGGCGGTCCGTCGCCCCCCGCAGCCCGATGCCTTTCATTTGGCCTCTGCGGCGGCGGAGGCAGCCCGACCTCCAGCGCTAAGCACTGCGCCAAGCAGGGGCGGGGGAAGGAGCGCCAGACCCGCCGCAGCGCCGGACCACCACCTCTCCCACGTGCCCACCCCCAGCCCGGCCAGTCCTGGACCCCGCGGTGCTACCCTCTCCGCAGGCCGCGCTTCCACGGCGGGCGAAGGAGACTACGCTCGGGCGCTCGCCCGCTCCCCACCTCGATGTAGCCGGCTAGTGCCGCGGCGGGTACCGTGAGCCCGAGCAGCAGCAGGACCAGGAACCTGCCCGTGGCCGCGGTCCCGGTCACCGCCATCCCTCGCCGGGTATTTCTGACGCTCCGCTCTCACTCTCACACACAGGTACCAAAGAGCTTCCCCACCGCGACCCAGAAGCATCTGAAGCCCGTTCGCCGCCGCCCCGGGGGTTTTACACCAACCGGAACTGACTTCACAGAACCACGCCTTCCTCCTCCACCGCCCAATAGCGTCCCGAAGAACTGCACCAAGACACGTCCCCTTGTTCAGCTCAGACCCAATCAGGGCACCGAATAGGCTGCACCTCCCACCCGCCCCAGCCGCGAGCCCCCCGCCAGCCCCGCCCCCAGGTCGCTGATGGCCCCGCCCCCGCCCGACTTGGCGGCGAAGCTCAGGGGTGTGAGCGGGTTGGGCTCGCGGTCCGCCTGGACCCTGACGGGGGCTTTCTCCAACCCTCAGCGCCCGCGTGGTTATCGGTCTGCGCTGCGTTAGTCAGTGTGCCTGCAGCCTTGTGATACGGCCATGCCTCGCTACCCCCCACCCTGCGGGGTATTTCTCAGATTTCTTTGGGTACCTCCCTCTTTTGGGTTCTGAAAAATGGTTTTTATTAAAAACAGGATTAAAAAACCAGGATGAATTTTCCCCAGTCCTGGCAGGTTTACCGAAGGCCCTCCCCCGAAGCAGGGCAGGGGTAAACGAGGCAGTTTCCTCCCCTCCCGACCCCTGCGCAGGGCGCGCCCCTTTCCAGCGCGCGGCTAACCGGGAGCCGGCTTCGCCCTTTCCTCGCGGCTCTCCCAGGCGGTGTTTTCCAGGCTTTTGACCTCTGTTCCTTAGGCCCTATCCTTACCCTTCCTTCCCAGCGGCCACTTGAGCCAGAGTTAGCTGCCTCCCACTGGAGACCAGTGGTGCAAGGAACACGTTTGACCTTAAAGCCCAGGTCCCTTTCCTGTGTATAGGAAAAGATCGTTTTTCTTTCATCTTGAGGTTTAAGATCACTAGCAAGAGACCTGCTTCTCTGTACCTTCTTGCTCTACTGCATTTCCACTTCAACTGGGAAAACGTTCTTCTGCCCCATTTCACAACTGGCACGGCTTCACCATGGCTTTGTTTTCTTTCAATAGCCGTGTGATTTATATCCCACCCGCTGTAGAGTCCTTGCTAGTCCCTTTAGGTTCATCCAAAAAATAGAGAACAGGGTCTCTACGTCAGGAAACAGTAAAAAGGAAAAGATGGAGTCCACAAATTAAACAGAGTGGAGCAATGACAAGAACGCTGGATTTTCCAGCCTCACTGCATGACATGTACAGTTCCTGGTGGATTAACAGACTCTGCCCCATTCCCTAAAGACAACCCACACCTTTCCCTCAAGGAGCCTTTCCTAGGCCTGCAATATCCGCTCTTCACCAACTAGCTACCTGTTGAAAGCATTTGCATTCTTCCTCTGCTCAATTGAATGTAATGTCATTCTCTCCTGAATCCCCAGAGTGCTGTTTCCCATTATAGCACTTGCTCCCCTAGTTAGTTCCATACCTCTCTTATGCCACTGACAAGACTTCAGTATGTCAGGTGCAGTGTCACTGAAACCAATTATGCTGGGTTCCAGTCCTAGTTCTGGAAATGTTGCTGTGGACTGAATTATGTGCCCCCCAGAGTTTATATACGTTCAAGCCCTAATCCCTACTGTCATGGTATTTGGAGATGGGACCTTTGGGAGGTAATTAGAATTAGATAAGGCCCTGAGGGTGGGGCCCCCATGATGGGATTAGTGTCCTTATAAGAAGAGACCAGAGAGCTTGCTTCTTCTTTTCACCCTCCCCTCAACCTTCTCACCCTCATATGAAGAGACAGTGAGAAGGAGGCCAAGAAGAGAGCTCTCATCAAAGAACCAAATCCAGCACCATGATCTTGGACTTCCCAGCTTCCACAACTGTGGGAAATAAATTCCTGTTGTTTAAGCCACCCAGCCTGTAGTAATCCCTTATGGTAGCTGGAGCTGAGTAGTACAGCTGTGTAACTATGGGCAAACCCTTCATCATTTGGGCTCTCTTTCCTTCTCTGTCAAGTGTGGATATTAAAAACCTGTCACACTTCACCAATTTGTGTAATTCCACGAAGACTGAATGTACAATAGTGAAAATCATCAAGAAACTTTAAGGGGTGAAAGGAGAGTGAAGCAACATGTTACTGAATGCAAGTTTCTATGAAAGTTATGTGTGGAAACAATATCAAGTGACTGCGCAAGTCCCAGTTCTGTTGTGGAGCCTTGGGTGAATCTTATAGTACCTCTGGGGCCTGTTTCCCTGCCCACAAAATCAGGGACTGAAACTCAGGGATCGCTAAATTCCTACAAATCTAAATGCCAAGAAAATAAAACAAGTGAAATTACCTGAGTTCAAGGCAGTGGCTTCACTATTCATGCTTCTGGGGTTGTCTGTTCAAGACTGAGTTCTAATATCATGGGATGTGACAAGGAAATATAGAAAAATGATTTAGGGAGTGTGCAATTTAAAATTAGTTAGGTCCTGAAAGAAGTTTATTTGCATTTTCTGGTCATGGAAGGATCATTAATAAGAGTTTATTGCCCCGTTCATCAATGTTCTTGACTTTAAAATGTTACCCTATTTTTATTACATGTCACTGACAGGCCCATACCTTGTCTTGCAGTTCTCAAACAATAATTTTTCATCTTAAATATGCTCATATCACTTACCAAGTCATATGAAGAGTACTGTGCTTTCGTTATATCACCTTTTGGGCATAAAAGTAAAAGGTCCTAAAATAACCTCCTATTTTCTTTTATCTTCTTAAGAATCAGACTTTCTCCTAAGAGTTCTCTTCCATGTACACTTAAGATGTGTGCATTTCATTGTTGGGGGAAAAAGTAAAGTTTATGTCCCTAAATGTATACCTGTATGAATAGCACGCACTCATTCATTGACACTTAGTTATCCAACACCTATTCAAGTGAGGTAAACCAGGCTAGGGTAGTTGCTCCCAAATCAAGATGCTTTTCTAAATCAACTAAGAAGTTTTATGAAAAGGCAACTTCCTAAGCCCCTGCCTCAGAAATTCTGAATCACTAAGGCTAAGCTGACATAAAGGAATCAGTTTTGTTAAAGCTCTCCAGGGAATTCTAATCCACTAATACTTTTGAGAATTTGATTTTTTTTTATTTATTGGGGAATATTGGGGAACAGTATGTTTCTCCAGGGCCCATAAGCTCCAAGTTGTCCTTCAATCTAGTTGTGGAGCGCCGAGCTCATCACCAAGTTCAGTTGCCATTTTCAATCTTTAGTTGCACGGACACAGCGCACCATCCCATGTGGGAATTGAACCAGCAACCTTGTTGTTGAGCGCTCTCGCTCTTACCAACTGAGCCGTCCGGCCGCCCTGAGAGTTTGATTCTTGAATATCATGGACCAGTTTTTTAAAAAAATGGTTTAATTGGAGCTGCTAATTTTAAATTACCAATGTTATCGTTTTCCAAATAAAACATTACATTAAGACACAACTGTGTATTATCACCACTGTTTCATTAAAGAAAGAACATTTAACCAAAAAAAAAGTAAAAATGGTCATAATTTTAAAATTTAATAGTTGGATACTATGTGATTTTGTTTTGACCACTCAATACATTGCCTTTGTTTGTTTCATTACAAATCAGAATGGTGAACACTTTATCCTGGAATAGTCCTGGTCTAACACAGGTATTGTAACATTACAGTACAGGAAATAAATATGAATTGGTTATATGCCTCGGTTGTGGCCTATAACAGGTAGTCTTTAAATATGCCATACCTAGAATGCATCCCCCTCCAAGCCCCCCCCCCATCCACAATGAATTCAGTATTTAAGATTTGGTTCAAGTGTTACCTGCTCATGGAAGTTTTCTGCTCTTCCCCTTCTTCTCCAAGACTGAGTTGGTGCACCTCCTTTGTGCTCCTCCGAATATTCTGTATATACCTCTGACACACTATTTGTAAAATAAATATTAATCATTTGCTTTCTTTACTGTCTCCTTAATTACACCATGAGTCCCTTGAGGGGAAGAACCATGTTTTGTTCATTTCTTTCCCTTCACAATCCAGGATACTAGTTGTACTTAATAGGCATTCAAAAAATATTTGCTGGATGAGCACATAATTAAATGAGCTCTACAATCTGGCAGAGAGGATAAAACTGTGCATACATAAATATAGTTCTAGGTGGAAAGTCGTATATGGCCTAAGAGGAGAGTCACCTAAGTTTTTTAGGGAATGAAGAGGAGGAGGAAGCTGGTTACATCTGGCTGAGGATATGAGGCAAGGATAACAGAAATTATATCTGAGGTTTCCTAGGAATATACACAGTAGAGCATATATGGTATCAAGAGATGACAAGAAGCATAGAAGGAACAATGTGAGCAGAAACATAGCACTGGAAAAACATAAGGCAGGTAAGAGAAAATGTCAATATTTTACTTAATTGAAGCATAGTGTGATAAATAGCAAAGATAGGATGGTAGGTACTATGACTGCCTAAAAAGATAACTGAGGAGCCATAGTAATCTTTGAACAAAGATATACCTAGAATTGGCTTTTAGGCAAATTAAGTGTGACATCTATATAAGGAATAAACTAGAGCCTAGAGGCAAGGAGGCCAGCTAGGAGCCTCTTGCGATATTGGGGAAAGAGTCCACATGAGTAGAACTAAGAGAGGTGCAGTGGGATTGGAAAGGAGA
This sequence comes from Rhinolophus sinicus, assembly GCF_036562045.2. NCBI lineage: Eukaryota > Metazoa > Chordata > Mammalia > Chiroptera > Rhinolophidae > Rhinolophus > Rhinolophus sinicus. Next base: position 9,690,444 of record NC_133765.1, read on the forward strand.
CAGATGCAAAAAGTAAGTTATTGGCCCCAGGAGCCAGTAAAACAGAAGGGGAGGAGGAATAAAAAGAACCTTAAGTGTCCTAACATGGTGCCTGGGCGGATATGATAATGACAATGTCATTGGCAGAAATGAGAAGCCTATGGAGATGGGGTGAGAGCTGAGATGATGAAATGCCAGCAAAATTTCCAGCATGAGGTGAATAGTAATTATTTTGAAAACAGCTCAGAGAGAGCTTGGAATTAGAATTAGAATTTGGGAAGTCATCTAGCCAAAAGTTACTAGTTAAATCCATGAGATAGCCAATGGGACAGCAGCAAGAGAGGTAGAAAGAAACCCAGAAGGATACATTATTTTTCTATTTAAGCAGTGCTTGTCATCACAGCATAGAGTTAAAAGCTAGAAAACGCCAAGTTGGATGAGGACTAAGAAAGGAACACTGAACTTGGAGACCATTGAACTTGGCCATTGGTCATTTCTCTGTAAGGAAAACACCTTTACTTGAAATAAGTAAAGGTTTAAGTTGCTCCTGAGGGAGAGCTAACAAGTACAGTTGTCTCTTCTGTTTCCTGTTGAAAGAGCTAACTAGCAGCGTAGCTCTTATGAGGTATGGGTGGAGAGCTTTGTTATTGTCGCTGTTTGTCATTGATAAGGAGGCACTGGGAGAAAGGGAGAAACTGAAAATGCAAGACAGACCATTGAGATTTGTAAGATGAGTATTATCTTCATTTTAAAGATGAGGAAACTGAGGCTCAGAGAGGTTAAATAATTTGCCCACAGCCGAAACCAGTAACCAGCAGAGAAGGAAATTGAATCTTGGTTTGTGTGACTCAAAGACTTAAGGTCTTCTGTTCATGTGATGCTCACCAGCTCCATACCAGATGTCAGAAAGTATAAGTCTAATAAATCTCTCAGTGGAGACATAGAAAATGTATCAATGACTGGCTATTATTTTTGCTTGCATTTTTAAAGTAGCTTTGTGATATTCTGTAAAATCACATTTTATAGAGATGCCACTCTATAAAAATGTTACTCAAAGAGTTAGAAAGTTACCTAGCTGTCCCAAATTTCTCTTCTGCTTAGATGGCTTCCGTGTTCCCTCTGTCACTGACGCTGAACAGGTGAATCACTTCTATGAAGGACATTGGGCTTGAAGCAGAACAGGTTTAACCTCATATAATTTACACCTTTACCACACGACTAGATAATTAAGATTTAAATATTTTAATTTAAAAAGCCTTTCTTTCTACCTCCTACTGGTCTAGACTAAAACAAGGATCTGGTTTTCAAACAAGTCAAATAAACAAAAAGGTCCAGTACTTAAAATCAAGACAGAGCACCCAAATTCAATAATGCCAGAGAAGGGTCTAGACATAGTAAAGAACCTGGCCCTAAAGTACACCTCTAAATATCTTTTGTTTCCAAAAATAATATTGATTTAGCTGATTACAATCTGGGTATGTAGGTGTGTATGAAATACAATGCTTACAAAATAATTTTGAACACACTACGCATATACTAAGTTTTATTTTCCTGGTAAACTCGTTTACAGGCTTAAAATAAAGAAGGTTTGTAAGACCTAAAACTTATACACTCTTCGGTGCCCTTGTAAAGACACACAATGTAAAATTGTTAAGGTCCCTTCCAAGGCGCTGGAGGAGACTGAAGTAAAGAGTGGCCCTGAAGCAAAGAGTGGCCCTGAAGCTTAATCTTTATTAGCTCTGAGAAAAGCTGCCTCTGGCTGCAAATCACTTTTAGAGGAGTTGTTATTTCATGTGACCCTCTTTATTTACCTACTTTCATTTGTTGTCCCTGAGTGTTTATTTGAAAGAAGCCATCCCATCCCTTGTACTTGGTCTGTTTTGCCTCTGTGCTACGGCTATTTTCTCATCCAGAATGATGCCACATTTTTTAGCGCTCTCATTTGGTGCTTCTTTGAATGATTTATTTTGCCTTCAGTGCAGAAAACATAAAATGATGATAAAAACCTCAGTGTTGGGAATAACTTGCACTCAAACTTCTTACTCTTGGTGATTTCCTCATGGTACTTACTTTTCAGGAAAGCTGATGTGAAAATTACTCAGCTTGAGAAGCCCCAAATCAAAGAGTTTGAAGATATTTGTGTCATCTTTCTATCCTGTGCAGAAGTCCTTCCTAAAACATCCATAATGGAGAAACTCATAACTCTATGATCAGAAATTTTGTCTTTTTATTGAGCTGATCTTCATCACATATTTGAAGATTGTTGTCATATCCCATTCAGCCCTCCCCATTCTCAAAGTGTTTTTTTAATGTAAACAGACTCGTTTCTATATTAATTTTATTTGTGACATTGTTTCTAGACCGTCTTACTATCTATGTGCATCTGCATATATTCCAATTTACCTCTAAAAATGTGTATTTTTAGAGGTAAATAAAAAGCACAATATTTCACATGCTATATGGAGTATAATGGCCTTTTTCTGGACAGTGTATGTTTTATTAATACAACCTAACATTTCCTGATGAGACATCAATGCCTAAGTCACATAATGATTCATTCAATAGATACTTATTACAGCATGCCATGTGCTTTACTTGGGATATAAAGTGAAATATGATGTACTTCTTATTCTCAATTTGATTAATAAATAAAGGATCTTTTTGTTCAAGTGTTATGATAACAGGGAAAATTTCCCAAAGGAGAAGATGCTTTAACTGCGTTTGAAACTATAGGAGTCACATGGACAAAGAAGGTGGCTATGGTTAGCAGATGTCAGCCAAGTGGAGGAATCAGTCTGAGTATGGAGAGGGCAGCACGAAGCAGCATGACGCCATTTAGGAATGACAGAGAGAAGAGAGACTGTGAGAAATAAAGGTGCTGAACTTAAGATTTTAAACTTTATCTTGACAGCTATGGGGAACTACTAAATGATAGTCAGATTTGCATTTTAGGATGATAACTCTGGCAGCAGCAGGACAGAGTCAGAATGGGCCAGACCAGGATACTGTGAAAATAATCCAGGGGAGACATAGTGAGAACCTGGACCAGGACAGAGGAAATAGAAACGCAGAGGAGAGTGACAGGGTTAGAAACTGCCCCACTTGATGACCTGAGAGACACAGAAGAAATGCACATTGGAGAGAAGGTAGGGAATGGTAGCAGATAACATACCGGTTAAACAGGTACTTTAGATTCAGATGAATTTCAGGTTGTGTGACCTTAAATGATTTAATTTCATCAAACCTTAACATTCTGCAAAATAAGATAATATCACCTTTACGGCAGGGATCTTATACAGACTAAACAATGGATAAAGTGTTTACATGTTTTATCCAGTGTATACTGTATAGCAAGTGCTTGATACAGTAGTAGATAATTGTGGTTAGTTGTTTATAGTGATGGTGATTATGCTGGTGCAATTCAGCAAAATAGAGAAGCAGGAAGAGCAAGTCTGTGGAAGAGACAATGATATTATAAGAGGAGTTCATATTTGTATAGTGCTTTTCAATTTTCAAATTTCTTTGGTATCCATTATCTCATTTCATGTTCAAAAGAACTCTGTAAGACTTATTTATTTCATCGCTAGGACTCCATTTTAGGAAAATAGCCCAAAATGAGAATAAATAATGGAAAATGTTTATGAGATATGGTAACTTTTTTAAAAAGCAGAGTGCAAAATTTTATATACAGAATAATTTCAATTGTACATTTAAAGTAGCCTACAAGAAAAAAACCAACACATGAATTTTTTCTGGATGGTTGGATTGTAAATGATTGTTTTATTCTTCTTAATATATTTCAGTGCTTTTCTAATTTTCTATAATGGATATGAATTACTTTTATAATGGAAGGAGGAATGGTACACGTTTCTTTTGTTTTTCTTTGTCTTATTAATAATGCCTTGTTAAATAGATAGCTTAGTCATTACTATTATCTCCATTTTATAATACTAACACTTCTATTGATAATAATAACTATAACTAACACTTAGAAAGTACTTACTATGCGCCAGTCATTGTCCTAAGTATCTTAATAGGTATTAGGTTTAGATATGAGTTTAGAGTTTATTAGAATTGTCTCATTTTTATGTATTTGGCTGTAAATAACAGAAATGTCAAATTGGCTGAAACAAAAATGGCATTTATTGGCTTACATAACTAGAAAAATGTAGAGGTGAAGGGGTAGAGAGCAAGCACGGTTCTGATCAGGATTTCCACACACATCTCTGTGATCCTCCTGGTCCTCATGTGGCAGCTTCATCCACAGGCTAACAATGAGTTATCTGCAACAGTTTCAGATCCTACACTAAATCAAAACAGGAAATGGTCCAGAAGAAAAGACAGCTCCTGCCCCAGCCTTGCAAGCAAGAGTCCTGAGATTCTCTGGTTGAAAAATTTAGGTCACATACCCATTCCTGAGTCAATAACTGAGAGATGGGGTGGGAGGAGGGGCAAAAATACAATCTGCTGAGTGTCTTAAGTCAACCAGGACCTCCCAAAGATATAGAGGTGAGGGAAGTGTGTGTGTGTGTGTGGGGGGGGGGGGGGTGATAACTGAAAATCAAATAGGAAGGGAGAATTGGGGAAAGGATATTAGGTAGGAAATAGACAATGTCAGTGACTATATTTCTCAACATTCATTTTAGTTTGGATCTTACTGCCAGGAAAACTTCATCTTTCCCCCTTCCAAAATGTCTTTCCTGGGATCCTTATTTTGGTACTCCATTTATTATTTTATGCATCATTAAATATATGTTGTTTAGCTAGTCTATGAAACTGCAAAGCTTTAAATTACTTGAAAACCTTTGAGTTGAAAGTAAGATGTAGAAAAAGCTAATATAACATACTCTTCTTCTTTGACTTATTGACAGTGTTTGTTTGTTTGTTGTTTTAATTAAGAAAAGTCAGAGAGTGAGCCTAGCTATCTCAGGCAGAGCCTCACAAAGTAAGAGGGGTTTGATGGAACCCCAAGGTCTGTTCCTGTTTATTTGTTTGTTGTTGTTTTGTTCTGTTTTTATTTTTTAATATATAACAGCTTTATTGAGAGGTAGTTTACATACCATACAATACACCCATTTAAAGTGTATATAACTCAATGCTTTTTAGTACATTCACAGAGTAGTGCAACAATTGCCAATTTTAGAACATTTTCATTACATCAAAAAGAAACACTGAACCCATTCGTAGTCAGTCTCCATTCCCCCCTGCCTCCCTCCCCCAAGCTTTAGGCAACCACTAAGTTACTTTCTGTATCTATGGATTTACCTTTTCATATAAATGGAATCATAAAATATGTAGTCTTTGATGACTGGCTCCTTTCACTAAACATATTGTCAAGGTTCAACTATGTTACAGCATGTATCAGTACTTCATTCCTTTTTATTGTTATATAATATTTCATCATATATATATATATATATATATATATATATATATATATATATACCACATCTCATTTAACCATTCATCAGTTGATGGATATTTAGGTTGTTTCTACTTTTTGGCTATTATGAATGATGTGTTTATGGACATTTGTGTACAAGTTTTTGTGTGGACATATGTTTTAATTTCTCTTGGGTATATACCTAAAAGTAGAATTTCTGGGTCATATGGTAGTTCTCTGTTTTGTAGGTCTTATCAGAACCCATAAAATACTACTTTAAGGTAACCAAACTCAAAGATTGCTATGTAGAACTAAAAGATAATACATCGATTGACAATGGGGTTACAGATTTCAAGAGACCAGAATATTCATACTAGCTATTTGGGGAATATCCTTTTCCATATCAGGTATATAAGAAACTGAAAATTACTTCATTTAATTTTTAATTTAATACAACTGTCTAAGGCTTAGAGAGATTAGATCATTTTTTCCTGGTTTCATAGAAATTAGGTGAAAACAATAGGATTTGAACCCAGATCTTCCTCTTTCCAGACCTGTCTCTCTTACCCCTTTTGCCATGATAGTCGGACATATCTGAATGAATATTTCCATCCACTGACTGCAGATAGAAACTTCCAGAAAGGAAGTTTAGGAAAGCAATGTACATTTTTATATATTTTTTTGTTTTTCAAGAATGAACAACAATAGGAAATTTTTATACATACAAATAATATCGTTTATATTGTTATTATTAAATGCATAAAGTAGTCAAAATACCGACTTTTGCTTTTTTGTGGATTTCTGACACATTTTGAAAAAAAAGACTTGAAATCAATTAATGCAGCAAAAGAGTTAAGCACTAGATTAGACACATACTCCTTAAACACCACCAAATATCTCAGTGCTCATTTGTTAGAAATGAGTATTTCCCGTATTTTCATCCACAATTATATTCCCTCTGCAGGTAGCTATTTGAAATAAGCATTTGCTAACTCTCAGTAGCTTTACTCTCAAAAGGTGACCTGATATCCAAATTCTGGAGGCACCTTGATGTGGCTTTCTTTCTACTGACTTTTGTTCCTAATCGCATTTTCTGGCACACCTCCTCAAAAGCATAGTCAGCAGCATTCAAGGCAGCTCCTGGATTCCTGCCCTACAGGGACGTTTGATGATGACTGTACTATTTTGAGATAAAAAGGGTTCTGCATCCAGCAGCCCAGAAACATATTCTAAATCAGTCTTTAAACCCCTCATTACATTTTACATGATGAAGGCTGCTGAAGACTTGAGTTGTTTCCAGATACACTATTGTAAATCATGTCTCACTCCTTTTTGGGATGGGCTGCAGACCATACAAGGGAGCTATTCACTGTGTGGTGACTAACCCCCCTGTCATATCTTCAGATGTTGCTAATCTTGGAATGGCCAGATTTGCTCCAGATCTTTACAGAAAACCAGGGTTGTACCATCTGTACTTTGCTGGTATTCACACACTAAATTACATAGCCATGATAAAATATTATGAAATGAAGATTCATCCTGAGAAGTTTTGTTAAATTTGTTAGATGTGGTGTGCTGATGTGAGAAAACATTTTTTTTCCCTTTGAAATGCATACTGAAGAGTATCCAGGGGTAAAACTGAAAAGTAAGAGTTTGCCCCTAAAAGAAGAGCCTGTGAGAAGCAGAGAATTGAATATTTGATACAAATACAGTTGATCCTTTAACAAGGTGGGTGGGGAGAGCAGTTAGCAGTGCAGACGCCCAAAAATCCATGAACAACATTTGAATCCCCAAAATCTTAGCTACTAATAGACTGCTGTTGACCAGAAGCATTATCAATAACATAAACATAAACATATTTTGTATATTACATGTGTTATGTACTGTATTCTTACAATAAAGTAAGCTAGAGAAAAGAAAATGTTATTAAGAAATCATAAGGAAGAGAAGATACATTTACAGTATTTACTGAAAAATTCCACATATAAGTAGACCCACACAGTTCAAAACTGTGTTGTTCAAGGGTCAACTGTAATTTTAAAGTGCATAACTATTACTTGAATCATTGAGATTTGACTATGTGTGCAACCTTTCAGGTCTGATAGAAATTATGTACACTGAAGTGCACAGAGAACAGTAAAGATAAATTATGAGGCAAATGTATCAACTGACGTGTTTGATGAGGATAAGTGATACGTGAATACCAGAAGATCAAGTTAACATCATCAAATAAAAAGATTGTAACAGTTTCAAGTCATAAAGACTGATGTATGGGGCAATAACCCATCCTTGCAAGAGAAGTTATTCTGTAGTGGTTGTTTTTAATCTTTTGCTCTTGGCTGCTGCCCTAGATAAATTAAGGTTGAAGCTTTCAGGATCTATGAGGTTGAATTTACAGTGACAAAGGGTGCAGATAGGTCTAAGGATTTGTGCCTTCAATGATAGGTTTTCTATATAATTTCTCATCGTGCCATTTTGCTTAGTTCTTTATAAAGAAAACTGGGATGTTCAATCCTGAGCTCTGTTTTATCTATCACTCAGCTATGTTATAAGTCAATTCTGAATTGAGTTCAGAAGTATCTGATGAAAACCAAACAAGTGAGCTCTCAACCACCCATCTAACTTTATGTGTTAAATCCATGACCACTTATTACTCAAACTGCTACCCCCATTTTTAGCCATTCCCTTGAGGAAATGCAAGGATGTATTTTTTTAAAAGTCAGTTTTACCCTTGGTTGAGAAATTCTGCCAAAAGGAGACCTGGGAGTGAGAAAAGAGAAGGGACAGGTAAGACAGAGAAAATCATGGTGAGACAATTAGTTAAAGTGAACTTTGGGGATTGTTTAAGTTCCACTTTGTATCAAAAACTAATGCAGTACCATTTGGCTTGTGTATGAGCATGCTTAGTAAATACCTCAAAATTTCCTTAGTTAGTAACAATTTTTGCCTGCCACTAAGTCACTTTGAATTATTGAGCATTAATCAACATTAAGGGAAACTAGATATTCTCAAGCAATTGCTGACACCTTAAACACTTACAGCCTATAGCTACCAAATTCCTGGGCCAAAGATAGTCTATATTTGTGTGGTGATAGTATTTTCTAAAGCTAAAATTGAGACATATCATCAGATAATGAGGTGAAATATTTTAAATCAGACTAGCCACCATACTACTTAACAGTTAAAAATAGTATTTTCCCATTCTATACTCTGTTCATAATTGCTTTCATTGTTGTGTATTGGCCAACCTTGACCTTAATCACACCCTTTCATTCTGGTAGAAACCAACACAAAGAACATGTATTAAAGGGGGTGGGGGGAAATGTGCAGAAATAAATAGTGTAAAATAACTGGAAATCATGGTGCTTAGATATTAATTTTCTTCAGTAATGTTAGGTCATTATTTTTAATAAAATTTATTTGTTAGAACAGTTGTTAGGCCATTTTTAAAAACTAGCTTACAACTCTGGCACATCTGATTTGCAAGAACAAAAGAGAGAAAAGCAATCCTGCTATATTCAGCATTGGGAAGATTATTCTTAGAGTATTGTATACAATTTTGGTTTCCCTAATTGTAGAGAGATGTGCACAACTTGGGAATAGTCCCCAAAAATCAACCAAACTGTCAAAGGCTAGAAGATAAGCCATATGGAATTTATCTTCCAGTTATACTCACACAAATGGGAAATAATGAATGTTCATGTTTATTCATCACAACATTATTTATAATGACAAAAGACTGGAATCCACCTAAAAGTTGATCAACATGAGACAGGTTAGGTGAATTACAGTGCAGCTATGCAATGGAATTGATGGAAGCTATAAAAAAGATTGAGGAAACTCTATATTGTGTTAGGGAAAGATCTCCAAGACATATTGTTAAGTGAAACAAGTTCAGAACGGTGTATGGAGTATGCTAGCATCATATTCAAAAGTAAAAGAAAGGATGATATATACTTATATCTGCCTGTGTGTGATAAAAATAATCTCTGGAAGAATACACAAGAAATCAATTAGGGTGATTACTTATAAAGGTCAGGTGGGAAGTGAAATGAATGGGAGATGGAGGAGCAAAGAGACTTTATGTTATAGCTTTTTATACTTTTAGATTCTTGCAAATGTGTTACTTACTAAAATACTAAATAGATAATTTTAAACAAACAGCAAAAATGAAAAGAAATAATACAAAAAATCACGAGAGGGATGAAGCATCCACATTTATGAAGAGCCCCAAGTAATACATCTTATCTAAATATTTCCATAATCAGTATAAATTACCATATGGTTAACTCGATTGCAAAGACAAACAATGAATGAATTGATTGTGCCATAATATAGTTCACTCATGATTCAAAGACATGGCCCTAATTCACAAAATAGAAGATTGAATTAGTAACTGATTTTTCCAAAATGATAAAGAATTAGTCAATGAAAGAATAATAAAATTCACTATTCCCTGGATCAATAATATTTATAAAGCACTTTACCGTTTGCAAACTGCTTTCACATATATTTTCTCATTTGATCCACCTTTACAAAAACATTATGTGGTACGTAGGACAGAAATGTCTATTTTTCATTTTATAAATACAAATAAGAAATCGGAATAAAAAGAAGATGAACACTTGCAGATTTTCTCCGCCAACAGGACAGGATATTTGCAATTGGAACTAGCTTGAAAAATGAGGAATTATATGATCACTTGCCTTGCCAAGTCACTGAACCCCTTAGAAATACTTATAGCTTTAAAATTCTTCTACTGCTTTTTGCCAAGAGTAATTTCTCAATTATTTATTTTCCTTTGTTCTGGTGCAGCGATTTAGCCAAATTTCTGACTTATCTCATTTCTTCGTAGTAAAAGGCATAGAAAACCTTTTTATTTTCCATCCATTCCATGTTAAATTGTGATGTAATAATTATGGAAGAGAGCTTGTGAGAGTACAGATTCCTGGTACCTCTCTCCAAAGGTTCTGAGTCATTGAATCTTAGGTGGAGTCTAGGAATCTGCTTTTTTTTTTTTTTGTCAGCATGTGACTATCCTTATACAGGTGGTCTGATCATTGCCATAAATAATATGTTCAACAGCAAGTGACTAGTTATTTGTAACTCAGTGTGACTGATTAAAATCAGTCAGATTTTCTTTCCAAGATCATTATTGTTCCTGCAAAGTGACGAAGGCATGGAGCTAGAAGTAATGATTAGCCTCTAGTGAGTTGAAAAGAAAGCTGTGGTGACAGCACAAGTGCTAATATTTGCCTAGCGTTCAGGAAAAGACTTACAAAATTAAATTAAAACTCATCAGATTTATTTCCTTTACTTCTGGAAATCTGAAAATATGAGATTGAACTCATCTTGGAGGGTCTGAGCAAGCTGCCTATTTGCTTCGGAGGAGAATTTTAAGTGTTGACGATGTCTATTAAAGACCTAAGTGGTTTGAGATTTGGTTACCCTGGTGACTGCTTCTCTCTCTCTGCAGCGCTGCAGCAATTTGAGATCTGGTAGAGCACATCAATTTACAGGTTCCCAATTCCGTCTAGAGGAGAGGGAACTGAAACCACCGAGGACTCATCATAGAGGACCCTGTGTACAGAACTGCCTCCCCGCTGCAATCCTGGTGAAGCTCCAGTCTGGCTTTCTTCAGAGTTTGGACCAACATTTATCTTTCTTCAGGTGGCTTCTCCATAACAGAATTTCATGAAAGCTGCTTTAAAATTATTTAAAGTAGCTTAATGCCTTAAGCACACCTTTGTCATTGGCTTGACTTTTATAGTTTTAAATAACTTTCTGAGTGTTTTTAACTTTGTACTCCTGCCCCAAGGCAATTATTACAAAGGACATACTTTTATTAATTGAAATAATAAATACTTTTTAGGTGCTCTAATAAAGTGCGGTGATTTAACATTTAAATAGTATATTGACTCATTCTAGAACAGCCATAGAGCACATTTCTGTAAAAGCCAAATGGAAAAATGCAGAGGGAGAATAAACCCAATGAAAAATTAAATAATGGTGCACTAGGTGAGATCACAGAAACAATAGAGAGCATTGTAGGAAAAATCTCCTCATGAGTTTTGGAAAGACATATTCACCAGGAATTTCATTTGCTAACTATTTTTCTTCGATTCAAAAATTATCAAGTGTTAGCTTATCTTGTTGCCCTGTTGGTAGAGTACGTCCTCTACGTAAAAAAGAGTCATTCTGAGCTGTAACCACTTACTGACCTTATGAAGTCACTGAATAAATATTGGCCAATTTCTCCACACTCGGCCTCTGTTAGTTGACCATTAGTCTGATTTCCAAGAAGGGAATAGATAGATACAGCAACCATAAGCTTGTCTACGGATAAAACTGGATTCCTATTACATTTGCTTCAAATCCTTTTAAACTCTCCTTCACAAATAAAACAGCAAGGAGCCTTAGAAGGGTGGATCTGCTTATGTCTCTTGGTGAGATCTTGATCTGAAAATCTTGTAACAGCTGAAAGATGTTGACCAGGACAGAAGCCTGAGAGGCTTGCTAGAAACAACAGTCTCGAAGGAAGAGTGAACTGGGCTCTCATTAGTTAGCTTTGTCTTCCTCATTCATGTCTTACCCCCAGTTTCCTCATCCTGAGTTGCACACACAGACATTTTTCAACGTTAGGAAGATGAAAGTAGGCAATCTGGAAAGTGCAGGAAACAGCCATAGCTGCTGCCATGTAATTCCAGACCAGCGTTATCCAACAGCTCTTTCTGAGATACAGCCATGTTCTACATACATGCTGTCCAACACAGAAGTTACTAAGCACTTGGAAATATGCCTAGTGTGAGTGAGGAACTGAATTTTAATTTTTTTTAGTTTTAATAAATGTAAATGTAGCCACATGTGACTGGTGACTACTGTATTGGACAGTACAATTTTAGACTTTTGGGTGGCTTTTTCAGATATTAGAGGGCAAATCCAGATTTCTTGACAGGTTGAGTTGAAATCTTTACCTTGACCAACTCCTGAGTTTGAACCCAAACTAAAAGAAGAAAGTAGTTAAAAAGTGAAAAGGTAGTGAGAAAAAAAATATCTGTTATTGAGATAGAAGGAGAAAACATATACAATTAATTCTAAACCAAGTAGAAAAGATAGAAAAGAAAAATTTAGTTGATCACCTGAACATTTGGTATCTATACAATGCTGAAAAACAATTTTGCGTTGTATTTTTTTGAAACTGAATGAAGTGAATGAGCAGATAAATTTGGCATTATGTAACATGGTGAAATATAAATGAAAAACAAACACCAGGCAGGCCTAAGTGGATGTGGATTAAATTAAATATTTACACTCTACACAACAGAGCTTTTGTAAAGGGCAATTTTATAAACCAGAAACTTTAATAACAAAAGGGTTGGTGGGAATGGTTTTATTTTGTATAAGACCTGCTGTTTGACACCTAGGCCAAAGGCCAGCTGCCAGCAGGTGCCTTAGGTATCACAAAATAAAATGACCCAGTTGTGTTTATCTGTATTAGTGTGTATAAGAGAATAAAAAGATGGGTGGTACATAAACCAATCAATGTTGATAGTAGTTGTTTTAGTTAGGTTTTGTTGTTGTGATTGCCTTCATCCTTTCTGTTTTCTCCAGATTTTCAGCATTGAGCTGAAAAATTCCTTTTTTTTTTTCAAAACAGAAAAGCATAGAGAATAATATAGTAAACATTCATGTGCCTACCACCCAGATTGAACAGTTTTTCATAAGTTGTTATGTTTGCTTTGACTATTTCTTTAAAAAAAAAAAAACAAGAAAGAAATAAAACACTGTAACTACAGCTGAAGCCCCTATGTACCCTTCCCCAGTCCCGTTGTCCCTTTAGCATAAGTTTCATGTATTTTTCCACACATTTGAAGTACTTTTCCTACACTTGTATATATTCATGAACAATATATAGCACTATTTTAGTGTTCTAAAATTCACAGTGTTTTCCAGAGAAGACATACAAAAAGCCTGTGGGGACATGAAAAGATGTTCAACATCATTAATCATTAGGAAAATGCAAATCCAAACCACAATTTGATATCATCCTACACCTGTTAGAATGGCTATTGTCAAAAAGACAAGAGATAACAAGTGTTGGTAAGACTGTGGAGAAAAGGGAATCCTGTGCACTATTGGTGAGGATGTACATTGCTGCAGTCACTATGGAAAACAGTACGGAACTTCCTCAAAAATTAAAAATAGAAATACCATATCATTCAGCAATTCTACTTCTGGGTGTGTATCTAAAGAAAAAGAAGTCAATATCTCAAAGAGATATCAGCACCCCCATGTTTATTGTAGCATTTCTCACAAATAATCAAGACATGGGAGCAACTGAAATGTCCATCCATAGATGACTGGATCAAGAAAATGTAATATATAGATACAATGGAATATTAATCCTGCCTTTTGTGACAACATGGATAGAGTTTGAGGGCATTATCTTAAGTGAAATAAGTCAGACAGATAAGGACAAACACTATATGATCTCGCTTATATGTGGAACCTAAAAACTCCTGAACTCAGAAGCAGAGAGTAGATTGGTGGTTTCCAGGGACTGAGTGGTGGGGGAGTGGAATGTTGGTCAGAGGGTACAAACTTCCAGTTATAAGATGAATAAGTTCTGAGGATCTAAGGTACAACATGGTGACCGTAGTTAACAATACTGTAGTTCATACTTGCAAGTTGCTAAAAGAGTAGATCTTAAATGTTCTCACCACAAAAAACAAATGGTAATTATAAGGTGATGGAGACGTTAACCAACCCTACTGTAGGGTTATGCGAGCATATTTCACAATACATAAGTGTAACAAATCACGACTTTGTACACCTTACACTTACACAATGCTGTTGTATGTTGTAGGTTCGAGGACTTGCCCAAGGCGAAATAGGTAACGAGGAAGAACCTGCAATCAAACTCTGGTCATTGCAGGCAGGAGTTTCTGTACCACAACACTTTCCCTCCTGTGGTGCCTTGGGAAGCTCAAGTGCTGCACAGTGCTGGGCAGAATTCTCCCTTGCTGACGAGGGAAAGGCAAGAAATGAGAAATCAGTAAGGGAAAAGAAAAATAGAGCAAGTGAGGAAAATAGTCCTTGTGGTCAGGTAGGTAGTGTTACTAACTTTTGCCCTGGATGTCCATCACTTGCAAAAGACAGACCAAAGTTTATGAGGATTGAGAGGAGAAGCAGCTTAGATATCATTCCACCGCATTTTCAGTGCCCGTTAGAAACCCAAGGGTTGGAGGGTAGGGCTGAAGGCAACTCTTTACTTCCCCCTAGAGCAGTGTTTTCCAAATTATAGGAGGTTCTAAGGATATTTTCAGATGTCCCAGTATAGGCATTCGTTGGATGAAGAGATCTTTTTAAGTTGTTTTTATCCTTCTCTACCTGGTGTGTTGAGCAGTCTGAACCGAGTGGAGTACAAGCACGAAATGTTTTCTTTTTCACCTTTTGCCATGCTCAATGAGATCCCCTTTTCCCTTTTTTTTCAGGAAAGAAGGGAAAGGGGAAAAATGTCTCTTCCCTACTAAGTGATGTCTGATCCTCTCTTGGCAGCATTGCTTCTCTGGCTAAAACTTACTGATTATTGATATTCCCTTGTTCCAGGCATCCAAATTCTGATTCTCACATTAGTGTGGCAGTGAGTTCTTCAGTGCGCCTTGCATAGTTCCCTGACATCAGACGGTCACTCTGGCTTGACCACTTCAGTTGTCCCTCAGCTCCCTTTCCCAGGGGTCATGGCTAGGCATGCAATCAGACTCCTCCAAGGCCTCTGTCTCTGCATCCCCTGCTGGGTTAGCAGCTCCAAACTGGGAGACTGATCCAACTTCCAGTGAGGAGAGATGCCATCTTTCTCACTATTGTGTGATCTCTGTTAGTGCTCTCTCAGGCTCCTCACTGCCTCAGGCCAAATCACACTGCCTCACACCAGACCAAGTCTGAGGAGTCAGGCCTGATGATTTCTCCAGCCTCTCTCCAGGCCTCTGCTTTTAGGGACTTAAGGGGGCATAATGAAGGAAGCATAAAGTAGCAGGAGCAGGCTCAGCTGCCTCCTGATAAACACTAAGAAGGTATCCGACCTCGATTGTTTTCAACTCTCTATAGATGGTGGGGGCACAAAAAACCTTTTTTGTTCTCAGCCTGAGATCTCAGTCGCTGGTTCTGATTACATCAAAGAGAAATTCTCCTCCGTTCTAGTATGCCTAAGTCACCTCTCTACCATTTTTAGTTTCCTTTTTCAAGCAGAGAGAGCAAGCCTTCTTCAGGCAATGGCTGCCTACAGACTAAAATCATTTGGCTTTCCTTGTGTTTATTTTCACAGTATATTTTCTTTGCGACAAATGATACTGGTTTTCCATTTACCATAGTGATATAAGGTTTTGTTTTTAAATAAACTTATGTAAGTTGTTTAAAGTAATTTTGTTTTAAAGAAAAATATTTGGTTGATAATTGTACAGATGGTAAGTGGATATGGAAAAGTAGTGAAATTGGCATTTGAAAGACTAAAGTTTATGAAACTTAGAAATGTGCCTTAGAAATAAGAGGTAAATTATAATAAAACATTAGAAGGAGAAATTAAAAAAAATCCCATTTACAATTGCTTCAAAGACTATAAAATACCTGGGAATAAATTTAACCAAAGAAGTAAAAGGTCTGTACTCAGAAAATTGTAAGACACTGAAGAAAGAAATGAAAGAAGATAAAAATAGATGGAAACACATCCCATGTTCATGGATAGGAAGAATTAATATAGTTAAAATGTCCATACTGCCTCAGGCAATATACATATTCAACACAATTCCTATCAAACTACCAAGGACATTTTTCACAGAAATAGAACATATAATCCTAAAATTTATATGGAACCATAACAGCAATCTTGAGAAATAAGAACAAAGTGGGAGGTATAACAATACCTGACATCAAATTATACTACAAGGCTACAGTAATCAAAACAGCATGGTACTGGCATAAAAACAGACACATAGATCAATGGAACAGAATAGAGAGTCCAGAAATAAATCCATGCCTATATGGCCATTTAATCTACGACAATGGAAGCAAGAATTTATGGTGGGGTAAAGACAGTCTATTCAATAAATGGTGCTGGGAAACCTGGACAGACACATGCAAAAAAATGAAGCTGGACCACCTCCTTACACCATATACAAAAATAAATTCAAAATGGCTTAAAGACTTAAATGTAAGATCTGAAACCATAAAATTCCTAGAAGAAAATATAGGAAGAAACTTCACAGACATTACCCAGAGTAAGATTTTTACTGATATATCCCCTCGCACAAGGGAAGTAAGAGAAAAAATAAACATGTGGGATTACATCAAACTAAAAAGTTTTTTCACAGCAAAGGAAACCATCAATAAAACAAAAAGGGATCCTACTGAATGGGAAAAGATATTTGCCAATGATATATCTGATAAGGGGTTAATATCACAAATTTATTAAAAAACTCACTCAACTCAACTCCAAAAAAACAAACAACCCAATTAAAAAATGGGCAGAGCACATGAAGAGACATTTTTCTAAAAGGGACATACAGGTGGAAAACAGACATATGAAAAAATGCTCAACCTCACTAACTATCAGAGAAATGCAAATAAAATCCACAATGAGATACCACCTCACCCCAGTCAAAATGGCTATCATCAATAAATCAACAAACAACAAGTGCTGGTGAGGATGTGGAGAAAAGGGAACCCTTGTGCACTGTTGGTGGGAATGCAGATTGGTGCAGCCACTATGGAAAACAGTAAGGAGATATCTGAAAAATCTGAAAATGGAACTACCTTATGATCCAGCAATTCCACTCCTAGGTATCTATCTGGAGAAATCCAAAACTCTAATGCAAAAAAATTTATGCTCTCCTATGTTTATTGCAGCACTATACACAATAGCCAAGACATGGAAACAACCGAAATGCCCATCTGTAGACAACTGGATTAAGAAACTGTGGTACATTTATACAATGGAGTATTACGCAGCCATAAAGAAGAAAGAAATCTTACCATTTGCAACAACGTGGATGGACCTAGAGAACATTATGTTAAGTGAAATAAGTCAGACAGAGAAAGACAAATACCATATGATCTCACTTTATGTGGAATCTAAAGAAGAGGATAAGTGCATGAACTAATCAGAAACAGTTCCGGAGACATAGAGGAAAAACTGAGGGTTGCTAGATGGGAGGGAGGTGAGGATAAGGGGGAAGGTGAGGGGATTAGAAGACAGTCAGTAACCACAAGATGGCCACGGGGTTACGAAAGTTAATTTGGGGAATGTAATCAATAATGTTGTAAAGATTTTGTAGGGTATCCAATGGATACTTGTCTTATTAGGAAGACCACCTCAGGGATGATGTAGATGCCTGATCACTGCACTGTACACCGGAAGCTGAAGCTGAATAATAATGAATGTCAACTACAAGTTACAAGAAGCGGAGTACAGCATTAGGAATAGAGACAGTGGAAATGTAATGGCTCTGTGCGATGTCAGAGGGATAGTGGATGGGGGAGGGGGGTTGACACAGTGTGAGGGATTTAAATGATAAACATCTAAGTATTGCTTTGTTTTGTGCACCTGAAACTAATTTAAAAAAAAAAAAAGAAACCAAAACCTCCCACTTCATGAGTACTGATGTTTTCAGCAAGGAATTGAGAGATGAATCATAATCCAATGGCATACACACACACACACACACACACACACACACACACACACACACACACACACACATATATCCGAAAAAGGTATACACATTTTAAGAAAGGAAAACTGTATTAAAATTGTAATACTAAGTGTATACCGATAACAAAAGATGAATACAAGTCACATTTGACATCCGCAATTACAAGAGGTGCTCAAAGTGGTTACCATCAGCATCCAGACACTTTTGATTATGGCGAACTACTGCTTGAACAACGTTGACCAAAGTGTCCACTGTATACATTTTTTTTGCCACCCCCGGTGTGTGTGTGTCTGTATGTGTGTATGTATGTATGTATGTATTTCAAGCAAAATAAAAAATATATTGAGATGAATTTCAATCAATATGGAACGCTCTTTTAGGTAATTCCACTCCCCTTCAATAATACCTAGTTAATTTGTTATTACTCCTAAGTAAGTTTGGCTAGACAGACCCATGGGAAATATCAAAGTCATATTTAGACTTGTTTCTGATTATGGTGGTACCAAACCATGGAAAGGCTTTTAGCCTGCTATTCAGTTGACCAGATGATGATAGCAAAGAGAGGTAGGTGAACCATGGGACTTAAAAGCAAATAATGATTCAGACTCTTTTGCCTTTGCCCCTTGATACATGCCTGTTCCTGGTTCTGAGAGCTAGGCAGCCTGTGTTAAAAAAAAAATTTTTTTTAATGGATTGCCGGTTCAACTCCCGCATGGGATAGTGGGCTGTGCCCTCTGCAACTAGCAACGTGAACTGGACCTGGAGCTGAGCTGCGCCCTCCACAACTAAGACTGGAAGGACAACAACTTGAAGCTGAATGGCACCCTCCACAACTAAGATTGAAAGGACAACAATTTGACTTGGAAAAAAGTCCTGGAAGTACACACTGTTCCCCAATAAAGTCCTGTTCCCCTTCCCCAATAAAATCTTTAAAAAACAAACAAAACAAAACAAAAAAACAAATGGAGATTAACCATGAAAATTCCCTAAGGAGACAAAACCACTTTAGTCAAGCACAGCTTAAATTTAACATATTTAACAAGACTAACTTGACCTGAATCATTTTTGTTTATGCTTCTGGAAATCATAAGCAAAACTTGAACTGCTTGCCAAGGTTTATATGAAGTAACTATTGACCAATTCCCTATCATTTAAGAAAATTCTAATATTATAACTGATCACTGTGAAGAATAAACAGTCATTGCTTTCTCACTACATAAGCATCTTTGCAACAATATACCCCTGAGCCTCATTCCATGTTTTGGTTTGCAAACAGCCTTTTTTTGGTGTGCACACAATAAACTTGTACTAATTACTAAAAAAGAAAAGAAATAAGAGTTAAATTGAGCTAAGGCATGTAATGAGCTTACCAATAAAGGCTTATTAAATGTTAATAGTTCACTATAGTATTGAGTATCTACCATGTTCCCCCAAAATAAGACCTAGCCGGACCATCAGCTCTAATGTGTCTTTTGGAACAAAAATTAATATAAGATCTGGTCTTATTTTACTATAATATGAGACCAGGTCTTATAATATAATGTAATATAATATAATATCGGGTATAATATAATATAATATCTGGTCTTATATTAATTTTTGCTCCAAAAAACGCATTAGAGCTGATGGTCCGGCTAGGTCTTATTTTCAGGGAAACACGGCACTACATGCATGGTAGGTTTTTAAAAACAGCTTTGTTGAGGTTTAATTTATATAGTATAAACTTCTACCAGTTTAAGTATAGATTCAATAACTTTTAGTAAATTTACAGTTACACAGCCATCACCACAATAGAATTTAGAGCATTTCCATTACCCCAAAAATATCTCTCGTGACCATTTTCAGTCACTCTCCTTTTTTCCCCCAGCCCTAGGCAACTATAACAGACTTTAAGTCTCCAAAGATTTATCTTCTCTGAATTTGCCTTTCCTCATGTAAATGAACTTACATAATATGTACTCTTTTTTGTCTGGCTTTTTCACTTAGCATAATGTTTTTGTGGTCCTCATGAATAATGCTGCGATGAACATTTACACACATCTTTGTGTGGACATATGTTTTCATTTCCCTTGGGTAGATGCCTAGGAGTAGAATTGCTGGGCTGTATGGTAAACTTCCATTTAACTTTTAAAAAAACTTCCAAACAATTTTCCAAAGAGGTGGCATCATTTTACATTCCTACCAGCAAAGTATGAGAGCACCAGGAGTTGCATACATAGTCATTTGCATAGATATGTGTGATCATAACAGCTATTTCATAGGTTGGAAACCTGAGGCTGAAAGAGGTTAACTGACTTGCAGGAGGTCACACCTCTCAACAAAGCCAGTATTCAACCATATCTGATTCCAAATCCCATTCTTTCCTATGGGACTCGGTTCTGTGCTTCGAGTTTGTTTTCTTCAGCAGAGGTGGGGACGGGTGGTGTAGTAGCTTTTCTTTTGCCCCAGGAGCATGAATGGAAGCTGCATAAGAGCAGTAGGTGAGGAATGGAGCCTCAGGCTAGGGAAGGAGGGCTGGTCTTTTGGCCGCCTCGCCCTGCATACCAAGCCCCAGAAACGATTTATATGACTCACTTATTTCTTTAAGTGTACATGAAATTTCAGTCCTACTTCATGATGACACAGCAAATGAACAAGCTGGGCAAGAGAAAGAGGTCCCCATCACCAAGGACTGTGACAGTCTTGTAACCACTTGGCTGGCCACAGAACAGGGAGAGGAGATTTTTGCTTTCCTCTTGTCTATGAGTCAGCAAGTAGTTAGTTACTGAAATCACATCCGCTAACAAGTCCAGGCAACTGCTGACTCTGTTGTTCCCACCGCCTTGTTTTTTATGGTTGGTCAAAACATAAACTTCAGGGTGTATAAACTGATTACATAAAGACATGGGAGACATCATAGTCAAATTGAAAAGATCAAGCAAGAATAGTTTCTTCCTATAATTGTATTTTTAAAAAATTTAATTAAAGTTTATTGGAGTGACAATTGTTGGTAAAGTTACATAGATTTCAGGTGTACAAATCTGTAATACATTATCTATATATCACATTGTGTGTTCACCACCCAGAGTCAGTTCTCTTTCCATCACCATATATTTGATCCCCTTTACCCTCACCTACCACACTCCTCCCTGGTTACCTTCTGGTGACCACCAAACTATTGTCTGTGTCTATGAGTCTTTGTTTCTTCATTTGTTTGTCTTGTTCTTTTGTTGTTTTCAGTTTTACATACCACATATCAGTAAAATCATGTGGTTCTCGACTTTTTCTGACTTATTTCGTTTAGCATTATAATCTCAAGATCCATCCATGTTGTCACAAATGTTCCTATATCATCTTTTCTTACCGCCGAATAGTATTCCATTGTGTATATATACCACAATTTCTTTATCCATTCATCTATCGAAGGACATTTTGGTTGTTTCCATGACTTGGCCACCATAAGTAAAGCTGCAATGAACATTGGAGCACATATATCTTTATGGATAAATGTTTTCAGATTTTTTGGGTAGATACCCAGGAGAGGGATTGCTGAGTCATATGGTAATTCTATTCTTAAGTTTTTGAGGAAACTCCACACTGCCTTCCATAGCAGATGCACCAATCTGCATTCCCACCAACAGTGTATGAGGGTTCCTTTTTCTCCACAGCCTCTCCAACACTTGTTACTATTTGTCTTGTTGATGATAACCATTCTGACTGGGGTGAGGTGATACCTCATTGCGGTTTTTATTTGCATTTCTCTGATGATTAGTGATGTTGAGCATTTTTTCATATGTCTATTAGCCATTTGTATGTCCTCTTTGGAGAAATGTCTCTTCAGGTCCTCTGCCCATTTTTGAATTGGATTGTTTGTTTTTTTGTTGTTGAGTTGTATGAGTTCCTTGTATATTTTGGATATTAGCCCCTTATCGGAGGCGTTGATTGCAAAAATCTTCTCCCATTCAGTTGGTTGCCTCTTTATTTTGTTGATGGTTTCTTTTGCCGTGCAGAAGCTTTTTAGTTTGATATAGTCCCATTCATTTATTTTATCTTTTTCTTCCGTTCTATCTTTGGTTTTCTGGTAGGACTGTATCTCCATTGTTTCTTTGCCTTTTCGTTGTTGTCTGTTATTTCTGTGTGGTGGTATTCTGTGATTTCCCCCTCTGTTTCTTCTTTTATTATGTTATATATTTCAGTTCTGGATTTTTTTTTTTTTTTGAGTGGTTACCATTAAGTTTATGTAAAAGAAAGTTTCATATTTAGAGTATTCCATTTTCTTCAGCATGCTTACTTTCTCCATTCCCTTATGCCGGTTCAGACCTTTACTCTCCTCCCTTTTATGTTTTTGTTGTCACAAAGTATTCCTATTTATGCTATGAGTTGATTTTTGTGCTGCAGTAGCAAGCTGTGTTTTCCCTCTTTTTCTTTGGTTTTTTTTTCTTCTTTACTCTGTACATTATGTTTAAGTGTGTAGTGTCTTATTTGGTGTAGGGGCTGCCATTTCCTGCTTCGGTCTGTCTGTTCGTAATACTACTCATGGTTTTGTATTCTTTTGCTTTTTTCTTTCAGGTCTCACCTTTAGATGATTTCAGTTGCATGTCTCTTAGTCTTGCCTGTCTGCTATGCAGGGAGTCCTTTGTGGAATTATAGTTGTTCAATTTGTTGTAAATTCCAGGGGAGCTTTCAAGAGGCTCACCTCACACCAGCATTTCTATGACATCATTAGCTTCTTCCTATAATTTTAAATTCAGCAGGATATTAATAAAAGTCTGTCTTCTCTCATTCATGTCTTTCTACACCACCGTCTCCTAGAGCAACAAGCATGGAGTTTGACATTTTCATTCATTCATCCTTTACGCAGGGGCCATGTCTTGTTCAGCTTTGTGTTTTCTGCAGTGCTTAGCTTGTTTTCTGGCAACATCAGACCATCATATCTCACCTGGACCATTGCAATCGATGTCCCAGTAGTTCTCCTCCAACCATATCTCCTCTATGCAGTCCATATTCCACACTGTCTCCTGAATTATCTTTCTAAAACACATTTTTTTATTCAAAGAGAAATGATGACTTTTTATTATTTAATTAGATTCATGGTGTTGCAAATATGGCAAAGGTAGGCCCATATATGTCTGTGTATTTAAAAATGCCCACTGATTTATGGTATGGCCAAAACAAAAAGAAAAGAAATATTTTAAGGTTGTCTATTGCTGTGGAAAAAATTCCATGCTCTTTAGCAGGTTATAAAAGACCATTTGTAACCTGGCTCAGCAACCTGCAATTTGATTTCTCACTGTTCTCTTCCCCTCTCTGCTCTATCTAAAAGGACCCCTTATTTACACTACTTACATTTTCTAGCACCTGTGGCAGACCTGAAGTAAACACTTCTTGGTAGATTGATAGTTGTTTTGACCTGTTAAGAGCTGTACTAATTCTATAAGGCTTCAAAGGAGACTTCAACTAATTCCTAGGACTTTCTTCATAACAGAGGATATGTAAGAAAGGTAAATAAGTGATGCATTTTTCTTCTCCTCAGAGTAGAACCACTGATTTATTCAATCTATGTCTTAAATTTTTCAAAAGGTCAATTCTCTATTTTAAAATTGCCAAAGTGTCCACCTCTGAAAGTAGAAGAAATTCATAAAGAAACAGTGAGTGCTAATTTTCCTAAAGTTTAGTGAAACTTTAGACAGTTTAGTGAAATGTAATTAAACAGGCTTTAATGGTCATTTAACCTTGAACTGCTAATTATTTTCTTAGGGAAAGAAAGAAAGAAAGAAAGAAAGAAAGAGAGAGAGAGAGAGAGAGAGAGAGAGAGAGAGAGAGAGAGAGAGAGAGAGAAAGAGAAAAGAAAAGAAAAGAAAAGAAAAGAAAAGAAAAGAAAAGAAAAGAAAAGAAAAGAAAAGAAAAAAAGAAGAAAAACATAAATGAAAATCTCTATAGGCTATTAAATATTACTCACACTTTACAAACTACATGAGGTCAACATTTAACAGTTCTGCCACTGCTATTCTGGGAAATGAAAATGGATTAGTGGAAAAACCACTAAGAGAACTTAAAATTTAGCCAATTTCAGATCAGGATATACATTTGCAAAATTATTGCTATATTAATGATTTTGCCATCAAAAGGTCCTATTCTATTCTATTCTATTCTGCATTTGACCACACACCTGAGCAAGCCGACATTATAATAGAATTCATCATCAAATCCCTTAATTATATACTTATAGGAGTTATTTTAAAACTGAACCATGTACCAAAGAAAAAAAACAAAACAAAAAAATTTGTAGCAAATTTGAAAACAAATTAATAGTGTGTTGTTGTATAAAAAACTACTAAGATGAGATGAAACACCATCTCCAACAGTCATCATTGGTGAAGGGGTTCAGAACACACCTTCCCAAAATGTGCCACTTGGACATGTGGACTATTTTGAGCTGAAGACAATCAAGACCCAGCAGATTCAAGGAAACTTTTACCTCTCCATTTTCTGCCTGAAAGAATTCATATAGGGAGCCTGGTTCAGAGAGAGTACTATTACCAAAGATAACTTTTTATCTGAATTACCTATCTGTATGGCAGGGCAAACATCTAATTACCAAACATCTGCCAAACATAGCAATATGGTCCTGTGAATTACCCTCCATTCCTTGGAAGCCTCAGGCCCCTATTCCATTCTTTAGCTCAGGAGGGCATATAGACCTCAACTACTCAACTTGCCTTGAAGTCTCATAATCTTATGGGTCACCATACATACATATGTAATTAAATCTTGTGTGTTTGTGTGTGTGTGTGTGTGTGTGTGCGTGTGTGTGTTTTCTTCTGTCTTACGTTGATTTGATTATTAGACCAGCCAAAGAATCTGGAAACGTGGAAGGAAAAGTTTTACTCCATGGGCAAAAGGCATAAAAGACAGATCACAAAGGAGGTGATATGATTAATAGATAATATGGAAAATTACTCAATTTGAACTTCACCAAAAATCAAAATACCACCTTTTGTTGACCAAACTATCCAAAGTTAAAGAAAAAATTAGTAATATCATCCATGGCTGGTGAGTATGTGATGAAACAAGGAACTAATATATTACTGGTGGCAATTTAAAATTGGTACAATCCTTTTGGAAAGCTATTTGGTAATATGTGTCAAGGATCTTAAAAATGTTCATTCTTTTTGGTAATTTCAGTTTGGGGATCTATATTAAGGGAATAATCCTACATGAGAAAAAAATATATATAATATGCAGAAAGATATTTGTCAAAACACATATACAGTTGCAAACCACCTAAAGATTCAACAGTAGAACACAAGAGAAATTATTGTATACTTATTGGTGAAATAACATATAGCAAATATGAATTGACATGGATGACTCTCTGGAACATAATATTGAGAAGAAAATAAAAGCAAGTTGTAGAATACATATTGTATGATACTAATTATGTGAAGTTTGAAACATGCAAATAATACAACATATTACTTAGGGATACATTTTTATGTAGTAAAAGTATACATAAATGCATGGACTGAGCAGTTACCAAATTTAAGAACGTAGTTACCTATGCTAGAGAGAGAAGGAGCTACAAATGAGGAAGATTACACAGAAGGTATCATTGCATTGGTAATGATTTCTTTCTTAAGCTCTGTGAGGATTCATGAATTTTCATTCTACTATTCCTTATATCTTTTTGTACTTCTTAAATATTTCATCATAAATTTAAAACACATAACTATTAAAAAGTTACATATAAATCCAATATAATAACATGGAAAGCATTTGTGCTATAATTTTAAGTTAAACATATTCAAAATGATGACAACCATGTGTTATAAAAGCCGCTCAAAAATTAGCAAAGGAATACCCCCAAAGTTAACATCTTCCCCTTAAGATGGTGGTGTTATTACTTCCTTATTCTTTTAACATATTTTGTCAGTTTTCTTTTATATTTGGCATTGTACTATAATTGAAAGATAATAAAGCTATTTTTAAAACCAAGCATGGTATATTTTTTAGGTAGTAAACTTTTGGTACTATTCTATTGCATTTGATTTACAACTAAAATACTTGGTGGGTTGATCATAATCCAGATGTAATGTAATGAGTGTTCATGTTCTATTTAGCTTGGAATCTAGCATTAAGTGTGAGGTGTAGTCTGCAGGAAGTATATTGGAGAGAAGTGAGGTTGACAGGTACTCAAGTTGGTTGACAAAGGAGCGTAAAAGCTGGGTAGACCAAGGGTTGCTGCTATAGGTTCATTAAGTTTATGAGGAAGACTATTCTGATAGTTATAAATGCTTGAGGTTAGATTCCAGTGAGACTTAAGTTAGGAGCAAGTTTCCTCATATGAAAAGTGTGCAACATAAATTAACTTTGTTAAATGAAATAATAAATGAATGGAAGAATAAGTTGGGTCAAATATTGAAATTGAAGCTCTTAACTCAAGCTTGGATATTAGAATATTTTCATAATTTCCAATGAGTCTTAGAATGACCATGGTTCTTTGAGAGGATCTGCTTTAACTTCTTCATGTTGAGCAAACTAAATTCCAGCTAGGTAAGCCAAAGAATAAAATATTTTGATTTCTTTAGTTGCATTAGTTCCTGTGTCAAAATAAGAACAAACAGTGCCCTAAAATTTTCACAGGAAAATACAGTAGAAATTCCTTGGCCTGTACTTTGCCAGTCATAGAAAACTCCTGACAGTCTGGCTCCAACCTATCTACCTTACCGCTCACTAATCCTGCAGAAAAGCAGAGTTTCTGCTATACTCTGCCTTACTACCTCCCAACCTGTATTGACACTTTTCTCCCTCATCAGTAAGGCCCTCATCTGTTCTCTCTGTCCATATTAAAAAACTTCATCTTTCAAGGAACAACTAAAGTACTTGGTGGGTTGATTAAAATCCGAATGTAATGCAATGAGTGCCTTGATTTGGCTGACCGTGTGGAAATAAAGTAGAATGCGAAAAGCTTGTGCTTGAGATGGAGAAAAATGGAGCCGTGGATGACGATAATGATGATGATAATGGTAATAATAATAATAATGACAGTGATAACTAAAATTTATTGCATGCTTACTATGTGCTAGACCCTGTGTTAACTATTTTTATATTCATTATCAACTTCATAATATTCTTAATAACTGAAATAGTATATTTGTCAGGATTGTGTTACATGTAATTGAAAATTCTATTATAAGAGTTTAAAGAAGTCAGGTTGTTGTGTTTTTTCTTCTTCCACTTAATAAGGAGCCCAGTCCAGTTTTCTGTGTGACTCAATGAGATCGCCAAGAATCGAGGTTCTTCTGTCTTCTTTTATCATTATTCTTAGCGTTATCTTTCATTTTCCATGGT
Source organism: Rhinolophus sinicus (assembly GCF_036562045.2). Classification (NCBI taxonomy): domain Eukaryota; kingdom Metazoa; phylum Chordata; class Mammalia; order Chiroptera; family Rhinolophidae; genus Rhinolophus; species Rhinolophus sinicus. The sequence goes on from NC_133765.1 coordinate 9,717,843, forward strand.
CATAGTATCACTGATACTTCTCCAGACAAGTGCAGCTGCCTCCCTGAGAGAAAGGACATGGATAGCTCTTCTCAATAGTTTCCACTGACATCTTTTTGGTCAGCACTCTGTCTCATGGTCACCTCTATTTGCAAGAGAGGCTGAGATCACCACGAAAAATTTTGTTAATAAAGAAGGAGGAATAGTTATTTTGGTAGATAACTCTTACTATTATCCTCATTTTATAGATGAGGGGAATGAGGCATAAGAATGTTAGGAAGTAGGTCTGACAGCAGAGCCCATGTTATTAACCATTTACATTATATGGCATTATTTTTAAATGGCTTTGGTCCTATTCTCCACTTCAGGTGGGATCTGAACAATATTGGAACACACTTTGTACCTCCTTTCCCATCTTTGGTAGATGTCAGAGGGGAGGCTGCAGGTTTTAATTAGGGCTGGAGGGAAGAAAACTAATGTCGTTCTTTATTTTCTTTCCCATTTGAAATCCTAGATAACTTTAGGAAACAATAGAGAGGATACTTTACCAGGACTTGGTAAATGAGTAAATATGAAGCTTGACATAGACTCAAGCAAAACCTTAAAGTTTTGATCACAAAGCTGTTTGGATACTGGAAGATACACATTAACAAGTAAGGGGAATTGTTAGTTTGATTTTTTGTGTTAAGTTTCAGATGTCAGTAAAACTTCCAGATGGGTATTGATGATCGTGGGTAAATCAATCATAACAAGCAACTGAGAAAAAAAGTAAGGTGAATGTATAAGAAAGAGATGATCCTGACCCTATTGGAATAATAAAATGTATTTGTTTTGCCTATTTCTAAACCCATTTATAACAAAACTTTATGTGCTTGAGGACGAAAAAGAGAGGGCAGTATTTCAGTCTTGAAGATGATGAAACCATGACTTCATTTTTTAAATGATGAGGAGCATCATCAATTTACAGCAATGGCCTGTACTTGGGGAACAGACCGCATCTTATTCAACTCTCTGTAGAACCAATTCTATGGGTAGGGATTAGGGGGCGGATGGAAATGATAAGAAAAAAATTCTGAGACGTTCTAAATTAAATTACAGCAGCTGGAGAGAGAGAAAAACACAGAACTGTTCGCCTGTTAATGGCTGTGGGTCAGCTAATAAAAGACCTCACATTCCTGTTTTGCCTGTTGGAATTTCAGATTAATTTCCAGGTGTCTATTTCTGCAGGTTATTTTAGCCAGGCACCATCTAACTCCAGGAGTCTCCGCTTGTTTACGCTTGGACTTTCCAGACTGCTGCCCACAGCCAATCCACAGGACTGGACATTTCTTTATGCGGACTCTGCTCTCCCAGAGCTAGCCTGTTTCACGTTCTCTCACACCTCTGCTTACAGCTCCTGTAAATTCTTTCTGACTACGTCTTTTTAACCCCTTCCCCCTACCTGATGTGTAAAAACACTTGCAAAGCTCTGAGATGACACAGACATGCTGTTTTTTCTGCCTAGCTATTATGCTGGTAGTGTAGACTCCATGAACCAAGACTTTTGGCTGGTACTTTTGGCTGAATAAAACCTTGCTTAAAAAATGACTTCAGTCATGGAAGTTAAAGATTTCTAAATTAAACAGAAGAAATACAAAAATCGGGAATTCAGAAAGTTTCCATCATACATCATGGATGCATCATATATACATCAGCAAAAACCAGCTTCAGACCTTCTAAATAGTGGGGCATGGTGTAACTTTTCATCTCATGAATATACTCTTTATTGTGTTAAAGAGAAAATCACAGGCCCAAAATGGCATCACTTGTGTTAAAAGTTCTTGATACCTGACCCAGATTTAATACGCGATCTAATTGCAGTTTCAGCCTCTCCCAGAAACATGATCTTAATCAACTAGCCTGGAATTTTCTGGTCAAGCACCAGTAAGGTAATCTGTCACTTAGGCCCTCTCCATCCCCATAGAAAGGAGAGGCAATCTGCATGATAAAAACCCTTCTGCTCTCTTCCCCCCAAATAAAAATTGTCTGGGTCCCAAAATAATCCTCTTTTCTTTTGTTAATAGTTCCTTGCCCCACCTTTTTCCTATAAAAATTTTCCATTTTGTACAACCCCTCATAGCACACATCTAGTTGGGAGATGGGATCATCCTGCCCAATTCATGAATAGCTTAATAAAGCCAATTAGGTCTTCAGATTTACTTGGTTGATTTATCTTGTTGACAATTCCAAGTATGGCCAAAGTAATGCCTGGTGTTTACTCTCCTATCTTTGTTGGACATTAGGGTTTATTGACAAATACAGTGAAGTATTAGAATCTTCTGAATGGGTGAAATTTTCTGAACTCAGCATAGGTCCTCTTCATGTGAGTCATATTTTTTGCTATTACACAAAATGTGCTCCATGGACAAGCAGCAACAGTATTATGGAATTTGTTAGAAATGCATAATCTCGCATCCCAGAATTTCTGTATTATAATCTGCATTTTAAACAGCAGCCACATGACTGAAAATTAAAATGTGGAAAGCACTGATGTAGCCAATTAAGAAAGTCTATGGAATTCAACATACAAGTCGCTTGTTTTTCAGTCATTATTACATGGCGGTGATTCTAAATCTTTATGGGATTTTGGTTCCTTGGAATGTGCTAGAAACTTTGAAATTTCCCCTCAGAGGAAATGCACATATGAAGTTTGTTGTGTGGGAGACCCTGCTCGCTGCGCAATTTGTTGTGTGAGATGGACTACGGGGTCTCTGCTCCCATTCCCCACATAAGAACGCAGGATATGGTTAGGCCAAAAAGGAACACCCACGGAGCCATAGGTAGGGGAGTCATACCACTATATTCTCTCTGGCGGCACTATACTCTCACTGGAGGCTGGATCCACACTGTCCGCAAACCGCCATCCGCACTTGCCAGCACAGCCACCATCTTCTTGCTAGCCCCCATTTTTTCTGCTAGCGTAGCCACAGCAGTTATATTAGTGGCCAATGGCTCACTGGTTACAGCTGACGGCCAACTAGCCATAGCTGATGACCATCCCATCACAGTTGATGGCCATTTACTACCTGAGTCAGCACCCCTCCATGTGAGGCTGAGAGCCTGGAAACTGCTCTCTGGGACTCTATCCCCACAGTTAAACATGGTAATTTGCACAAAATTTTAGAGAGATTCATAATCTCAAGGTTAAAAGTTAGGGTTTTTTTTTTCCCCCCTCTAACTTGGGGTAACACTTTTTAACAATTCACATGAATAGACTGAATAACTAGGGTATGAAGACAACTGGAACAGTTGAAGTATTTGCGTGTGTAGGTTACTTTTGTGAAGAAACAAACAAAGCTAAAAAGTATTTTTTTCTAGAAACCTAGTCACCAGCAATGTTTACATTTGTAGGTATTAGTGATTAATATGTTTTCTTCTTGAGGAAATAAAAAATTTAACTTAAAAATTTTGATTTTTGTCTTGACTAAAATGAAAAGAAATTGGATGTTGTGGGGACAAGCCAGGAGAGCAGTTTCCAGGCTCTCAGCCTCACATGGAAAGGTGCTGGCTCAGGTAGTAAATGGCCATCAACTGTGATTGGATGGCCATCAGCTGTGACTAGTTGGCCATCAGCTGTAACCAGTGAGCCATTGGCCACTAATATAACTGCCGTGGCTACGTTAGCAGAAAATGGGGGCTAGCAAGAAGATTGTGGCTGAGCTAGCAAGAGCGGATTGCAGTTAGCACAGGGGATTGCAGTTAGCAAGTGAGGTTGGTTAGCAGAGAGAAGTGGACAGCAGGTTGCAGATAGTGTGGCTCTTGCTTCCTGTGTCTCCAACCCAGCCACCAGCGAGACTATAGTGGTATGACTCCACTATCTGTGGCTCCGTGGGTGTTCCTTTTTGGCCTCACCATATCCTGCATGCTTATGTGAAGAACAGCACCAGAGATCCCACATGCCACCCTGCATGACAGATGTCACACTAGAATTTGAAAAGAGACTTTGAGGGGAAAGAATCCTGCTTAATTCTCAAACTCTGTTGGTTATTTTAAAAGAATAAGTTAAGGGGCCGGCCTGGTGGCTCAGGCGGTTAGAGCTCTGTGCTCCTAACTCTGAGGGCTGCCGGTTCGATTCCCACATGGGCCAGTGGGCTCTCAACCACAAGGTTGCCAGTTCAATTCCTCGAGTCCTGCAAGGGATGGTGGGCTGTGCCCCTGCAACTACCAAAGGCAACCGGACCTGGAGCTGAGCTGCACCCTCCACAACTAAGATCGAAAGGACAACAACTTGACTTGGAAAAAAAAAAAAAAAGAAGTTAAGAGAATGTTTACATTCTGTGACCACAGGAGTAGAGTAAATAAAAAACACTGTTAAGGACGCAGTAAGGTCCTACTTAAATTTAAATTTATGCAGGGCCTGTCCCTTGTTAATGTTTGCTGAGAAGGAGCAATAAGCTCAGGCAACTTAAAATCCAAACATGAAGTATCATTATCACAATTTAGAGTACAATGGAGTTTTCCCCTCATTCCTTCCTTTTAATAGTCAGACAATAGTCAGCGTTATTTCTCTAACCAATGGCATTCTGTTTCCTCTCAGTCTTTAAAATTATGCCTCCATGTCCCTGGTAACAATATCACTATAATTTACTCTTCTTTATTACCATATGTGCTGGAAAAATTCATCCAAATTTTTTCATCTGATTTATGTGAGCAATATCTGTTTCTGAGGATTATTCATGGATTACCCTAAATATTTAGAACGATGTTTCTGTGGATCTTAATCTTTGCTATATTTGCCTATGCTTTTGTTTTTTAAAAAATTTTCCATTTCCTTTCTCTTATTTAGCAGTAGACTTATCCCAGTATACTGCTTGGTCAACCAATATAGTATTTGCAATCTCATTTAGATCAAATGGGGCTATCCATATGAAAGGCGCTGTTGGCAAGCTGTAGAACACTATACAAAAAGAGGGGTTTAACACAAAATAGCAATTGCCTTTCATTGATTTTTAAAAATTATGCTTTAAATAAACCAAAAAATAAAAATTAAAAAAGATGCTCTGAATGTTTCATTGGTGAATATTGTTAGAAAATATTTTCTTTAATGTTTTCTGGAAGTGATCTTTTTGAAAACTGGTCATTCAGATCTTCTTAGCCTAATCTACCGGGTTTTTTTTTTTCTCATTTTGCTCCCCAATACTACTTTTTCCCACCGCTGGCTAAAATCTGCAGTTATCTTTCTCTTCTACCCACTGCCATGTCCTTCTGTCATTTCCCTCCATCATTGTTCAGCTAGAAGTGAAGCCAAATCATAAATAGCAGGAAAAAATTGTCAAAAGACCACAGTTTGTTTAAAACAGACTACATTTAATGCAACTTGTGACTTCTGCTTAAAAAGTGACCTCAAATAAACAAGTAGCAATCCAGCTACCGTTGTAGTTTACTCACAAGTGAAAGTATACAGGAGCTGCTGAGCTGCGACTTATAAACCACTTTGGAACCAACAGGTGTGATCAGAGAAAAGGGAATCATAGATCACTCAGTTGTGTTTCCTGCTGTCAGTGAGAGTCAAAAGTAACTTTGGCAGGTGTCATGCGGGGTCTCAGCTCCTGCTCCCCACATAAGAACACAGGATATGGTGAGGCCAAAAGGGAACACCCATGGAGCCATAGATAGGGGAGTCATAGCACGATAGTCTCGCTGGCGGCTGGGTTGGAGACACAGGAAACAGGATCCACACGATCTGCAACCTGCCGTCCACTTCTCTCTGCAATCCAACCAGCCTCATTTGTTAACTGCAATCCGCTCTTGCAGGCTCAGCCACCATCTTCTTGCTAGCCCCCATTTTCTGCTAGTGCAGCCACGGCAGTTATATTAGTGGCCAATGGCTCACTGGTTACAGCTGATGGCCAACTAACCACAGCTGATGGCCATCCAATCACAGTTGATGGCTATTTAAACTCCAAGTCAAGTCATTGTTTTTATTTAGTTGTGGAGGGCGCAGCTCAGCTCCAAGTCCAGTCGCCGTTTTCAATTTTTAGTTGCAGGGGGCACAGCCCAGATCCTAAGCGGGAATTGAACCAGCAACCTTGTAGTTGAGAGCTCGCACTCTAACCAGCTGAGCCATCCTGCTGCCCCTCCAGAAGCTCACTGGCAGCTTGTTGTCTTCAATCTAATTGTGGAGGGTGCAGCTCACTGGCCCATGTGGGAATTGAGCCGTAACCCTGTTGTTGTTCAGAGCTCCCGCTCTAACCAACTGAGCCATCCAGCCGCCCCACATCTCATTTCTTGAAGGACATAGCTGAGTGCTTAGTAGTCTCTCCATATATCCACATTTTTCTCTGGTGTTTCCTATGATTATTGTTTAGGAATACTATTAATTTGCATTTAATAATTTTGTGTCTGGTCACCATTTCAAACCCTCTCATAGACTCAAACGTATATCAATACATCTTTGGATTTTTGTATGTAACACTGATTTTGCTCTCACCTTTTCAATAATCTCTTACTTTTTTTATATTTTGTTACATTGGTTTGTACTTCCATGGCAGTTTCAAATAATTGAAATAAATGTGGCATTGTTGTTATCTCTTTTAATAGAAATACTTTAGCCAATTTTAAGTTGGGTCCTGTAGTGGGTTGAATTTTCCCCCCAAAAGATACGTTAAAGTCCTAATTTTTGGCACCTGTGAATATAACCTTATTTGGGAATACGGTCTGAGGAGATGTAACCAAGTTAAGGTGAGGTCCTACTGCATTAGGTTGGGCCCTCAGTACAATGAGTGTTGTCCTTATAAGAAGAGGGAGATTTGGATACACACACATCCACACAGAGCAAAAACAGTTATGTGAGTGAAGATGAAGGCAAAACTGGGGTGAGGACACACAAGCCAAGGAATGCCAAGGATTGCCAGCCACCATTGTAAATGCAGAACCAGCTCAAAACGGTCTTCCTATACGTTGTGTCATTGAAATTAACTCCTGGTCGTTCACAAAAGGTGAAAAGAATTCACAGACTCAGCCTGAAATGAGGAGGGCAAGGAAGTAAGTTTATTCAAGATGCCAGCATAATATTTGCAGTGGCAGATGACTGCCCTAAATTTAGGTTAGTTTTTTCTTATATAGGAAAGGGTAGGTAGATTTCCTTACAGCAGGAGATGTGACATGTAGACTGAGGTCATTTGATTGACATGTGATGGTTATATAACTAGTTTATTTCTGCGAATGCTCTTACCCAGAATGCATACAGAAAAACCCACAAGGGGTGGGGAGGGGGCGTGGGGACAAGCCTTAATGTTCATTCCATTCTAATTGCATTATAATTAGGCTAGAGTTCAACTAAAGGACAGTTTTTGGCAGTTTGCGCTTGTGGGAAAAACCAGTTAAAACCAGTGGAGTCTTAGTATTTCCCCTTTCTACAGGGGTTTAAACACCTCCCAGGAACTGCCCAGGCTCATGGGCAGTCCCCCTTTAGGGTCACTTTTATTAACCCCTTTTTTGCGTCATCACTATACTGTTTCAGAAGATACGAGATGTTTTTTAGAGCCAACAGACCAAAACCACAAGTCATGCAGTGAAAGCATTCACAGAGAAGAGAACTTTGACTTCCAGCTGCACCTGGAACCAAAGTCTCATTCTCCCACTGTTGTGCGGGAGACCCTGCTCGCTGTGCCATTTGTCGTGCGCGGAGGCCTGCTCGCCCGTGCCATTTTTCAGGCAGGGCGGCCTGCGGGGTCTCTGCTCCCGCTCCCCACACAAGAACGCAGGATATGGTGAGGCCAAAAAGGATCACCCACGGAGCCATAGGTAGGGGAGTCACACCACCACGGTCTCACTGGAGGCTGGGTTCACCAGACGTGTGACCTACCATCCGTCTTTCCGCCAACCGACCAACCGACGACTCTCTTCCACTCTCTCGACTCTGTTCCTCTACTCTCTTCTGCTCTCCTCGGCTCTGCTCGGCTCCTCAGCAATCCTCGGCAATTCTCGGCAGTCCTCGGCTCTCCTCCGTAGACGCAGCAGTTATACCAGCGGCCAATTGGCTAACCGGCCACAGCCGGCAGCCAATCAGCCACAGCGGAGCCAGCACCTTTCCACGTGTGGCCGAGAGCCTGTAAACTACTTTCTGGGGCTCTGTCCCCACACCCACCCACCCACGGAACCAAGGGACGGGAACACGACTAGAGCTTAACACCGAAAACAGAGTTTCTGTTGTCCTGGAAGATCCGGTGCTGACACCCCTTACCATAAATGGCCAAGCTCCAAGGTCCTCCAGTTAAAACTAGCTCCGCCAATGCTTCTGCAGACCTATTTCCATTAAAAACCCACTCCAAACCCTGGATTGGGGAGTTCAGGCTTTTGAACATTAGCTTCTCCTTCTCCAGGGTGGCACCATTCATAATACTATTGTGGGGTCAGAGCCAGGAGTGCAGTTTCCAGGCTCTCGACCTCATGTTAAAAGGTGCTGGCTCAGGTAGTAAATGGCCATCAACTGTGATTTAATGGTCATCAGCTGTGGCTAGTTGGCCACCAGCTGTAACCAGTGAGCCATTGGCCACTAATATAACTGCCGTGGCTACACTAGCAGCAAATGGGGGCTAGCAAGAAGATGGTGGCTGAGCTAGCAAGAACGGATTGCAGTTAGCACAGCGGATTGCAGTTAGCAAGTGAGGTTGGTTGGCAGAGAGAGACTCGATGGCAGGTTGTGGATCGTGTGGCTCCTGCTTCCTGTGTCTCCAACCCAGCCGCCAGGGAGAATATAGTGGTATAAGTCCCCTATCTATGGCTCCATGGGTGTTCCTTTTTGGCCTCACCATATCCTGTGTTCTTATGTAAGGAGCGGGACCAGCGACCCCACATGCCACCCTTCATGACAACTATAGCCAAACTTTCTTCACTGTAATTCTCAGTGTCTAGTGTTTGGCTCTGCTAGCTTCAGGTGGACGAACACAAAGACTTCGTGGTAACACCACCAGAAGCTAGGAAGAGACAAAGGATTCTTCCCCAGAGCCTTCAAAGGGAACATGGTTCTTCCAATACATTGATTTTAGATTTCTAGCCTCTAGAACTGTGAGAGATAGATGCCTATCTTTTAAGCTATCTAGTTTATGCTGATTTGTTCCTAGGAAACTAATACAGATATTATTTATGTTTTAAAGTATTTAACAAGAACACTTCCACTTCTTTTCAATTATGATTGTTAAAAAACAAAATTCAACCAAGTGAATCTGAGGATCTAATTGGCTTTATTAAGCGATTCATGAATTGGGCAGCATCCTGTCTTGCAACTAGAAGTGTGCTATGAGGGGTTATACAAAATGGAAGGTTTTTATAGGAAGAAAGGTGAGGCAAAGCAGCTATTAACAAAAGAAAAGAAAGGATTGTTTTTGAGCCCAGACACCTTTTCTTTGGGAGAAGAGAGCAGAAGGGTTTTTATCATGCAGATTGCCTCTCATTTCTATGGGGATGGAGAGGGCCTAAGTGACAGATTACTTTACTGGTGATTGACCAGAAAATTCCAGGCTAGTTGATTAAGATTATGTTTCTGGGAGAGGTTGAAACTATAATTAGAGTAGGTTTTAAATCTGGGTATCATGGGTTTTTAGCACAAGTGACGCCATTTTGGGCCTGTGGTTTTCTCTTTAACGTATTTCAGAAAATTAACAAGTAATGAATACTCTTTTATCTATTGAATACTTGCTAAAAATTTATGTATTTTAGTTTTTAAATGTCTATATATGCACATACGTGATTCTAATATAAATCCATAAATATGATGATAGATATGTATGCTGGATTCTGTGTTTTTTATCATGCAGGCTTTTTTCTTTTTTCCTTTTTTTTCTTGGCACTTTCATCCCCTTCTGCTCCTCCATCCACGTCACCCAAACCCACATATTCTGGTAACTGTTCAATATATTTTCTCCATGCTCAACCATACGGACAACACATATGTGTTATACATGTATTCACAAATATGCAGATATTTGCATGTACATATATATTTATATACACACATAAATATGCAGGGATTTTTCTCATCTGTTTTTCAGAAATGAAATATTATACATGTGATGGTCAGTTATATGTGTCAACTTAGTTACCCCATCAAACACTAATCTAGGTGAAGGTATTTTGTAGATGTGATTAAAATCCGTAATCAGTGACTTGTAAGTAATGTCCTAGATAATCTGGGTGGGCCTTATCCAATCAGTTGAAAGGCTTTAAGAGCAGAACTGGGACTTTAAAATAAAGAAGAAATTCCACCTACAAACTGCAGCTTCAAGTTGTGTCATAGATTTCCAGCCTGCCCTTCCTGACTATCTGCACTATGGATTTTGCTCTTGCCTAGCCAACCCTCAGAATTGTGTAAACCAATTCCTGCAATAAGTCTCCATATATGTCCATACTGGTTTTGTTTCTCTAGTTCAGTTCTGACTGATACAACACATTTTTTTCATTTTGCGTTTTTAAATCAACATTATTTCTTGGAAATCACTCTAAGCCCACTGATACAGCTATAGTTCATTCTCTTTAATCGCTGCATACTATTCTAGGATGTGGATGTACCATTATGTTTTGACTGATTCCAGTTTTATGCCATTATGAAAAATACTGCATTAAACACCTTATATTGGTGCTTTTCTTTCTTCTGGATAGAATCCCAGAATGGAGATTGCTGAGTTAAACGATTATATAAGTATCTTCTATAATATGTATATACATATATACATATTTAATTTTAATTGATGTTACTACCTTGCTTTCCAAAAAGACTGGAACAATTCATAATGCCACTAACATTATGTGAAAGTATTCTAACAATACATGTTACTGTTATTTTAAATTTTTTCTGATAAATATAATGTCGAATAATTACTTTAATTTCCATTTCCCTGATGCTTAAAGTTTGAATATCTTTTCTTATGGTTTTGGGCTTTTGGATTTGCTCTTCCCTGAGATTTTCTTAATACCTTTTGTCTATTTTATCTTTGGGTTATTTGCCTCTTCTTATAAATATATAAGAAATTACTCTTTGTTGTCTGTATAGCAAAAATTTTAATTTATGATTTATTGACTTTGCTTATGGTACATAGCCAAAGTTTTTATTTACATGTAATTAAAACATGCCTATTGTCTCCATATAGCTTTTTTTTTTCTATTACAGCTTCTTGATTTCAAATCCTGGTGAACAAGGTCACAAATATCTCTATAAGAGATGGTACACAGAGTATGCTAGATTGTCTTAGAAGATTTTTATTGTTCTATTGTTATATTTAACTCCTTTAGTATTTTTGTTTATATTATGTTTACCTAAAGAACCTAAGGGACTTTGATAATCCTAACCACATTGTAATCAAAATGAGATTAAATTTTGTTTTTCAAATTCTTAGCCAATTTTTAAAATTTATTGACTTAAAATTGTCAGAAATTCCAAAACCAGTATTAACAGCTTTCTTGGGGTATAACTGATATACCAGGTGTGATAAAAAGAAAAAAATACGGTGAATGCTGCTGTTGATTGCCATTCAATGGAAAGGCAAGGATCTTCAATATGGGAAGCAGCGTGTGGAACCTTAGTAACAGTGTGTGACAAGTTTCAACTTGTTCAGTGCAGTCAGTCGGCTGTGAGCTACATTTGAGAGAAGGTGTGTTTAAAAGTGTGGCGTAAATCATGGATCATGAACAATGCATGGAATTTTGTTTCAAATTGCAAAAAAGTGCTGAAGAAACACAGGAAATGTTAAAATTAGTTTATGGAGATACTGTAGTGACCATGATCTGACACCATGCAACTTCTGGTTCTTCCCCAAAGTAAAAATGACCATACATTGTAAACATTTTAAATTGATTCAGGACATTGAGACAGCCAGAACAGCGCAAATAAAAGCACTCATGAAAGAGGACCTCCAGAACTGCTTCAGAGCAATGGGATAAGTGTGTTCAAAGCAAGGGGGAGTATTTTGAGGGGGATTAATGGCAATGTGTATTTACTGTAATACATTTTTTAAAAAGTTTATTGGGGTGACAATGGTTAGTAAAGTTACATAGGTTTCAGGTGTACAATTCTGTATTACATCATCTATCATATTGTGAATAAATTCTTTTCTTCAAGCATTCACTGTATTTTGTGATCACACCTCGTACTTTAAGCTGCACATGTTCAAAGCGGGCAACTTGATAATCTTTGAAATATGTACATATCCATGAACCCATCACTGCAATCAAGAGAACGGGAACATTTTCATCATCTTCAAGTTTCCTTTTGAACCTTTGTAATTCTTCCCCATGCCCCACCCTTCCAGGCAGTCACTAATCTGCTTCCTTTCACCACAGATTATTTTGCATTTCCTGGACTTTTATATAAATGGAATCATGAGGTGTGTACTTTTCTTTTTTTTCTTTTTTCTTTTGGTTTGGCTTATTTTACTCAGCATAATTATTTTGAGATTAATTTACATTGTTGCATGTATTGATAGTTTATTTCTCTTTATTGTTGCTCTCCATTGCACTCCATTGTATGGATATACCACAATGTATTTACCCACTCACCGGTTAATGAACATTCTGTTCAGTGTGGGTTCTCAGATTCAGAGCATTGTTTGAACTTTGAGAGTAGGGTTTTCCACATATTTTATATTCATGTTTATTATCTGTTTGTGTTCTTGCATGTACTATAAGCAGTATGATTCAAGAGAAGGCTTTTCCACCCTTAGTACATTCACAGAGTGTTTCTCCTATGTGAATGTTGTAATATTTAATGAGGTATAGCTTCTGCCTGAAGATTTTTGCATATTCATTGTATTTGTAGGGCATCTCTCAAACATGAATATTCATTTACCATTAAATGCCTTCTCATTCTCCTTATATGCACAGGGTTTATCTCCAGTGTGAATTCTCTAGTGTCTAATGAACTTGACTTCTGAATAAAAGCTTTCTCATACTTACTACATTCATAAACTTTTTCTCTTGTATGGATTATTTGACAAATAATGAGGCTTTTCTTTTTGGAGGAAGATTTCCCAAATTCATTACATTCCTAGAGTTCCTTTCCAGTATGAACGTTTTGATCTTTAATGAGGTATTACTTTTACCTAAAGACACTTCCACGTTGATTACGTTCAGGGATTTCTATCCAGTATGAATTTTCTCATGCTCTGTGAGATCTGATGCATTACCGAAGGCTTTCCCACTTTCTTTATATGCACATGGTTTCTCTCCAGGATGTTTTCCTTGGTGTCTACTGTCTTGACATTTGAATAGAAGCTTTCCCACATTCACAAGAGTTCTTAGAATGATGAGTATGAAGTTTTTCTATTACAGCTGAAGACTTTGCCACATTTATCACTTTTCTATGATTTCCTCTCTATATGCATTCTTAAATGTAGAGTGAGGGATGAGATTCAAGAGAACATGGGAAAGAAAAGAGAGAGAACACTTGAATTGACTATATTCAGCACACGCATGAATGCACACTCTCCACTATGCATTTTCTCATGATCTCTGAAGTATTGCTTCAGGCTACAGGTTTTTCCACATTCATTATATTCATGAGTTTTTTTCCAGTATGATTTTTTTTTTTAATGCTGAAAGAGATTTGATTTGACTGGAGGCTTTCCAACATTTCTAACATGCTACAGTTTCTCTTTTATATTAATTCAAAGGTATCTGTTGACATCATATTTCTTAGAGAAGACTTCTCTCACAATGATTACCTTTAAAAAAGACTCCTACAAATAGGATGAACCATAGCATACTCATATTCATAATAATTCTTGCTTACACAACTTCCCTCATATTGAAATCTAAATTATGGTCCAAAATTTTCAAACTCAGTCACATTCATGAAGGAGTTTTCTTAAAGTAACAATGTTTGATGGAAAACACTTTTCCATTTCATATATTTTGTCTTTTTCCTTGACTATGTTTCATTAACAAAGATACAACTTAATTTAAAGTCTTCATGTTGCTTCTCTCTCTGCTAATTCACTTTCCAGGCTTTCTCTGGATATCACCTCCTTTACAATTCTTTCTTCAACATCTGTGACTCTTATCAGTTTGAATTGAAAGTGATATCCAGTTTTGTGACTTAAGATCTTTCAGAGTCTGGGTTATAAACAAAGGCAGATACTCAAAAATAGCAAGTTCTTTTGTAGTTATTTTATCTATTAAAGAAAAAAGCTGATTTTATTTTTTACTCCATAATAAATGTGTCTGATTTTATATAAAAATCATATTTAAATTTTTTCATTTGCTCAATACCTTAGCCTTCTCCTTTCAAATGTTAAAAAAGAAACCCAAACCCAAAACTATTGCCTCATAAATGTCCATAATCCCAGCCATACACATTCAGATACTCCCTCCCCAAACACACAATCTGGTACCCACATAGTGTCTTACTTGCTTTATAATGTTGTTTTAGTTTCCTGTGGCTGTCATAACAAAGTACCACAAATTAGATGGCTTCAAACAATAGAAATTTATTGTCTCACAGTTCTGAAAGCTAGATGTCTGAAATGAACGTGTCAGGGCAATGCTCCCTCTGAAGGCTCCAGTGAAGAATCCTTCTTCTCCTGTAAGCTTTTGGTGGTGGTTGGCAATCTTTCATTTTCCTTGGCTCATAGATGTATCATACTCCATCTCTGCCTCTGTCTTCATATATCCTTCCCTGTGTGTCTGTGTCTCTGTTTTCTCTTTTCATAAGAACACCACTAGGTTAGGGTTCAACCTAGCCAGTTACCTCATCTTAACTCGTTATATCTGCAAAGGCCCTATTTCCAAATAAGGTCAGTCACAGATCCTAGATAAGGACTTTGGAGGGCACTATTTAACATAGTACAAATGTCAAACACCCACGTAGTCACCCACACCTGGACCCTCTTTGGCTTCCTCCTGAACCACCCTTACGTAAGTGTGAAGCTCTGAACAACTCTAGCCTGGTCACAAACTCCTTGACTCTTGCTCTGCAGTCCACCCAGTTCTCATATCAGTCAATCAGTCATCCTCTTTCCTCATACTGCAGACCTGAAGCCAAATGGCTGGTGTTTTTTTTTTTAACTATTATTTTGTTTTATTATTTGAACTTATAGAAAAGTTGCAAAAATAGTAAAATAATTCCTATATACCTATCATGCAGATTCCCCACATGTTAGATTAACATTTTTACCATATGGATATGTATTTTTTCTTTTTCTGAACTGTTTAAGAAGAAATTGCAGTTGCATTTCCCCTTTACTCAGTGTATATTTCCCAAAAGCCTGGAAATATATCTATATCTATATCTATATCTATATCTATATCTATATCTATATCTATATCTATCTATCACTTTAATTTCCATGTCCCTGATGCTTAAAGTTTGAGTACCTTTTCATATGGTTTTGGGTATATATATATATATCAAAAAAAAAAAGGTATACAAGTGGACACTTCAGTCAATGTTGCTCAAGCAATAGTTTGCCATAATCAGAAGTGTCTGGATGCTTATGATAACCACGTTGAGCACCTCTTGTTATTGCAGAGGTCAAACATGACTGTATTCATCTTTTGTCATTGGTATATATTGAGTATTATAATTTTAACACAGTTTTCCTTACTTAAAATGTGTATACATTTTTTTGGTCCCCCTCTGTATGTATATCTCCACAGCACAATGGTCAAAATCAGGAAATTAACATTTATACAGTATGATCTAATCTATAGATATTACTCCAACATGGCCAGTTGTTCCACTAATGTGCTTTATATATATATATAAATTTATATATATATATATAAATGTGCTTTATATATATATATAAATTTATATATATATATATATATATATATATATATATATATATATATATATATATATATATATATATAAATGTTCTTTACCAGTCCAGGATCCAATCCAAGGCACATACTACACTTAATTGTATCACTTTAGTCTTTGTTAGTCTGGAACAGTTCCTCAGTGTCATGCAGGGCGGCCTGTGAGGTCTCTCCTCCCGCTCCCCACATAAGAATGCAGGATGTGGCTAGGCCAAAAAGGAACACCCACGGAGCCATAGGTAGGGGAGTCATACTACTATAGTCTCACAGGAGGCTGGATTCACATGACGTGCGACCTGCTGTCCACTTTTCTGCCAACTGACCGACTCTCCTCGACTACACTGTGCAATCCACGCTTGCCAGCCCAGCCACCATCTGCTTGCTAGCCCCCATTTTTTCTGCTAGCGTAGCCACAGCAGTTATATTAGTGGCCAATAGCTCACTGGTTACAGCTGACGGCCAACTAGTCACAGCTGATGGCCATCCAATCACAGTTGATGGCCATTTACTACCTGAGCCAGCACCTTTCTATGAGAGCCTGGAAACTGCTCTCTGGGGCTCTGTCCCTACACTCACACTTTCTTTATCTTTTATGACATTAATATTTTAAAGGTGAGTATAGGCCAGTTATTTTGTAAAATGTCCCACAGTTTGGGTTTCCGATTGTTTCCTTATAATTAGATTCAGGTTATTAATTTTGGGCAGTCATATTACAGAAGTGAAGTTGCAACATATATACCGGTTGGTGTCTATGGTCCTCTTCATGTGGATAGTAACTTTGATCACTACATGGTATCTGCAAAATTTCTCCACTCTAAAGCTATCATTTTTTCCTTTGAAATTAATATGTGTTTTTTGTGGAGTTATTTTGAGACGATGTTGCTGCCAAACCATCAAATTTTCACTTATTAGTTCTAGTATCCAGTGATAATTTTTTTTATTTTTATTTTATGAGTTTCAGGTACACAAGACAAAGCAATACTTAGACGTTTATCATTTATATCCCTCACATTGTGTGAACCCTCCTCCCTCATCCACTATCCCTCTGACATCGCACAGAGCCATGACATTTCCACTGTCTCTATTCCTAATGCTGTAATCTGCTTCCTGTAACCATATACATACATATATATATACATATATATACATAAAATTATAGTTGGCATGCATTATTGTTCAGCTTCAGGTGTACAGAGATCAGGCATCTACATCATCCCTGAGGTGGTCTCCCAAATGGGACACGTGTTCATCGGATACCCTACAAAATCTTTACATTATTGATTACGTTCCCCAAATTAATTTTCAAAATCCCGTGGCCATCTTGTGGTTACTGACTGTTTTCTAAACCCCTCACCTTCCCACTTATCCCCACCCCCCTCCCATCTAGCAACCCTCAGTTTTTCCTCTATGTCTCCAAAACTGTTTCTGATTAGTTCATTCACTTATTCTTTTCTTTAGATTCCGCATATCAGTGAGATCATATGGTATTTGTCTTTCTCTGTCTGACTTATTTCACCTAACATAATGTTCAGTGATAATTTTTGCTTGAAAAAAATTAGTAATCGTTATGGTTGCTGCCAAACGTTTTTTCCCCAGCATTCCTTTTTCCTTTGTTAGTTTGCTTTCCTCTGTAATGATGAGTTTCCCTTTTTACTCATTGACTTTGTTTTTAACCTTTGTAGATGCCTCACTCCGTTGCCAGCTCTGTAAGGCATTTTTTTTTAAAGTCTTTTATAAATAGCATACACAGCATTCTAGTTGTTTTTATTGGCCTACCTTATCTGCTATAATATTGGGAACACATGTCACTCTCCACTTCCCATTTGTTCTTTAGGCAACTCCTACTGAGTTTCCTAATCTTCCCCTGAAGCTCCTATTGACAAGTTACCAGCTACTTTCACCTCCATTTTTCCAGATCCACAGGTTATCTGTCTTTCTCTCTTTACCCTCAGCAACATTAGCTGCAGCTGACTACTATATCCTTTTGGAAACACTTTCTTCCCTTGGCTTATCAGGCACCATCTTCTTCCTTCTCCTGTATTACTCACCTTCAAAGTGTCTTTTGTTGGCTCTCCTCCTGTCTCTCACCTCTAAATTCCCAAGACCTCTAAGCTCCCAAGGGCTGTCCTGGACCACCTTGTCTTCTCCATACACTCTCTCCCTTACCTAATCCTTCTGAGATGACTTTATCTAATTAGACTCCATGTAATCCTATGTATTTAAATACAATTTATTGTCTGATGAATCCTAAAATTGTACTGTAGCCCTGATTTCACCTTGAATTCCAACTGCCCTGTACAGTATGTCCAGTTGGATTTCTAAAAGGTATTTTGTCATGCATGTGGCATGCGGGGTCTCTGGTCCCGCTCCCCACATAAGAACGCAGGATATGGTGAGGCCAAAAAGGAACATCCATGGAGGCATAGACAGGGGAGTCTATCACTATATTCTCGCTGGTGGCTGGGTTGGAGACACAGGAAGCAGGAGCCACACTATCTGCAACCTGCTGTCCATTTCTCTCTGCCAACCAACCTCACTTGCTAGCTGCAACCCACCATGCTAACTGCAAGCCGCTCTTGCTAGCTCAGCCACCATCTTCTTGCTAGCCCCCATTTCCTGCTAGTGTAGCCACGGCAGTTATATTAGTGGCCAATGGCTCACTGTTTACAGCTGACGGCCAACTATCCACAGCTGATGGCCATCCAATCACAGTTGATGGCCATTTGAAAGCCAGCACCTTTCCACGTGAGGGCAAGAGCCTGGAAAATGCACTCCTGATTCTGTCCCCACATATTTCTTCTTAGTTTTGTTTGTTTTCTTCTAAAAGATATTTCAAACTTGACTATAATAGAACTCTTAATTATCTAACCATTTCTCTCCCAGTCATCCCCAACTCAATTAAGGCATCATTTATTTAGTCATTCAAGTCTCGACTTTATGAAGACATCATTCTTGATCATTCTCTCGTCATTACTAGAAAACCCCATGTCCCATTATCTTATCTATTTACAAGTTCTGTGGCTTTACCTCCAAAATATATCTGGTGTCCATACACTTCTCCCCATTTGCACTACTCCTATTTTAGTCAAGATAACCATCATTTCTTGCTTAGAGCATATTGAACAGACTCCTAACTATTCTTCTTGTCACTTGTTTCTTGCCCCTCCGCAACATAGAGTAGCCAGAGTTATCTTAAAAAAAGTTATATCATACCCCTTCTTAAAACCTCCAAGTACTTTAAATTGCACTTAAAATACAATAACAATTCTATTACCATAGACTTCAAAGCTTTATATGGTCTGGCCCTTGCCTATTTTACCAAGTTTTCTTGTATCACCTGTCTTGTGGTCTAGCAACGTTAGTCTTCCTTCTATTTTTCAGTGTGTTACAGTGAAAGATCCATAAAAGAGGGATTTTTATGTGTTGTGTTTTTCCTTTAGTCTATGTCGTTAATCGATGAATCCCAAAACACCTAGGTCAGTGCCTGGCATATCATAACCATTCAATGGAAGAATGAATGAATATGTTCATTCTATGCTCCCCCTGTCCCCATGCCTTACATTTGCCTTTCTCTCAGACTGGAATGGTCTTCAAGATCTTAGCATGGCTGGCTTTTTTTTCATTCAAGTCTCAGCTCAAATGTTGGTATCT
Source organism: Rhinolophus sinicus (assembly GCF_036562045.2). Taxonomy (NCBI): domain Eukaryota; kingdom Metazoa; phylum Chordata; class Mammalia; order Chiroptera; family Rhinolophidae; genus Rhinolophus; species Rhinolophus sinicus. The sequence continues at coordinate 9,737,268 of NC_133765.1, forward strand.
TAGAAAGGACTTCTTTGACACCCTATTTAAATTGCCAGCATTCCCCACTCCATTGCATTTTCCACCTTTATTTTCTTTATAGCACTTATCATCACTGGAATTATCTTATTTACTAATTTTCTTCTGTTGCCTCCACTAGAATGTAAACTCCATGGAAGCAGGGACTTTTTTTTGTTGTTGTTCCCCATTCTATGTTCATTGTTTAGGACAGTGCCTGGACACAGTACATATTCAATAAATACTTGTACACTGAAAAAAGTGAATTTTACTGGGTATATATTTATATGAAATGCAGATTCATGAATCTCACCAGAATTTTTGAATAAAAACGTCTCTGGGATTATGTCTACCTGTAATTTTGTGCACTCTGAAGTCTTAGACCATTTTTTCCAAATCCATAAGGGTAACTTGGGCTCTCCAGTTCAAATTGCCCCATTTCTCAGGGCAAGTTCCCCTTCTGGGTTCCTTGGTATCATTTCTGGTCAGCAGACCTCAGTTGGGACCATGCCAATCTGTCAGAAAGGATGCAATATTGTTAGATCTTAAAATGGGAGAAGTTACCTCAAGAGGACAAGGGATAGAAGAATGAACCTGTCCAACCTCTGGCATTGTTTGTCTACTCACAGCACTAAAAGGGAATAATCGAGTGATACTTTCTTAACCAATATAATCTTTCCTAAGTCATCTGACTTCCATGTATTCGTATACCCAGTGAAAAGTTAAAGTCTCTCACTCTCACTATTAAATGTTAAGGTCTGCCTCTTCCGGCCCCAATTAATGCTTTCTTTTTAATTAAATTCAACAAGTGTTTACTGAATAGCCTTTATTCTAAGTCTAGTGCAGCCTGCACAGGAGTCTGTGTAGGAACAAGACATAATCTATTTACCTACAAGGGAGCTCCCATAAGACTATCCTTTGATTTCTCAACAGGAACTTTGTAGGCCAGAAGGGACTGGCAAGAAACATTCAAAGTGATGAAAAGCAAGGGCCTACAACCAAGATTACCTAACAAAGCTATAATTTGGAAGTGAAGAATAGATAAAGAGCTTCCCAAACAAGAAAAAACTAAAGGGGTTCATCAATACCAAACCAGAATTACAAGGAATTTTAGAAGGACTTCCGTAAGATGAAAAAGATCAAAGATATGAATAATAAAATGGCAATAACTACATATCTATCAACAATTACTTTAAATGTAAATTCATTAAATGCTCCAATCAAAAGGTAGGGTGGTCGAATAGATAAGAAAACAAGACACTTATATATGCTGTCTGTAAGAGACTCACTTCCGACCGAAACATACATACAGACTGAAAATAAAGGGGTGGGAAAAATATTTCATAAAAATGGAAACAAACCAAAAAAGCTGGGGCAGCAAAACTTATATCAGACAAAACAGACTTTAAAACAAAGGATATAACAAGAGATAAAGAAGGACCCAGTAATCCCACTTCTGGGTATTTATCCAAAAAAACCCAAAAGTATACTTCAAGGGGGCATGTGCATCCATATATGTTCGTTGCAGCACTATTTATTTATTTATTGGGGAAGGGGAACAGGACTTTATCGGGGAACAGTGTGTACTTCCAATATTTTTTTTCCAAGTCAAGTTGTTCTTTGAATCTTAACTGTGGAGGGCGCAGCTCAGTTCCAGGTCCAGTTGCAGTTGTTAGTTGCGGGAGTCAAACCGGCAACCTTGTGGTTGAGAGGACGTGCTCCAACAAACTGAGCCATTCGGGAGCTCAGCGGCAGCTCAGCTCAAGGTGCCTGCTCAATCTTAGTTGCAGCATTCTTTACAATGGCCAATATGTGGAGGTGCCTGGGTGTCTGTTGATAGATGAATGGATAAAGAAGAGGTGGTACATGTATATAATGGAATATTGCTTGGCCATGGAAGGGAATGGGTTCTTGTCATTTGCAGCAGTGTGGATGGACCTGGAGGGTATCGTGCTGAGTGAAGTGTGTCAGACAGAGAAAAAGATAGATATACAATGTGATTTTGATTATACGTGGAATCTAAAGAAAAAAACAAACAAACAAAGTAGAAGCAAACTCATAGTTATAGAGATAGAGAACATTTTGATGGTTACCAGACTGGAGGGGGTTGGTAGTGGGTGAAAAAGAGGAAGGGATTAAGAAGTACAAATTGCTTGTTACACAGTAGTCATGGGGATGTAGGGTAGAAAATAAGAAATATAGTCAATAATATTGAATTATTTATGTACGGTGTCAGATGGGTACCAGATATATCTGGGTGATCACTTTGTAAGTTATAAAAGTATAAAATCATTATAAATGTTAATTTGAAACTAATATATGTCAACTGTATTTGAAAAATATTTTTAAAAAGACATGGTCTAGTCATCAAGTTGCTTAGAAGCTAGTACCCTGTCTTGAAGTTTTAAAAACGTAATGTTCTCCCATTTTTTTTCAACTTTGTTTCCAGTTTTTTAAATAAAACAGTAAAGGGTATGTAGTTGAATGAACTTTATGCTCCCCTCCTCCGGTGGGTTTCCCATTCTCCCCTTCTGCTTAGTTGTACTCTCTGTCTTTTCCTTGGTTAGCCAATAGTTTAGTAATTTTATGTTTTATCAATACTTTCTCATTTAATCTTCAAAATGATGTAGCCAGGTAGATTTCATAGATGGGAAAACTGCTCACTGAAGGCCCAAAGGTTCAAGGTCTCTTTGAAATATAGCTACCATTCTTATTAAGGGTGATTAGAGCTCAAGGGTGTCTTGCTCCAAAGCTTGACTTATTTCCATGCACTGGGCTGCCCTTTGAGAATAATTTTAAGGGATGGTAGGATGTGGAAGTCTCAGGTTAAGAAAGGAGTTAAATCACTGATTAACCAGTGTTGAATAATACTCCATGTTCCTGAATCATTTCCTTTTTCAGAATGGTTAAGGGCAGAGGAGACGCAGTGAGGTGTTCCAGGGTTTGCCAAGGACTGAACACACAGAGTCAGCGGGTCAGAGGTGGAAGGTAGCGCCGTCATTCCTAGGAACGATCGGCCCCCAGGGCACATTCCGACGATACTTGAGCCCAAGGCCGGGAAGTGGGTTTCCGCGCAGACCACCGGTCCAGTTGCACGCTTGGCAGGAAGGCCGCTTCAGGACACTGGGTCTCGGGTGTGTGGCGGGCTGCCTCGGAACTCCAACCAGCAGTCCAAACTCTCCACCTGGGGCTCAGGGGCCGGACATTTCCCCGCCCCGGCGCCCGCAGGTCCCTCAGAGCTCAGTCGACCCTGAATCATAAGAGTCGGCTTTTCTGATTGGCTTAGAGTACAAACGCAGGCGAGCGCTGCCTGAGACTCGCTCTTTGATTGGGTTTTAAAGGAACAGCAGAGCACGAAATAAAGAGGCCTTCAGTCATTGGGCCATTGTGCAAATCTCCTTTTGGCTTTTCTGCCGCCTGAATTAGCGTCTCAGGATCTTCGTCATGAGTCTTAAATCTGGGCCTGTCAGTTTGCCCCAGCATTACTTGTCTCTAGGCAGGGCATGGAGTTTACAGAGTTCAACCAATCATATAACGCCGAGATCAGGTTGCCAGGCAGATTATGCTAAGGAAGCCCCGCCTTTTATACTGCTCCCACTCTGCGGCGGGAAGAACCACCTGGAGGTGGCGGGGGGGGTTTGATTTCCATCACCCCTAGGGAGAGAGGATCGGGGACCCGCTGATCTTCCAGCTCCCCTCACCCAACGTCGTGTAAGTACCTAAAGGATTAAGGGAACCGGATAAGGCAGCGTCCAGAGTACCCCATCGGCTGGGAGGGTGTTTCGTCTTTGCTTAGTCCCACCCAAAATGGCGCCAAGCTCTTTCCGCGTCTCAGAGCCCGGCCGGGGCCAACCGACCGCGGACCCGGGTGGGGGGGGAATTGATGGTGGTGGTGGGGGGGAGAAATCCCGGCGGCACCGCCCGATGGTACAGTCCAGCCGGGGCTGGGACGCGGCACCTCACTCGGGGTGGGGGGTCAAACCATCTGCACCTTCTAAGGGGAAAGGGGCAAAAACCCCTAGAGGAGTCGCTCCTGGCATTGCGTTTCGCAATGGCTTCGGCGCCGCTTCGCCCCTGCCTTCGCCGCGCGCAGCCTCCCCCCTGCGACCCCCGAGTGGCTCGCACGCTCCGCCGGCCGCGCGCACCTCTCCTCCCCTGCCTGCGTTGGTTGGGCCGGGACGGCAGTTGGGCGCCCGGCGCGCTCCTGCGGCGGCGGTTGGACGGGCGCTGGGGGTGCGGCGGGCCGTCTTCCCTCGCCCGGGCCGGGGGGCGGCGCGGCTCAGGCCACGGGGCTGTGCGGGCGGCTGGTCCGTGCCACGGAGGGGTCCTTCGGAAGGGGCTCCCTGCTTTGTCTAGTGCGGCCTCGCCGCCATCTGCTATTGATTGCGGGTTCCCCGTCCCCTATTTACAAGTGGGCGTCACCGGGACCCGGGGAGGCCCCGCTCGGAGGGACTTGGGGCTGGCACGTTGGGATCAGTTTTGGTCAACAGTGGCCCGGGGTGAGCTGGGCGGAGGCCGAGGTCAACCTTCGCTCGGTGTCGAGTGCAAAGGCAGGAATCCAAGGGCTTTGGGGAGCGGGGGGACGGCGTTGGAGTTTCCAGCCGATCGTCACCTTTCATTAAGCGGTTGTTAGTCTGTGGCCTGCTACTAGGTTCTCCGTCTCCAGTAAAGTGAATGTGGCGCTGTTGAATTTTTGCGGGCGCGCGTGTTTACCCTGGCTTGGCGGATTTGTTGGATTTCAGTCAACTTGCAATCGATGATTTGTGTATGCTTAAGCACAAATATGGTTGGGGTGCTGTCATCGAGGGTGAAATGTGTGATGAGCCCCACCCAGTCCACCCGTGTCTAATTCGCCTTCGTCTGTTCACATCTTGCCGGGCTCATCACTCCCAAAAGTTCTTTAAATTCGACAGTACTTACTTTTATTAAAAATAAAATCACTCGGGACTGTTTCGTGGCCTCTTTTTCTGACCGGTTCCTTGGTTATCACTTTAACTTTTTGCTGTAAGCTCTTTGACAGGAGGAAGGTATATTATGTATTTGGTATTCTACCCACTCCATCTACGGCATCGCAGTAGTTTCCACGTATAACCATACTTAGACGTTGCTCTAGAATTGAGAAAACGAAAAGGATTGCTTAGGCAAAGCCGGGTTTAGAGCAGTGTTGATTCAATCTGATATATTTAGAAAGTAACTTCTAGATTTACTCTTTTTAATAAATTGAAGTGAAACTGACATAAAACCGAACCATTTTCAAGGGAACAATTTAGTAGCAGATTTACATTTAAAAATTTTGGACCAAGACGTTTCCTCCACCTTCTGAGTCTTATTTATTCCTTGAGCACCCACTCTTGGCTCTGCTCTGTTAGTTTTGTAAGGGTGCTAAAGCGCTCTCTCTAAGCCATGTTTAGTTTAATGTGCATCCTCCACCAGACATCAATGTATGCATCGCATACATATTGTACATGTGAATGTAATTGAGTGTGTATTATAAATAAGGCAAAATTCATGTCTTCAAGGGCCCTGAGTGCTTTTTATTTAGAGATTATGCTGGTATAAGGGATACCATAATCCAATATAATCCTGAATTGATTGACACTACTTCAATTTCCACTTGTCTAAATTTATTTTTTTCTTTCACTTTAAAGAATAATGCAAGGTCGTTGTAGACAACAGAAAATATAGAAACCGTGTAAAAAGAAAAAAATTACCTAAAGTACGACTCCCAGAGATAACCTCTGCTGATATTTTGGTGTGCTTCAAATCTTTTTTATGTGTGTGTATAAAACATTTTTACAAACTTGTCATCATGATACTTTTTTTTTTTTTTTTTATGTCCATAGGTGCCTAATGCCTTCATTGGTAATTGGCCATTTTCAGTGGTTTTCCCCATTACTTGAAGGGGGGCATCGTGAGAGCCTCTGAATGAAAAGCATTACAATATTTTACCTTTTAAATACATAATCTAATGGGATAGGTTTTCTGAGTACAAGCAGATTTAATCAAAGTGTTGAGAAATACTGACCTATAATGTTGATTTCCTTAATTTCACATTTTAAGCACTGGTAATCACATGGTAACTACATAGTTTCATTTGGCAAAAATAGTAAACTATTAAACATCCTGTCACTGCAATGTTTGAATTGTTTAGTTAGAGTTTGTTTTAAAGTTGAAGGCTGATGTCCTATGACCTATTACCACTAAAATACAGTCTTCCCCCACCCCACCTCCTTTCCAAAGAGCATAGACACACCCTGTCTAGCAATTTGTTTTTTCACAAGCAGAATTTATTGACTACTGTTTAAATTTATCATAGGTATTTTAATAGATTAGCAAGTGAGAATTTGGTGTGGTGTCTAGAAAGAGCCAGTGAGTGAAGAAAAAGCAAATGTTTGCTAAACAAAGTCTGCAGAAAGTTTCTGCTTTTGTATGACCTGCCAGCTAAGTATGGTATTGCAAGCGGCAGGAAGGTTGAGAGGGGAGGTTTTCCTGACTTGATTATTTTGGTCATTCTCTGCTGAAGCCTTCCTTTCCCTCTTCTGCCATTATACTGTTGACATGATTTAGTTGAATCACTGCTAAAGTGTATCTGGCCTCTGTCCTTTTACTATCAAAGTTATAAGCCTAGTTTAAGACTTATGTGGAACATTCTGAACTGGTGCCTTTTCAGTTTATCTCCTACAGCTCCTTTTGTGACGTTGATACTGTACTGAAACATTATTTCCATTCCCTTTTCAAAATCCTTCAGTGGCTTCCCATTGCCCATACTTGTGTAGATTTTAAATTTGTTTAAGTTGTGGAAAGCACCTAGAAGTAGGTCTTTTTGGATACATTTGAAATACTTTAGAGAATTGGGGAAAGATAATGGAGAGAGAGGAAGGAGGTTATGGATATTCCCAAATCACAATGATCACTGATTAAAATGTGAAAACAATCATTATGAAATCAATACCATGCAATATTTTAAGAACACCAAACATACAGATTGCTAAAAGATTACTATCTTCGAAGGTAATCTGTCATGGTTTGTTACTCATTTCTTAGTTGAACTCTCATTTCAACATTAGAATATTGGAACTACATACTTCCTTTCTTTACCCATGTCTGTCACTTTCCAGGTCCTACTCTGATTGTAACCCACAGCTTCTTTCCTGCTGTGATCTTTAGAAGGGCTGTCCCTTAGTTCTGTGCTGTCCAGTGTGGTCTATGGAGCACTTGAAATATGCTAGTGTGGTAAATGTGAAGTACACACCAGATTTCGAGATGTAGTATGAAAAAAAAAGCCAGAGTATTTCAATTTCTAAAATATTGATTAGATATTGAAATAATATGTTGCATATACTAGGTTAAATAAAATATATTGCAATTAATTTTTTCTGTTTTTACTTATTGAAAGTGTGGCTACAAGAAGATTTATAATTATGTATGTGGCTTGCGTGACTTCTGTTGAACAGTGCAGGCTTCGACTTAGTCCCGTAGGGATGGGTATTCCCAAGTATGTAGCACTAAGTCCTCATACAGTGTGTTTATCTTTGTTTCTTTAGTTCAACTGATAGATGTGTCTGACTTTTTTTAGTGCTTATATTAACTCCCACAGAAACATTATTCTTTTGAAGAACACCTTAATCTTAAAACGACTTCCAGAGAATTGAGTTTAACTGTTACTGAATTAATATATTCAATTAATCATTTGAACTTAAAATAGTAAAATGACATCTGTTGAGCACATAATCCATTTGAAAAAAAGTTGAGCTAAGCATAAGCAGCTGAATTTTCCCAAACTTGTCTGCAACTTACTGATTTTTATAGTGTACCATTTTTCAAAGATTTAAAGATTTCTGGGAGAAACTTGAAATTGAGAAAATCAAGCTCACATTTTTTTCCTTTTCTTCTGTGATTTAGGAAAAGGCCACAATTGTTTGATTTTAAGTGTGGAACGCTTGGACCAGCTTGTGGGACAACTGTCCTTTTAAACACAATTAAAGAATCATAGCCTACAGATAAAGATCAGATTCTTTTACACCAATATTTGAAAACATTGTCAATTTTGCTATAACTGACCTTTGTAGATGTATTTCCTTTTAATACCCTGTATGGAGGTTTGATATTGTATAGCATTTAACAAAGTGGGGTCTGGGGGTAAAGGAACCTAGATTTACTCAGTTGATCATCTATGATCTTGGATCCATTACTTAACTTCCATAAAGCTTAGTTTCTTTTTTGTGTTCACCACCCAGAGTCAGTTCTCCTTCCATTACTATATATTTGACCCCCTTTACTCTCTTTTACTACCCCCCGCCCCCCAAGCCTTAGTTTCTTTATCAAATCGTTTAACTAGTTTCTTAATTATGAATGAGAATAATAATAGTACAAATCTCATAGACTATGTAGGAGAATGCTTATCACTTACCATAATAGTATAAATGGCTCAATAACAAAGCATATAGCAATTGTGGCTCAGTAACTGTTTACTGATTTGGAACCCTCTGCTTTAGCCAAACTGCTCTTCCCATGGTCCCTACAATATTCTGAGGTGTTCCTTCATGTTTTCACTCCTTCATTTCTCAAATGGAATGTTCCTGTCTGCCCACCAAAATCCTATCTACCCTTCTACAGCAGTGATTGGTAAACTTTTTTGGTAAAGAACCAGGGAGTATTTATCCGAAGAAATCCAAAACACTAATTTGAAAAGATTTATGCACCCTTATGTTCATTGCAGCATTATTTACAATTGCCAAGATACGGAAGCAACCCAAGTGGCTGACAATAGACGATAGGAGAAAGAAGATGTGGTACATATACACAATGAAATATTACTTGGCCATAAAAAAGAATGATATCTTACCATTTGTGATAACATGGTTGGACCTTGAGGGTGTTATGCTAAGTGAAGTAAGTCAGACTGAGAAAGACAAATACCATATGATCTCACTTATATGTGGAACCTAAGAACAAAAGAAGCGAATAAAACAGAAACAGACTCATAGATATAGAGAACAAACTGATGATTGCCAGAGGGGAGGGGCGTTGGGGAGCTGGGTAAGAAAGGTGAATGGATGAAGAAATACAAATTGGTGGTTACAAAATTGTCACGGGGATGTAAAATACAGCATGGAGTGAATAGTGTTGCAATAACTATATATAATGCCAGGTGGGTACTAGACTAATGGGGGGGAAATTACTGCATAAATTATATAAATGTCTAACCACTATGGTGTACACCTGAAACTAATATAAAATAATATTGAATGTCAACTGTAACTTAACAACAACAACAAAAGAACTAGGGAGTAAATTATTGTGGCTTTGCTGGCCATCTGGCTCTTGTCACCTACTCTCCTCCACCCACATATTAGGTTGGTGCAAAAGTAATTGTAGTTTTTGCAGTTATTTTTAACCTTTTAAATCGCAATTACTTTTGTACCAACCTAATAATATGAAAGGATGGCTTTGTTCTAATTAAATTTTATTTATGGACCCTGAAACTTGAAGTGCTATAACTTTCATGTGTCACAAAATACTTTGAGTCTTTTCAACTATTTTATTTCCTTTATTGTTTTTTTCTTTTTAAGCATTTTAAAATGTAAAAACCATTTTTAGGTCACAGGCCATATAAAAGCAGGTGTTGGGCTGCACATGGGCTGTAGTTTGCCAACCCCTGAACTAGAGCTAGTTGAAAGTACATACTCCTTGCTGAGGCCCTGTTGACCATCTCACTTGAAAATGATCCCTTTTGTCTGTAAATATCCTACAAGAATAGTAACATTTACTGAGTGCTTAATTTGTATTGTGTGGCAATTATTTGTGTTTATTTCTTGCTTCCTGAACATACTATAAATTCCTTGAAGCCATGGATATCTTTTAGCCTCCTCATATAGAATGCAGTACAAGAATGCCTTTTACTTATTGGATTCTAAAATGTTTGGAGGACTAATGGATTGAATACAATTATGATATTCAAAGTGATTTCTGAAGTTTTCCATCTTTTTCTTTAAAATTCTTAATTTTGTAGGCAAATCCTACCATTTTCCTAGTGCTGCTTGAAGATTTGGAGGCCAGTCTAAGGGGGTTATTTTCAGTCTTGCTGCAAATCATGATTACAGGGAACCTTATAATGTCCTTCTGCTAGTGGGATAACTGTAATTCCTTTGACTATAGCTTTGTGTTTGACTAACTTTTTAGTGTCCTTTCTAAGGCACCTGTTTATGTTTAATCTGTAATGTGTGACATTGACAGAACAGTGTGGTAACTACTTTACAAAGGAGAAAACGGAGATAGAAGTTTAGTGAGTCATGTGACAGTGGTGGGAACCAAGACTAAGGAGCAAGGTGTCTGGATTTCTCAATCTCAGGCAATGGTGTGTATGTTAGTGAGATTTCAATCTCCTACTCATCATTTATTCATCTTTTCTTCTTTTTCTCTTGAAGTTGACGAATTGAAATTACTCAGGGTTTTACTTACTTTATAATTTGATAACTATGAGGACCTATGACCAGTAGATGTTTAGGATACTTGTTTATATGACTGCAACTTTTCTTAAGTACATTAAATCTGTTGGAGTGACATATGACATAACTACAAAACAGTAACTCTGGAATGAAAACTAAATTATGTAGCAGTAATTGTGCTTGATGAGCTTTGTTTCATTTACAAACTTTAAGAAAGTTTATATTCTTATTTAGATATACTTATCCCAAACTCTAGGTGTCTCATCAAAAATATCTTTTATGCATCGTTTAAAAAATTATCTTTTTTTCAGATTCATGGTTTTCAACAGTCATAAGCTGTAGGAGATGTATTTTAGTCTAACAAAATATGTATAAGACCTTTACAGAAAATATTCTAAAGCTTCATTGAGTGACTTTAAACAAAACCCAAACAAAATAGAGAGACACTGGTTCAAGGATTGGAAGATTCAGTATTGTAAGGTGTCTTATACTGACTTATAGATTTAATGTAATTCCAGCACATTTAAATAAACTAGACAAACTGATACGAAAATTTTTGTCAAGACCCAATAAAAGGCAAGACACTCTTGGAAAAGAGAAAGAAATCGGGAAAACTTCTCTAATAGAGATCAAGAAGAGCTATAATAATTAAGACTGTGTAATATTGGCACCGAGATAGACTAACAGATCAATAGAGCACCATAAGGAGTCCAGAAACAGTTTCACACATATTCATGATTTATGACCCAGGAAGCATGGTAGATGAAAGGCAAAATAATAAAGCTTTTAGAGGTTAATATAGGAGAAGATATTCATGACTTCAGTATAGAGAAGGGTTTCTTAAATAAGATGTTACCTGCACTAATAGAATAATGGGCAAGAGTCTTCAACAAGCACTTCAGAAAAGGAGAAATCTAAATGTCTAATAAACACATAAAAAGGTGTTCAATCTTGTTAATAATCAAGGAAATGCAAATTATAACTACAGTGCCGTGTTACTCTACACCTAAGTAAAGTTGGTTATACCAAATCCTGAAGCTGTTGAGCAATAGGAACATTCATACCTGGCTGGTAGGAATATAAATTGGTCTGACTGCTTTGGAAAGCAGTTTGGCGTTACCTGGAAAGTGAAAAACATGCAGGCTCTAAAGCCCAGCAATTCCACTGTTAGGGAAATGCATAGACATGAGAGAAAAAATATTCGGAGTAATCAGTTTTCCTGATATGAATTGATTCAGTTAATATTTCAGGGCTGCTGTGAAACACACAGATAGCTTTCTTTTTTTTTCACACGATGAATAAATGTTATTTATATTTTCTCTTTCTGCTGAATATTTTAATAAAATCTTCCAATCTGTTCTTAAGTTCCTAAAGAACTGGGTATTTAATAAATCTTAATGTGTTTTTAAAAATTATTAGAATATTTATAATGGCACCCCTCACTATAGCTTTGGAGTTACCTCAGCTCTCTGGCTATTGACTAATTTGCTCAGTTAAATCTGTTTGTGGGTTTGGTAAATTATAACCTTCTCTGGTTCCTTTAAGATCAAGCCTAGCCTTGTGATTGCATCATCTGGTGGGAAATCAAGGGGATAGCAGCGGGTCCAAGCCATGCTTGGATTCTGGTAGCTTTGCCTAGGAGGAAAGCTGTGCATCAGAGAAGGAAAAAGATCCCTGTAATAGAAGGGATTGGGTTCAAATAACAGTTATCAGTGTTATGACCTTGGACAAATAACAATTTTTGGTTGTGAGAATTAAGTGAGATTGAGTATTTAAATACTCAAGGCATCTTAGTATTTAAGTATTTAAATCTTAGATATTTGAAGACATACTGAGAATTTAAATACGCAGGACAATTCACAATGCCTGGCATGTGATAGGTGCTCAGTAAATGGTAACAGCTATAATTATCACTATTCTACTAGTTTCTTAAGTAACATTGAATTTCCACAGTATGCATTTTCAATCAGATAAACTATGATTTATGCTGATTTTTAAAATAAAGAGCATCTGTTAGGGGAGTCTAGTTTTGTGGTCTCATTTAATTCCTTTACTGGATTTGCAAATGTGCCCAACATGTTGTGGTCTACATCTGAATGAAATGGTCAGGCAAGTGTTTGCAGAGGGATGGCTGAGATTTCTAAACAGGAACATGATGCCACTATTTTGTCTCTGCTTATGGAAATAAATGCTAATCACATAATTTTAAAATTCTATCAATATTAAGTTGAAATATACATATTTTCTAGTGAAATATATCAGTTGAGAGAACCTTTGTCTACAGTTAAGAGATACTTATTCCCAAATCAATTGTTTAATAATAAAAATGTATTAAAAAGTCTTTTAATTGGAAAGTAGACTTTTCTGGATAAGATACCCTTATGACCAAATACTTAGCCTGTGGTGATCATACTTTAGTTATTAACATTTGTGGTAAAACATTCTCTACCATTGTACTGTAACAAACAACCCACTCTGTCTTAACACTGAGCCTGGGAATTAGGTAAGATAGTTGCTATTATTCCAGGTTAAGATAAAGAACTTTTACTTGCCTTCACATCCAATATTTTCCTACTGCTCTGTACTGAGAAAATACTTTAAGAAATTCCTGGCTTGTAGAAGAAGACAACTCTGTATACTAGACCAGTAGATGCTGGGCGACTATAGTAGTTTTATTAAGATGTAGGAGGTAGAATTTAGATTACAAGTCTTAATTATATGCCAGTAAGATAGATTTTTTAATGAAGGCAGTAACAACTGCCTCACTTGTTAATCAAATGCTTGTTTTTGACCATTCTGTGTTTCATATATAACTTTGCAAACAAAGAACTAAGGTTGAGGAATGAAAATTTGAAAATGAACAGAAGGTTAGGCCCACACTAACCTTTTCACAGGGGGAGTGAACTGAATATAAAGGGAATTACTTCAAACCAATATCAATTTGCTGCTTAGTCTTGGGTCAGTGCCATGGTTCTGTCTATTTGAACAAAAGGCTGTATGTTCCAGGAGTTTGAGGTGGAGTGAACACATTGTTACACGGTTTTCTCTTGTATTTTATACAGTGTTAAATTATGAAAACTGTGCTCTAGAATAATTTTCTCTAAGCAATTTTAAGGTTCTTTTTTTCCAGTTAAAACATTTTAAAGCACTTGAATTTATTGAGGAAGTAGTTTATACTTAAGATTACACCTCTTTACATTATCCAGTATTTTATGCTAACAAGTTGGATTTGTGATTGTCAAGTCATAGTTACCACCCAGAACCATCTGTAAGAAAGGCTTTCAGGGCCCCAGGAGACCCACCTGCAAGTCTGCTATTTAGTTACTGCAATTGCTAATTCAACAAAAGAGCTTGAGATATGTGGGCCAGATAGCTATCTGCGTACAGGTGTGCCAGGGCCACAGATTGTACTTGTGCACCTGCCATTTGTCTTGTGAATAAATGCCACTGTTCAAAAAGGTGCTGGAGGGATTGTGCTGAGAGCTATGTAAATCCATTATCCATAGTCAAAAAACAGGGATGCGCAATATGATTTGATGAGTCATTTATATCAATCTTTGAGTCTTTAAATGTTTCTCATAAATCCATATTTACATCCAAAACTTATTTCAAATATTCTTGATAAATGTGTGGAATAGATTTGCATGTTATGCAGCAAAGGGAAGCTGGAAAATGAAATGCCCATGAGAATAATCTGGTTCTCAAGGAAGACCACCACAGTGAACAACCACCCAAGTCTTTTCAGAATTCTAAGACATAAATTACCACAAACATATTAGGGAAACTGGTAAGTTCTTTTTTTTTTTTTTTTTTGAAGAAAGGTGTAAGGCTTCTTGCTAAGTTTTTGTTTAGTAATAAAAATGTCTTTTTTAAGGTGAAAACTTTGGGCACTGAACGTTTGTGTATGAATATCTGTTAATATTGCTAAGTTGAAGTAAGAATTCAGAGCTCTAATCTTTGCAGTTCTTGGCTTTGTTATAAGCAGTCCCTTAGATTACTTCTGGAATGATTTTCCAAAAAGAGTTATTGGCCATGATAAAATATTTTTCGTTCCTTTTTGTGGCAGAGTTAGCTGGATCTGGCTGACATCAGAATCTCCTGGGGAGGTTTATAAACAAAGGTTCCTGCTCTTTTTTCAACCTCTGTAGTTGTTGGAAGCAAAATTTTCAGGGGTGAGACTGCAATTTGTCTTTTTTCCTAGTTCCCCAGGTAATTCTGATGTATCCAGTTCATGAAGTTTGGGAATTGTAATTCTTCAACTTGAAGTCTTTTATAGGCCCATTCTAATTACTGTTTGAGGCTTTTCTCTCTCATAGTTACTAGTCCCTGAACATGTCCTAAATTTCTCTTGCCTCTGGAACTTTCTCAAGTTGTTTTCATCAGAAATGCCTTTACATTTATTATAGTAGCAAATATTGTTCTCTGTCTGTTTCTCTCTCTCTCTCTCTCTCTACACACACACACACACACACACACACACACACCTACATATATAAAGGTTCTTCATGTTTATTGCCAAATTGCTCCTAGAAGGTTTGCATTGATTTAAAAGCCCACCTTTTTAAAAACAGCTTTATCAAGATATAATTCACATACCATGCAATTCAGTCATTTAAACTATACAATTCAGCGGCTTTAACATATTCACAGTTAGGCAACTGTTACCACAATCAATTTTAGAATATTTTCATAACCCAAAAGAAACTCCACATCTCTTTAGCCATCACTCTTTACTTCCTCATTTCATCCCAATCCTTAGGCAGCCACTTATCTACTTTGTATTTCTATTGATTTGCCTATTCTGCAAATTTTATATAAATGGGACCATTCAGTATGTGATTAGGTCCTTTGTGATTATTAGCTTCTTTCACTTAGCAGAACAAAGTTTTCAAGGTTCATTCTTGTTGTCAAGTTTATCAGTATTTCTTTTTTTTTCCCTGAGTAATATTCCATTATATGGATATACCACTATTTATCCATTCATCAGCTGATGGACTTTGGGGTTGTTTCCACTTTATAGCTGTTATGTATAACGCTGCTGTGAAAATTCATGTACAAGTTTTTATGTGAACATATGGTTTTATTTTCCTTGGGTTTGTTATACTTTGGTGACAAATCATTGGGTCATTGTGTAACTATGTTTGGCTTTTTAGAGGAAACATCAGACTGTTTTCCATAGTGTCTGCATCATTTTACATTCTCACCAGCAGTGTGTGAGGCTTCCAGTTTCCTGCATCCTTACCAATACTTGCTATTACCTGTCATTGTATTAGAATTTTGAATGAAATTGAGAAGATTAAAATATACTACAAAAATGAGCATAATAGAAACTAGAATAACATTAACAAAGGCAATTTTGTATGGTTAGTTGACATAGCATAAAGAATGTTGCCTAGTGTTGTGTTTGGAACTCTCCAAACAGTAAAAAAAATATTTTGCTGAAATTGAGGCTACAAAATCTATGTTCAACTATAATTCCGAATCTACAATATCCTGTACATTTTCTTAGCTGGCCTAACCTTTACTCTTAGCGGAGAATTTACAATCTGTATGACTTGAATTTCAAGTATATTCTGTTTACACAATAGCAGATAAAGAACCTGAGGTGCTGCATTCCTTTTAACCCTAGAAATGAACATGAATCGTTAGGGTATATTAAAATTATATTGGCATGGCTGGTTAGCTCAGTTGGTTAGAGCATGGTGCTCTTAATAATGAGTTTGCCGGTTCGATGCCCACGTGGGCCACTGTGAGCTGCGCTCTCCACAACTAGATTGTAACAACTACTTAACTTGGAGCTGATGGGTCCTGGAAAAACACACTTAAATAAATAAACGTTAAAAAAATTATATTAATAACCAGAACAACCACAACAATGAACATTTTCCAGTGTTTTCTTTGTGCCTGTTGTGGGGTTTTATTTCATTTATTTCATAGTTTCTCCTTGTTAGTTCATAGTTCTGCCTGAGGGAGTAGAACTATTATTACTGTTATTCCCATTTTTATAGAGGAGGGAATTAAGGCTTGAGTAGTAAATTAACTTGCCCTTGGTCATGTAGTGAGCAGATAGTGGCTGAAGAGCCTAAAACAGGCCTCTGGTTTTGGAGCTCAGTTGTCTGTCATCCAAATTCATGCAGCAGGACTAGATGTGGGGGGAGAGGAAGTCTGATCCAGTGTAGGCTACTGGAAGGTCATGTTACGGCACCAGGTTTTGCATAAGGGCTTCCCATGGGCCTGTTACACAAGAGAATACTGTTTATGTGAGATGTGTGAGATTTCCAACATTTCTCATTGTCATCCCTGAACCTCTGCCCATCCTGTTAACCAAAGCAGGTTGGAGGCCCCCAGGGAGGAGTGAGATGTCCATTCTAGTCCCAGAACTACCCTACCACTGAGCTTGGCTGTGCTAACTTAAGCCTGCTTTTTGACCACTGTGAGCTCAACTCTGTATATAATGGGGATGGTGATAACTGAATTAATGTTACAGTGTTGTCATGGCATGACACAATCATAGATGGGAAAACTTCAGAAACTATACTGTTATACATCAAAATATACACCTTGAGTTATAATAGCTGGATTTCTTAGATAATTTTATTTTTGTTTTTTTTTTCAGAATTTTTTCTAATACCATATTTGGTTTTCAGTGTATTCATTGCATTTACAAGGACTGTTATTTTTTTAATTACTTATTTTTATTAGTTACAGTTGACATTCAATATTATTTTATATTAGTTTCAGGTGAACAAGGACTGGTTTTGATTTTGATTTTGTGTACCTTGGGAACAGCTGCATTTCATGTACTTTTGCAGTTCTATAGTTGGTGTGAGTTCAAGTTCCCTCAGAATATTCTGATTTGCTAGTTTATAGTACTAGATAATGTCATGTATAATTTACTTTCCTCTCCCTGTATGTGTTTTTTTTCTTTCTTTCCAGCTCATTAAAGCTGTTACAAACATTGATGTCTATATATACCTAATTTCTTAACTGTGGAAGCAGTTGTGTACATCATTCTTATCTATGAGAATTCATCCTAAGAGGGTTTTTGTTAAATAACAAATTCCCTCCTAAGGCAGGAGAAGACTGTACCATACATTCATTCAAGAAAGAGTTGTTGACGGCCTGAGGTGTCAGCCATGGTTCTAGGTGCTGAGGATGACGGTGCCCTCATGCAGTCATTTCGGGGATGGGACAGACAATACAGAAATATATACATCACTTAATTGATGATAAATTCTTTGCAGGGTATTAAAGCAGAGGAATGTGAGGGAGGGTGAACAGGAGAGGCCTACTGAGGAGGTGCACTGATTCTGAGATTTGAGCAAGGAGAAGGTTGTCAGCGCATCCAGGCAGAGCTACTGCAAAAGCCCTAAAGCCTGGAATGTGCTCCAAAGAAATGGAAACTAGGAAAGAGAAGGAGGGTGGGGAGGAGCCTGGCAGTGCAGCCACCAAAGGAGGCTGTGAAGAGGCTGCCAGAGATGGAAGGAAACCAGGGAAGTTTCCTACCAAGAGTTAGGAGATAAAGAGTGAAGAAGGGTATGGATGGTGCGGAGAGGTCAGTAACATGAGAACCTAGGAGTGAGCCTTGGATTTGACAGTAGACATTTTAAAAAGTGCAGTTTCAGGGGAGTGGTGGGGATGAAAGCCCAGTTGGAGTGGGCTGAGGAAGGTCTGTGAGGTGAGGAAGTAGAGACAGACTGTTACAACTCTTGAGAGTTTTTATTGTGTGTGAGAATGAGCAGCCGGTGTGGTAGGTGAGCATGAAAGTGAATTCAAGGGAAAGTTTTGTTTAATGTAAACATTTTATTGAATATGACAAGTTTAGAAAAGTACACACTTTGTTATTTTAATAAATTAATAATAAAATTTAAATAAGTATAGGAGATACTCTGCAGATTTACTGATGTGAATGCTCCAATAGGGAGGGAGAAAGTGGTGATGCAGAAGACTCGGGTGAAGCCCTTGAGGGTACCAGAAGGGCCGGCTCCAGAACCGCTAAGTGGAGAGGTTGGTCTTTGGTAGGACGGGACATTTCCTCCGTTACAATGTATATAGAAGGAATATTTAATCAATTTAATTTCAAAGTTAGGAGAATTAATTTTAATAACAACACAATGTTTTTGCTGGGAAGTCCTAAACTGGAATTCAGGGTCCACCAAGGAAGAGGCTCCTTAGGAAACACCTCAAAATCTCTGTTGTAACCCCTGAAAGATCAAACCCAGGAGCAGACCTAGTCTTCTAGGCTTAGGGAGACTGAAGCAGCCTGGAGTCAGCGTGGTGGGACTGCGTGACTGCCCTCCTGCTGTCTTCCAGAGGAAAGGTAGACCGTGGGGGAAGGTGGTGGGTGCCTCTGGGGGAGGTGCCACGAGGCTTTCAGGCCGCTGTGTTCTATTCTTTGATCTGCATGCATTTACTTTGTGAACATCGCTCAAGTTGGACACTAATGATTTGTATGCTTTTCTGTAGGCCTGCAATGCATTCTGTGGCTTTGAGGTTTGCACCTAAAATCTTGTGAGAGTAAAATCGCCGACTCCTGATAGATTTCTCTTTGAAATTGCCTTCACATTTTACCAGCCAACCAGCTATTCTTTGTAAAAAGAAAAAGGCAGACATCAAGGTTTATCATTCTTTAGAGCTCACACCGAGTGCTGGTTCCTTTTGAACTCTCAAGGATTTTAATGGAGAACGGTCACTCTAAGACCCCCAACAAGTCTCTTAGCTTAGGTTTTTCTTTGTGTGAATGGGGAGACTTCTTTTCAGTGACTTGATGGGGTTCTAATGCATTGCTAACAAACTATCAAATGGGATGGGAGGATCAATCTTTGTTTTTTTGGTACATGAAAAGTTCTTATCTGAACTAGGGGGAAAAAAGCCCACATTTCTTGGGTTGATATGAAGAAAGATTTGCTTGCATGCCTCTTTTGAGGCACAAGAAAGGAGTGCCAAATCCTGACTAGAAAAAAGAACCTTTTTTCACAGAAGAAAACCTTTAGTTGATAGTCTCTGAAGCCCTTTTTGTGCACAAGAAAAGTAGGAGGAATCATTGCCTGGTGTAAAGATTTCAGCATAGGAAGTGGAAGGACAAAGGGACACAAACAAAAGAAGCCCAAGGTTACCATCTCAGACCTGCCTGACACTTCATCCCTTGAATGCTTATGTCATCTTACGTTTTCTAATCTTTTTTTTTTTTTTTTTTTAATCTTAAGTCAATTATCCTCTGGTTACACAGTATCATCTTTGATGATGGCCAGAAACAAATTAGGAAAATTTCTTTAGGTTACATTCTACCTTAGATTGTACAGATAGCTCAGTCTCATATTAAAAATGCTGCTTACTCTGAAATTTATCTGCCATTGTCCAGTTTCTGAAGGTTTTTCTGGGGTTCTTTTTTCCAGTGGCATAAAATTTTATCTGGAGTTTTTCTGCAATCTTGAACATTTCATTGTTTGTTTCATGTCAATATTTATAACAAATGTTAAAAGTGAAGGGCAGCAGAAATACCTGGAAGAACCCATTATTATCACTTTCATTCTTAATCTTTGCCCTTAGACCTCTCTGTTTATGTGGAAATATTCTGAATCCATAATGGCCTAGTTAAAAACACTTTTTAAAAATTTGGAACCTAGTCAGAGGCTTATTGTTATTATTTTAAAAATTTGTTGGAAGCCTGGTTTCCTTGCTTATTTACTTTCCCAGAAACCTTTAGGTCCTTAGGCATATTTCCCCTAAAATTGTTTTTATTTTACTTCCTGAAGGATTTAAAAAATATTTTAGTCCTATTACTACTCCACCTTCACTTGTGGGTTTCCAGTAGCTCTTCAGCTGGGGTCATAAGATGACACACGGAGGGACCTCAGGCTGACCAGACCCACGACTGTGAGCAAGTGACCTCGTCTTTCTCCAGTGTCATTTCCTCCTTTGTAAAATGTACAACGATACTGCATCAGCCCTCTCCCAGGGTTGAGGTGAAGACCAAAAAAAAACAAAACAGTGTCTGTGAGAGCACTGGGATAACCTTGCCAGGTTCAAGTATTGTTGTTACTTTGAACTACTCATTTCCACTTTTACTCAATAATTTGTTGTGAATTTTTAAAATTGAGAAACTTATGTGATGGATTATTTGGACTTCCTTTTCTTAGCAAGAATGGGGAATTTGTGCTAAAATTTGTACAATTTTGTTATTTGTCCATTGCTACTTCCGCTGCCAGTTCCTATTCACCATTTAGCACTAAGTGCAGTATTTTTTTTTCTTTTGTTTTGAGTTATAAAACTATTTGTTCCAGAAATCAGTTGAATGTAAAATCTCTACTTGCCATTTCAAGTGAGTGAACATAATAGAAGCCCTTTATTCTCATTCTACTTGGTCTAATTTTGTAGCTCTCAAATTTAATATAACACTTCAGCCATGCGTTGGTTATCAGATGTTCAAAGAAGAGCACTTGTTTATTATTCTGTACTTTTAAATTTCCTGAATTGTGAGGCTATGTGGTAAAAATATGCATAAAATATGCATTAAACAATTTCATTGGTTCATTGTGGACATTACATTAATTAAACAGGTTGGTAAGTGTTAATTGCTTAGACCACTGTCTAGCATGTGGTAGGCATCCAATACCTGTTAGCTACCCACATATCCTGCCTCTGTGATTGGCCCAGTGCCCAAGGGGCACCATGCCAGAACCAGAGAACTATGGTTGATGGTAGGTTTTGCAGCTAGTGGGATTGTGAGTTTCCCAAACCTTGCATTAAAAATGTGGAGTGAAACCCAAGATGAATCAGGTCAGGAGTCAGACAGAGATCGAGGAAATAAACCCAGAACCAGCGCCTAGAGTTTGTGAGTTAGAAACTGCGAGGTAGGGAAAAAAGTAGCAGTTGAATAGGTCAACAGGGTAGTCTGTGGTGACCGACATTTAACAGGAAAGTGAAATGGACAAGGACCTTCCTTTGTACCTTCCTGTCTCTACCTCTTGCCCCCCAAAGTCTTAGAAGTAAATTATGTGGGTGAGGTATTTGTACCTAAGAAGTGGGAAGAATGAGACTGAGGAGTGACAGGACATTGGCAATAATAGCAATCACTACTATTTATTGTTCACTTCCTATGTGCCAGACACGTTAGTGGGTGGTTTATATGGTAGCTACCCTGCTTCAAGTAAAGAGCTGATTGGCTCTCAGGCATTCCAGGTGGGTGAATGTTAGAGATTAGCTCATTTGACCTGAGCTGAGAGTGATGTCAGGAAGACCACAGGTTCAATTTGGCGGGGCAGAAGGACCAGTGGAGGTCATGATTCATCGTGCATGTGAAGAGTAGGGGCTTCTGTGTGGCCATGGGATTTATTCATGATTATGATGGGAAAGGGACCAGTGAACTCCCACCTTCACCATGGAAGGATAGGCTGGCGATTACTACTGGGGTCATCTATAGCATGTTTAATTTTAATATTTTTTATTGTGGTAAAATATGCATAAAATAAAATTTACCACTTAGCCATTTTTACATGTATAATTCATTGGCCTTAAGTACATTCACAATGCTATACAACCATCACCACTATTCATTTTCAGAACTTTTTCATCATCCTAAACAGATACTCTGTACCCATTGAACAGTAACTCTCCCCAGCCCCTGGTAATCTCTTTTCTACTTCCTGTCAGTATGAATTTGACTACTCTAGGTACCTCATATAAATGGATTTATACAATATTTGTCTTTTTGTATCTGGCTTATTTCACTTAGCATAATATTTTCAAAGTTCATCCATACTGTACCATGTATCAGAATTGCCTTCCCTTTGAAGACAATATTTCATTGTATGTATATACCACATTGTGTTTATCCATACATCTGTTGATGGCTCTTAGGGCATTTTTAAGAGTTGTGTTCTGGGCACTTTATCCAGTGTCCCATTGGTTCTCAAAAGGTCACTGTACTTACCTAGGCAGAGAATGGTGGGAGCCTAACAGGTGTCCCCTCCTTCAAACATGACTGTAACTGCGGAGTTTATTTTATTCAGGACATCTTTCTCATGGGAATAATATTTCAGATTGTTCCATTTGTATTTTTTCTAACATATTTAATAGTTTTTTAAATTTTTCAATTACAGTTGACATACAATATTTTATTAGTTTCAGGTGTACAACATAGTGATAAGACATTTATATAACTTACAAAGTAATCATCCTGATAAATCGAGTACCCATCTGATACCATAGTTATTACAATATTATTGGCTATATTCCTTAGGCTATACTTTATATCCCCATGACTGTTTTGTAACTACCAATTTGTACCTTTTAATCCCTTCCCCCACCTTCACCTATCCCCCCAACTCCGTTACCATCTGACAACCATCAAAATGTTCTCTGTATCTATGTGTTTGTTTCTGTTTTGTTTGTTTATTTCATTTTATAGATTCCACATATAAGTCAAATCATAAGGTATTTGTCTTTCTCTGACTTATTTTACTCTGCATAATACCTTCTGGGTCCATCCATGTTGTTGCAGATGGCAAGATTTCATTCTTTTTTATGGGTGAATAATGTTCCATTGTATATGTATGTACCACTTTTTCTTCATTCATTCATCTATTGATGAACATTTAGGTTGCTTCCATATCTTGGCTATTGTAAATAATGCTGCAATGAGCATACAAGTGCATATGTTTTTTTCAAATTAATATTATGGGTTTCTTTGGATAAATACCTATAAATGGAATTACTGGGTCCTTCTTTGTCTCTTGTTATAGTTTTTGTTTTAAAGTCTATTTTGTCTGATATAAGTATTGCTAGTAGAACTTTTTTGCTGTTTCCATTTCCATGAAATATTTTTTTCCATCCCTTTACCTTCAGTTTGTATGTATCTTTCCATCTGAAGTGAGTGTCTTGTGGCAGCATTATGTAAGGGTCTTGTTTTCTTATCTGTTTAGCCATCCTATGACTTTTGGTTGGAGCATTTAATCCATTTACATTTAAAGTAATTGTTGATAGATACGTAGTTATTGTCATTTTATTATTCATATTTTTTATCTTTTTTCCCCCTGTCTTAAAGAAGTCTCTCTAACATTCCTCATAGTACTGGTTTGGTGGTGATGAACTCCTTTAGCTTTCTCTTGTCTAGGCAGCTCTTTATCTGTCATTCAATTCTAAATGACTGCTTGGTTGGGTAGAGTAATCTTGGTTATAGGTCCTAGCTTTTCATCACTTGGAATATTTCCTGCCACTCCCTTATTGCCTGCAAAGTTTCTGTTGAAAAATCAGCTGACTGTCTATGGGAGCTCCTGCTTTTCTCTTGCTGCTTTTAAGATTCTCTCTTTGTCTTTAATCTTTGGCATTTCAGTTATGATGTGTCTTGTGTGGGCCTCTTTGGGTTCATCTTGTTTGGGCTTTCTGGGCTTGTATAACTATTTCCTTCACCAGGTTAGGGAAGTTTTCCATCATTATTTCTCCAAATAGGTTTTCATTTCCTTTCTCTCTTCTTCTTCTTATGATGTGAGTGTTGGTGTGCTTGATGTTGTCCCAGAGGCCCCTTAAACTATCCTCATTTTTTTTGGATTTTTTTTTTTTCTGTTCTGATTGGGTGTTTTCTACTTACTACCTTATCTTCTAAATTGCTGATTTGATTCTCTGCTTCATCTAATCTACTGTTGATTCCCTCTAATGTATTCTTTATTTTAGTTGTTGTATTCTTTATTTCTGTTTTGTTTTCGATCTTCATTTTTATGTTTCCTATCTCTTTGTTGAAATTCTCCCTGAGATCACTGAGCATCCTTATAACTGAGGTTTGGAACTCTGTGTCTGGTAGATTACTTGTCTCCATTTTGTTTAGTTCTTTTTCTGGAGCTTTGTTCTGTTCTTTTATTTGGGACATGTTTCTTTGCTTCCCCATTTTGGCTGCCTTTGGGTGTGTCATTTGTGCAAGTGGTTGGGTGGTGCTTTGGTGTGGTCTGAAGCTGGCCATTGGTTCTGGGACCTCTTGGGAGGGGCTCTGGTGCAGGCCAAGGTCAGCTGCTGCCTGTGCCCTGCCCAGGGCCACTTGATATGAGCGACAAAGTGATCTGCAGATGGTTGACATTTATTCTGGGCTTGGAGGTGTCTGGGAGAGGCTAAGCTGTGAACTGAGGCTGGCTGCCACCAGTGTCGGGCTTGTGGCTGCTTATCAAGAGTTACAGGGCACACTGAGACAAGATGCTGCTTGTTTGGGATTTGTGAACCTTTGAGAGGTTTTAGGAATGTCCATAGCATGAGCCAAGTCAGGCCGCTTATATGGAGAAGCCACTGGAAATGGCTTGGGTGGGCCTGCAAGTTGAGTGGGGTAGGGTCTCAGGGAATCACCAGGGTGGGGCAAACAGTGTTAGCCAGGTTGATGGAGACTCAGATGTGGGGCCAGACTGTGTGTGTAGGCTGGGTGGGGTGTGGACTCGACAAAGAAATAGTGGTTTCTGCCAGTATTTCTGTCTGGCAGACGGCTGCAACTCCAGCCCTTGTCCTCAAACCAAACAATTCAGTTCCTCCCCTTATGTCCCTGGCACCTTTGAACTGTCCCAGCACTGGAGCTCAGAGCAAGTGAACCTGTCAGTGAGTAAGTCTGTTTATGGTCCCTTTAAGAGGAGCACCTGGGACTCCAGCAGCCCTCTGTCTCACTCAGCCATAGTCTTTGCTGGTTTTTACAGCCAGAAATTATTGGGACTTCTCTTCCTGACACTGGAACTCTGGGTTGGGGAACCTAGTATGGGGCTTGGACCCCTTGCTCCTCAGGGGGACCTCCACAGCCGAGATAGCCCTCCTGATTTTTAACTACTACACATGGGTGTGGTTCCAGCCCGCTCCCCATCTCCCCCTCTCCTTCCAGTCTCTAAGTGGTTTCTTCTGTACGTTCTTAGTTATAATACTTTTCTGTTCAGCTAGACTTCAGGAGATTCTTAGTGATGGTTGTTCTGTAGTTCAGTTAAAATTTTGAGGCGGTCACGGAAGAAGGCGAACACAGCATTTACTCCACCATCTTGACCGGAAGCCCTAGATTGTTCCACTTTCACTTCTGATTCTGACCCAGTTAGAATCAATTCCCAGTTAACTTACCCAGTTAGTACAATCTGATTCATTTTCTCTTATTCTCTCCCTTCTCCCTGTTACTTCTCTCCCTATTGTGCTTGTTTAGTTCCTGCTTTCTTAGACTCCCCCATCTCTATTCTTTTATGTCCTCTTGCCTCATTTCCTCGGAATCTTATTGTTCTCTTCTAGAATACTCTTGCTCTGTTTCTTCACTGTTTTCCTCTCTTCGTTTTCTTATTCCTTCCTCTCTTTCCCATAGTTTCTTCTTGCTCTACCATTTTTAATTTGTGACTCAGAATTGACCCAAATTATTATTTCTTTAATTTAACATATAACATGCTTACCGTAATCTAGACTCTGTTCTAAGTACTTTGCAAATATTAACTCATTTAATCCTCTTTACAGTTCTATGAAGTAGTCCCTATTCTTGTCTCTATATTACAGATGATGACATTGAGTCACAGATTGGTTAGATAATTTGTACAAGGGCCTCTCTTGGTCAGGGGTGGAGCCAGGATTGGAATCCAGGAATGTGGCTCCAACAAACAGGTCCTGACTTACTTCACTCTTTACTGAATGCAGGAATGCAGGTGCCCAGCTCAAGGGCAGAGGGGTGTTGTAGTTCAAGGTCAAATTATACATAAGAAATGCTTGTCCTACCAAGTTCTAAAATGTTTAGAAGTACTATATTCAGAAGTCTCATTTTATATTTTCATAAGAGTCTTTATCTACCTTTTTTCTTATACTAGTTAAACCTGTATTTTTTCAAGTACAATATTAAAAAATCATTTAATCTTAATTATAGAGCTGAAAAGTATTTTGATTAACTTATTTTATAAAAAGGTAACTGATTTGCCTTAATACATTTAGTTTTGTTTTCTAGCTATGTTTAATCATTGACATTGTAACAGATGGTTTCTTAAACTTTCATTTCATCTAAATTAATTTTATTTCAATTAAATTACTAGTAAATAAAGTTTTTATAGTATTCTGAGAATCAAAATATAATGTGTAGCATAACTTTAAAGGACATATACAGTCAAAGTGCCATCACTCAATCTACAATGAACAATTGGAACTTAATTCATGTTTAAGTTGCTCATCCTTCATGGGAAGGTACTTCTTACTTCATTGATTTCCTCAGATCAGTTATATAGGTCTTCATTCATTTGTACCAAGTAGTTTAACTTAATTCATCATTTTTTGATTCAGAGACTTGGAACATTCATATAGAATTGTTAATATGCTTACATTGCTTAATTTTTATCTTTCTTACCTCTGTAAGTTGCCTAATTTGAGTTTTCATATAACATTGGTTTTCTCCTTCATTACTCTGCATCAGACTTTTCTTTGATGTATAGTTTTTATTCTGAGGTTTTATAATCTCATAAGATTTAACTCTGAAATTCCTAAAGTGGATATTTTGTAATGTGCTAATTCATATCTAGAACTTTTGTCTTAGACAAAAAGAAAGAAATGTCCTAAAAAAGTAAAGGAAAGAAAAAATCTATTTTCTTAACAGGGAGAGCATTTTTATTTTAAAAAAAATTGAAAATCTTTGTCTCTTGCTGAGTGACCACCCTTCAAAGGTCTTACACAAGTTTTGTATTCAGCTCACCCTATATAATAAAGTCTTATTTATTTATTTATTTATTTAATTATTTTCCCCTCTTCTTCCACCTCTCCTCTCCCCCTCCTCTTCAAGCCAGTTTCTCAGGCTAGTTGTGTAGGACACAGCTCCCTTGCCCATATGGTATTATGATTGCGCTCCCCCCTGCTGAGGCAATCAGTCGTCAGTCGGCCACTTACAGCAGTTTGTGGCCGCTCACGGCAGCTCTCGCTGGCTGCCGGCCACTCATGGCGGGACACAGTAGCCCATGGCAGCACCCCACGCCTCCGGCTGCTCACAGAAGCCCAGCTCCAGGAGAGCTGTTGTTCACAATCTTAGCTGTAAAGGGTGCAGCTCCCTGGCCCATGTGGGAATCGAACCGGTGACCTTGGCCTTAGGAGCACAGTGCTCCAACCACCGGAACCTCTGGGCCCTATAAAGTCTTAATTCGCTCTTAAGTAGGGGTTACCATTTTTTTTTTTTTTTTTTTTTTTTTTTGTAATTTATTCTGCCTGCTTGCTTTTATTTTGTTAGACTATTGTGATGGCTAGCAATGCTGTGTTCCTTGATTTGGGCTACACAGTTCAAGACTGTTTCTATAACTAGGAAGTTAAGGATAGAAAGCTTCAAGAAATAAAAATAAGACTAAGCTAAACAGCTTTAGGCAAGGTAAGGAATCTCCGGTTCAAGACTCATCTAAATCTTATCCACAACTGATCCAGTGACAGCAGTGTGGTGTAGGGGTGAGAGCTCTGAAGTCTCAGGCCCTCATTTTTGTGCTGTTTTCCATTTGCTGTGTGACTTGAACTGATTCATTGCGTCTTTGTGGTTTTGAGTTTGTCATCTATAAAATAGACATTGCTCTGGTTGAGTGGTTCTCAAACTATCCTCTCCTAAAACACTAGTGTTCTAGAGCTGAACCAAGGTCTTCTTTCATTTAAATAAAAATAAAGGATAGAATTTTCTTATTTTTGAGGTTTTATCCCATGAGATTTCATTAACCCTTTGTTGCTATTGCTGCCAGGCATCTTTGCCAAATGAACAAGTAGCAAAAAATGTTAGTGGAAAGCTTGGGAATATCTAGTTTTGCTTAATTTGATAGTTTTAAGAAAAATTATAAAGTGATGTTGGATGTGATTTTTTTATATAGCTCATGTAATGGATCCACTTATGCTGGAATCATAACCCAGGTCAAGTGTTCTTAGTTGATGGGAAGAGAAATAGTGTCAAATAGTGGCTAACCATCTGGACTCCATGGCCAGATTGCCCAGGCTCGTATTGCCGCTCTGCCTCATATTAGCTCTGTTACCTTGGGCAAGTCACTTAATCTCTCACTTTCTCAATCCCTCACCTGTAAGTGGAGGTAATAATGTACCTACTTCGTAGGTTATTGTGAGGATTAAATGAATCAATACATGTAAAATACTCAGAACATGTCTGGCACATAATAAGTGCTATACAAATGCTAGCAGTTATTATTTTGTGATGTAAAAAATGTCTTAATAGGTTGGAGGGAGGATGAAGAAGGTAAAGGGGGTCAAATTTATGGTGATGGAAGGAGATTACTTTGGGTGGTGAGCACACAATGGAGTATACAGATGTTGTATTATAAAATTATACATCTGAAACTTATATAATGTTATTAACCAACATTACCTCAATAAATTTAATTTTAAAAACATATTAATATTTCATGGTGCTCAGAAAAGAACACTGACCTCATGGGTCCTGTGTTCTGAACATATTTGAGAACCATAGGCCTGATTTCTCTTGCAGTTCTTAAATTCCATTATTTTATGTCATAGAATTGGGTTCCCCCTGATCTTTCTTCCCCCCTTTTTATAGCTCATTGCTTTAATGAATATGTTTTTTACTCTATACATAGAGAGAAATTACTTTTTTCATTTACCAAGTGGAATCTAATCTTAAATATGATTTCTGAGGGGTTTCCTTTCTGTTTTGTGACATTGTAGGTGCTTTGTATTATGTACATTAATTACAATTGTTATCTATTATTAAATACCTGATATACTTCAGTTCTTTGTCTTTATGCGTGAAGAAACTGAAGCTCAGAGAAAGAAGAAACAAATTGTCAAAAACTGTAAGTGGCATATTCAAGATTTTAAGCCAGGCTGTCTGACTCCAGAGCCTGCTGTAACATAAGTATGGCAAATTCAAGTTCCTATTCCAGTGGCAGTAGTATTTATGGTAACTCATTTACAGCAAGCTCAAGCAGCACTCCTCTAAATGGAGACTAA
Organism: Rhinolophus sinicus; assembly: GCF_036562045.2. Taxonomy (NCBI): domain Eukaryota; kingdom Metazoa; phylum Chordata; class Mammalia; order Chiroptera; family Rhinolophidae; genus Rhinolophus; species Rhinolophus sinicus. The sequence goes on from NC_133765.1 coordinate 9,766,625, forward strand.
TTTCTATATAAGTATTCCTGAAAGATGCTCATTTTATACTTGGATCAGCAAAAGTCACCATATAGCTGTACATACTCATTCTAAGAAAGGTGAAAGAGTAAACAAACAAAATAAGCAATTGCTTGTACATCAGGCCAGAGAGCATCTGGGCCCAGGCACTCCCCATGTGCCGCAGAGGAACCTCCTGTAGGTGCACTTCTGCCCTGGCCCCGAGGGGAGGAAGCTAGCCAGTCTCCTAGTGCTTGGTGTCTGCTCTCCCCTCAGCCTTCTTGTGCTGCCTCTAGGATTCCCCTCTGCTGGCAGCACTGGGTTGGCTGCTGTCTTTCCGCAGTGCAGTGGTGATGGATACAGGCCTGGGCAGTGGGAGCTCAGGGAAATATTAGGGCAAGAACAACGGAAAAATTCCCTCCCTCCACAGCTCCCCCCTTTTGTGGTGACTGATCCCCCTCTGATCTCCCTCCTGAGCCCATCTGCAGCACCCTCTCCAGATTGCCACTCAACCTTCTCCAGTTGCTCACAATTTTTATGTTCATTTTGCAGGTCCATCAGTCTCCCTCTAACTTCGTTCTATGGCATGTCTAGTGTTGGATTTCAGGGAAGGAGCCAGCAATTTATGCTAGTTAGTTTGTAGGAGCCAGAAAAGTCTGGAATGTGGTGTAGTTCTTTCTATTTAAATAATGTATCCGTGGGCTACCAGCCGGGTGGAGCGCAAGGCTCATAATACCAGCATGGGTCAGGGAGCTGTGTCCTACACATCTAGATTGAAACAACGGCTTGAACTGGAGTCTGGGGGAAGGCGGAAAAAAAAATGTTTAACAATAAATAAAAAAATAAATAATGTATCTGGTATATAAGGTATCATACCAGTACAGAAATTTCTGTCGAATTCATCACCTTTCTGAGGTTTGTAATGTACTAATAATCCTATGGAATTTAATCACTATATATAACAACATTTTAAAGTGAACTTTTATTTATAGTTTGACCTGTGATCCCAGGTACATATCTACCTTTGAAGGTGGATTTGGGTCTCTTCTAACACCTCTATGTACAGGTGATAAAACAGGAGCTTTATTATTATTATTATTAGTTTCAGGTGTACAAAACAGCATAGTGATTAGACATTTACACATCTCACAAAGTGACAACCCCAGCAAGTCTACTACCCCTCTGACACCATACATAGCTATTCTAATACCACTTACTATATTACCTGTGCTGTACTTTGCATCCAGTGACTATATATTTTTTTTAATTAGTTGACATTCAGTATTATTTTATATTAATTTCAGGTATACAACACAGTGGTTAGGCATTTATATAATTTATGCAACGATCCCCGGGAGCTTCTTGACAGTAGGTTCTGAGTGGCTTTGGAGTAGGGGCTTCACGCGGCACAGAAGGCCTAGTGAGGGTGGGAACCAGGCTGGTAGATGATGAGGGTGTGTAGCTCTGGGGTAAGCAGCAGGATGGGAAGGGTTCCTACTAGAGGAGGGCAGGCAACTGTGGAGGCTAGGTCCCTAGGACACTCCATTTTCTGGTTCAGAGCCCAGCCTTATTAGTGACCTGGCTGAAAAAGTTGGCATTTGTCTTTCCTTCTTCCTTCCCCTCACTCTTTAGCACTGTCAATCTCACCATGCAGGTGACACCCTGGGGTGAGCTGGGAAGTACGCCATCCAACTCGCCTACTAGATTGGGAGTTCCACGGGAATAGGGTTTTTGCTCACCTTTTTATGTTTTATGTTCACAAAGCGTGAAAAAATTACTACCATTTCTTGAATTTGATCCCAAATGTTACCATGTTTTATTTAATCAAAGGTGTTGATGGTAAGATACACAATTGTTTTATATATCATTACAAAAGAAAAAAGCCTTGCTAATTAAACTCTGATACAAGTGCTTTTTGCCACTTAGAATTTTTATGATAGTATACCTATTGAAAGAGCTCTTTTGGATTTATTATTTAGACATAGATTTTTTTTTTATCATATGACTCTTGTACATACCTGGAAGGGAAAATGTAAGTGAAATAAATTGATTAAGGTATTCCTAAAATTTGTCACTTTCAGAGTCTGACTCTTCAGAATCACTTTTGACTCAGAGTCATGGATTTGTCTCTGTCCCCTCAAGAGTATTGGTGACTCAATGTTTCTTAAAAGGGGCACACTGCTGTCATCAGGAATTTCTTCCAAGCAGCTAGTACCCAGTCCGGGAGTTTTGATCCTGGTGTTTTCTTGCTTGGCCTGTGGCAGGCCAGTCTTCCCACATAGTTCGGTAATAACAGCACATAATGCAGCTCATCTACGTCACTGTCTTTATACCCAGGTCCCATAGGTTTGGTTGTTAAGGTCATTTTTCCAATGATGAATATTTGCTTCCCTAATCAAATCTATGCCCAGCTGCTGCTCCCACGCCTTTCAGTTTTAATGCCAAATTATAGTGTCATCTTTTTTAAGACATTTAAAATGGCAGTTAGACTCAGGGTGTCTAGTGCTGACAGCATACATGACTCAGTGAAGCGAGGACAGAACTAATGAAGGGCTGTGAGCAAGGTCACACAGGAGGAGGCAGTGGCAGCCACTTCCTGACTGATGGCGCCTGCAGGACACCACTGTTGTAAAATAGATCCCTAGTTCAGAAATGTTAAAATGTGAAAACGTGCATTCTAGACAGATCATTAATTCTTACAACTACAATGCTGGGCAGATAATTTAGATTTTCAAATGAGACTGAGATTCAGTTTGTGGCTTACTAATATCACACCCATGAAGTACACAGTAGATTTAGGAGCATAGAACTCAGATTTGTCTGATTCTAAAGCTCATACTTTCAACTATACAATACTATGCAAGAAAAAAAATAACTAGAATAGAAACTTTAAGAAGGCAAGTATTTTTTTTTTTTGACACACTGATGTTTCTTAAGGACCTAGAAAAGTACCTGACACATAGTAAATACTTAATAAGTATTCATTGAATAAAGTCGTAAGAGAGGATAGAAATGCAAGCATGTCCTTCTCTTCCTAGAAGTGAAGTCTTAACATTTTGGACAACGGGTAAAAGGAGGGAAGATGGGTGACCATTTTCTAAACAAGGTGCAGTTTGGTTCTCCGGTTCTTTCAGGGCTATAGAAGAGGCAAAAGTGTGAGGAGTGGAAGGAAGTCTATCGCCAGCTAACAGAGCCTGTCAGCACCTGCCTAGTGGACAGCGCTGCAATGGCTCCTCCTGGTCTCCTACAAATCAAGATCAACAGGGCTCTATAAATTGTGCAGTTAAAACAGGAAAACAAATATGACATACCTTACTATAAAGGAAGTTCATGTATAGGGCATTTATTATTTGATTAATTGTTAGGTTTTAAAAAATTATGAAATGTTTTGAAAATTCTGAAGCTCCTCTGTAAAATATGAAAGTTGATATATTTGAACATTACTATGTGCTAGATCTTGTACCTAGAATTTTTGCATGTATCATGTTAACCCTCACAATAACTACAGGAGGTAATTATTATCTCTGTTTTACATATAGTGATATTGAAAATTTAAATAATTTGGCCAAGGTTATGTAATTAGTGAGCAGTTGAGCCAGTCTGGAAGTCAGGATGTTCAATTCAGATTCTATGGATTGTCTACTTTACTGTTTCTCATGTAAGCTCAAGACTAGGATAGATTTGAGAAACCATTTTATACTCTCCTTTTGCAGATGATGCTAGATTTAAAGTGACTTATTTAGTAGTGGAGTCATGCTTAGAATTCAGTTTTCCTGAGCAGCTTATTAAACAATAAATTATTACAGAATGTCATTGGTGTTTAAAATAGTTTAGTAGATACAGACGCTTAATATATCTTATAACTATCTTGAAGAACAAGAGCTACTAACTGGGTATTCTGTATCTCTGTTGTGGATTCCAGGCATTTTTTGAATTAACGCGTTTTTTTTTCTATCTTGGGCTTCTTTATGTGCTAACAGTATTCTAAAGTTATTAGGGACTGCCATTGTGGGCAGTATTTCACATCCTTGTTGCTAAATTTTACTGACAAACTTTCCTATGTGCAGATGACTGTTCTGTTATTTTGCTCCACATCTGCTAAGTAGTTATTTCCCTTTTATCCTCCTGTATCCTTGCCTTACGTAGTTTACTGGTATTTTATGTCATGCAATGTCCACTTCCTTCCTTTGGGCACATTAGAACAAAGACAAGTCAGTCTGTCCCTTCCCATTTCTGCTTACTTGCTCCCATTTATCCTTCACGTTTCATCTTCTCTGAGAAATCATCCTTGAACACCCTGTCTGGGATTAGGTGTCCTCTTCTCTTTTCCCACTGCACAACGTGATTTCTTTAAACCACTCCATACAGATTATCGAGTACCTACCACATACCAGATCTAGAGTTACTCTCGTGGATAAACACATTCCTTGACATGAAAGAACTTAGAGAAGAGGAGGAAGGTAATTAGACACAAAAATGCAATATGATTGAAAACCTTTTTTTTAAAGCTAATATGTGTTTATTAAATAGCAGGCATTGTGCTAAGCATTTCATATGCATTATTTCATGTCATTCTCTCAATAACCTTATGATCCCCATTTTGCAGAAGAGGAAGAGGAATTTAGGGAACTTCTGTGTTTTGCCCAAGGTCAGTTAAGTCTCAGAATCACTACCCAAATCCAGGTCAGAGCCCAAGCTCTTAACCACCTCTTGTGCTAACTGCTGCCTCCCCACAGAGCACTTTTCCCCATACATCCCCAGAGTCCTCCTGTACTAGGCACAGGGAGATGAGTGCCAGTGTTGGAGTTCAGAAACGAATAACGATTTAACAGTTGCACAACAACTTTAACTGAGTATTTTCCCTGAGACTTCAAAAGAATTCAAGATACAAACATGTATAAAACAGTGTATGTCCAAAGTTATTTATCACTGCATTACTTATAGTAGCAAAAGATTAGAAATAACCTAAATATTTATCAACATGAGATTAAGTAAATTATGATATATTCATACAATGAAATGATGCAGCTGTAATAAAGAATGAGGAAACGGTGTATGGATATGGAACAATGTACAAGGTATGGTATTATGTGGAATACACAAGGTTTAAAAGAGATGCTACTTTGTATATAATCAATAGTATGTTGTTATTTGTGGTTGGAGAGGCAGAGTATAGCTGTTCGTTTTGTTTTTTTATTGGGGAACAGTGTGTTTCTCCAGGGCCCATCAGCTCCAAGTCGTTGTCCTTCAATCTAGTTGTGGAGGGTGCAGCTCAGCTCCAAGTCCAGTTGCCATTTTCAATCTTTAGTTGCAGGGGGCACAGCCCACCATCCCATGTGGGAATTGAACCAGCAACCTTGTTATTGAGAGCTCGCTCTCTAACCAGCTGAGCCATCCAGCCACCCCTCCTCTAACCAGCCGAGCCATCCAGCCACAGAAGCTCAGCGGCAGCTCATTGTCTTCAATCGAGTTGTGGAGGGTGCAGCTCACTGGCCCATGTGGGAATCGAACTGGCAACCCTGTTGTTCAGAGTTCGCGCTCTAACCAACTGAGCCATCTGGCTGCCAGAGAGTATGTATGTTTTTGCTTGGATGTACATAAAATATGTTTGGAAGAATAGACAAGAAACTGATCATATAGGTTGCTTCGGAAGAGTTGCTAAGGGGTTCCACATAGAGAGATTGTCTGCTCTATACCTTTTTGTATCTTTTGGATTTTGAGCCAATTGCATTTACTACCTCTTAAAAAAATATAAATAAAATGAAAATGAAAGCAATAATAAGCCACTTTCTAGGAATTAAAACAAATGCAGAAAGGCATTCTGAGCTGTGTGTGTTTCATTAATACATGAGATAAGCCTGCCTTGATCCTCTTTGCATCCCAATGTCTAGCAGAGTCTGCACTTCTGTGTTTGTGCAGTTCATGAACCAAGTTGAAAAAAAATCTCAAATTCCTGTATGGGAAGGACACAACATCTTTTTTGTGGTATTCCTGCTAAAAATACATCTCCTGAATCTAACCATGAAGCAACAGCAGACTAACTCAAACTGAGGGACATTCTAAAAAATAAATGGTCTGTGCATTTCAAAAATGTCAAGGTCGTGGAAGACTAAGAAAGACTAGGGACTTTCCAGAACAGAGGGGATTAAAGGGACATGATAACTCAGTGCACTTTATGTGATACCAGATTGGATCTAGGGCCCCCTAAAAGTTGTTTCTTTCTCTATAAAGTACATTAATTAGACAATTGACAAATTTTGAATAAGGTCTGTAAATGAGGTAATAGTTTCACTAGTAAGTTCCTAATTTTAATAGTAATACTGTGGTTATGTGATAAAATGTTCCATTTTTAGTAAATAGGCATTTAAGAATTTAATAGTAGAAGGTATTATATTTGTAACTTACTCTCAAATAGTTCAGGTGAAAAGAGAGAGGGGAAGAAAGAGAGAGAGAGAGAGAGAGAAAAGAGAATAATAAAGTAGACATGGTAAAATGTTAACATTTGGGAAATCTGAGTGAAGAAAAACAGGAATTCTTTGTACTATTTTTGCAGCTTTCCAGTCTGAAACCATTTCAAAATAAAATTTAAAAAATGCTTCCCATATGGAACATTTTATAATTTTGTAATACTGAGCCTTTTATGTCCTTTTGAACAAATTTGTGTTTTTCTTCACATAGATCTTTATATTATTGTCGACATTTACTCCTAGGTGTCTTAATAGTTTTGAACCTTTTAAAAAATATATAACAGCTTTGTTGAGGTATAATTTCACGTACTGTACAACTCACCCCGAATATCTTTTTATATCTGCTTAAATAGTGCTGTTATGTAAGGAAGGTATTATTTTTTAAAAAATCAACTTTATTAGGCTAAAATTTGCATATGCTAAAATTCACATATTTTAATTGAATAATGGATTGATGACTTTTGACACATTATTCCCCATGTAGCCACCACCTCACTCCAGAGACAGGATATAGAACATTTCCATTTCTCCAGAAAGTTATCTGATGCCCTTTTGTTTATATGTTCACCTGTTGGTGGACATGGTTGTTTCCAGTACTCTCCGATGAAGAGAAGAGTCGGGTGTGTACAGGATGAGTGTATGTGTGTGGTGGGAGGGCTTTGGGGTGCGGGTGAGGATGGTAGTGTAGAGGTGAAGCATGCAATCTCCTCCATAGTTCCCATGCAGTTAGGACATGGCAGTTCCTATATCCAGAGTTAGGCCCAGACACTGGGTGTTCCAGTACCTATTCTTTCTTTGGACCTTAGTCTGGTTCAGAGGTTGGAGCATGTGTAGTCTTAGAATGTGTTTCTCAGCTTATTTCCATTGTGGGGGCTAAAATTAATACTTTTCCTTCCACCTTCTAAATTCTTCTAGCTGAGCTAGTAAACAAATTAATAGAGACAAATTAACAGGAGGAGAAAATCAAAATTTTAATACATGCACATGGGGAATTCACATAAGAATGAAAATTCCAACGATAGTATATATGGATATATATAATATTTTGGACAAATGGGGAATGGAGGGGGAGGGGGGTCTTAGATTTCAGAAGTGACAATAGGCGATTTACAGGTAGTTGAGGAAGAGGGGACACACAAGGCAGGTAAATTCTGGCTAGGCAACTCAGAAACAATGGGAAACAGGGTATCTAGCTAACAGGTCCCTGCCTGAAGCCTTCCTAGTTACCATACTCAATTCAAACTAGGCTGCTAGGGTGAGCATCCCAAGATTGCCTTCCTGGAATAGGCCTTTCCATCTGAATCTCTTAGGCAGGAAAGGCAGGGTCAAAGATTCTTTTTGAGTCTTTTGTTTCTTAATAACCAGCTTAATTAAAATTAATATCCCAAAAGGCACAACTTTGGTCCCCTTCACCATTAATAATGGGGAAAATTCTGGCTTCATCTTGGCCAGTGGTCTTTATTACCCTTAGTTTAACGGTGTTCTGAGCAGTGGCACCTTTCCTATCTACGTATGCTACTTATATGGGATGTCGGGAGGAGGTGTACCAGGCATGGCTGCCCAGCTGCCCTATTATACAGCAAATCTCACAGGACTTTTAAAATGCCAGCATTTTACCATCATCGAAAGGGAAGATTGATTTCCTTAAAAATGTCTATTTTGGAAAAGAATAAGATTTCAAGATGTAGATATAGTGCATGTTGATGTTTGATAAGGCTTTTGATTTGTTTGCTAATCCCTCCTGTACTGACCAAATGGGAAACAAAGTTTATATTTATATTCACCAAATTGTGGCCCAGAAAATTCAGCCTCCCCCATTGCCATGTTTTCCTCGTTTTGTGACTTTTGTTATTCTACTGTTTATTCGAGGTGGTATAGGAGGTCAGTGCTTAAGCAAGTATGCAAGGGAGGGGGTGGCTGGGGCTGTGCAGCAGTCAGACTTGGGTGTGAAGCCGTCACCTACCTGCATTTCGCATCTGGGAATCTCATTCTCATTAGAACTAAGAGCATCACCTTCTGTGTTTGTAATGAGCGTTACTCATATCTCATGTATGCTTAGAACATAGCAAGCGTGCCATACATTGTATTATTCATACAAATAATTTCTCCATTTTTACCTTTCTGCCCAGGTATGTTATCTTTTACAAAGTATTTTTTTTCCTCTCTTTGTGGTTGAAACTGATTTATTAAAATGATTATTTATTACAATTATTATTAAATAAAACTGATTTATTTCAAGTCTTGGTTCCTTTTGTCTCTTTTCTCAGGCACCTTATAGGGACCTCTATTTGTCCTTCATGAACACTCGCATGGTAGACAGATGACTGTCCACCCCATGCTGCTGTAGGTGCCCCGAACGTGGAACGGTCCCCAGAAAGGATGGATTCCAAAAATGAAAGCCCACACGTGTGGCCTACATCTGCAGAGCAGGAAGAGAATGCTGCACAGGTGAGGAGTGGTCTTTCCCGCTTGGTATTGATAATGGTTTTTGAGTTGGGTACAGTTTGCTGACAGCTAAATAGCAGCTTCTACATACATAGTAATGAGTAGCTGGCAGGGAGCTGACATGCAGAACTGGTAGCTAAGGAACAGGCAGGGTTTCAGCACTTTGAGTGCCCTGTCAGTATGGTCCAGTGTGATTCAGAAGCGCTGAGCTATACCACCCAGAGGCTTCTCTGCCTTTCCCCAACTCATTGTCATAATGTTTCACTCCCCCTTTTTATTTTGTTATTGGTGCTGAAAGTGTGTTTCTTTGATATTGTTCAGTATAGGGTTTTGATTCTCTGTGAGTAATGAAATATAGGTGTATCTATTAAAGTGAGTGGCTTTTTTTTTTCTTTTCAAATTTAGAATGTAAACCTCTAATTGAAAGTTGTCCTGTTGAGTCAATACCCCTGGAGATTAGTCGCTTATTCAAATGCCGCTGTAACGGATGATCTCTGCCTTTCCAATTGCTATCATAACTAGCTACATGCTCTTTTGACTATTCTCAGCAAAGGCAAACGTCTGCATTTTTGGTGTGGATTTGAGTTTTGAGAAGAGTCGGCAGTCATACAGAGGCATGTTTTGTATGCAACCAAAACGTAAAATTTGATTTTTAAGCATTATTTGATTTTTTATTAAATTACATAATCATAATGCTATTATCAAAACCAGGAAGTTAATATTGAAACATTTAAATATACACATTTTATTTAATTTAAGCAATATACTATTATAATAAATAAAATTGATCATCTGGTCTGAACACTTAAGAAAAAAAGTTCCAGAAATCCATCTAGCAGGATAATTGAGAATGCTGTTTTGTTCTCATGGAAACCATTCTGAAGGCCACTTCCATGCAGCTATATATTTTGATGTATTTTGTTTACAAGCAAAAATGTAGTCCATTAAAGAACAGAATAAAGAAAATAGATTACGGCACTCTGCGTGACCAGGGTCCCCATTTATGGGTAACCAGACAGCAGAGCACAGTATCCCTCATTGCACCTCCTCTTCTTAACCTTCTCCCAGCTAGGAATTCTGAGTTAGCAGAAGAGTGAGTAGTGAAGATCAAGTTGAAGAGCTTGGGTAACTCTTGTTTTGAGGAAATGTTTTTTTTTGTTGTTTTTTTTGCTTTTTTTAAGCACTGAAACTAGTCCAAGGTTTTGATGATGGTGAATAAATCTAAAATCACAAAATTATCTTGTAGTACTTTAAAAATGCACAAATATGTTATAAGCCTAATTCCGCCAATATATATACTATATCTTCATGGACAAATCAAATTTATGTGGAAGCTGGACTTAGTATTGAAGTTTGTTTTATTTCTGTAGTGCTTGATTACATTTAGTCTCTAGGTTTCTTTTTGGGGATTAAATTAGTTTATATCATCTTTGGAATCTACTATTCTCCATTGGAGAAAACAGAAATAATAAAGTTAGGTCCAAAGCCGAGACGGTAGAAGAGTAAGGATTCCAACCTACGAGTACCTAACTTCAATATCAGCACATAAATTATTTCTCTCCCAAATGTGTGCTTTGGCCATCTGCTTCTTATACCTTCAATATCAGGCATCGGGCTTTGTGCCAAACTCAAGCCTTCAAGAATTCAAACCTGCAAAGCTGACTGCTCAGAAAGCATTTTAGGAAATTCAGTTTCTGTTTTAGTTCTTGGTAGATAGAACATTACTTACTCTGGTGACAACTGAAATAATTGTCCAGAACCCCCGAAAAGCACTTCATTAGAATTTTCTGTATCTTTACCTGGCTGGCAAAGAATTCTGTTACAGTCTTTGATTTAGCAAACTGCTTAATCTGCCTCCAGTACAGCCTTGGAGTATGAAAAAATTTGTAGGAAATAAAATGACTTCAATATGTCTGCTGAAAGGCACTATTGGTTACAAAGTAGAATTTTTATGATGTTTAAAGCAATTGGCTTTTCAGTAACACTTCCAGGATCAGTTAACCACCCCCATTACTCCCACAAAGAGGTATCTGCACTGGACATATGAGGCAAAGGAATTTAAATCAGCTGCCTAATGTAAGCAGCAAGTCAGTGAGTGACAAGGTTCTTGGATCCTGTCTCTAGCTAACTAATTCACTCAGCATAGATGAGGATGTATCAATCCCTATTCTTCTTTCACTGGGGATATTTTAAGTGTGTACTGTGCTTGGTCTTCCATGCGTCTTTGTGAGATTGTTTTCTGTTCTATGCGAGTGGTTGCTACATACTTGCTGCTTTTTGCCCCAGGTGCACTTTGTTCCAGACGCTGGAACTGTGGCTCAGATCGTCTATACCGATGACCAGGTTCGTCCACCCCAGCAGGTGGTGTACACGGCAGATGGTGCCTCCTACACGTCAGTGGATGGTCCGGAGCATACGCTGGTATACATCCATCCTGTGGAAGCCGCTCAGGCATGTGAAGCCTTATTGTGTATAGTTTGTTTATTAATCAGTTAATTCTTTACTCTCTGCCATTCACTGTGAAGGGCTGGTGAGACAGGAAATATTCAGATAAGATTTGTGCTCTCATGGAGTTTACAGTCAACTTGGCAGGGGAAGGTATGATACATTCATAACAGTTCTTCTCTTCAGTGATCATGGACTATATGATCAACTTGGTACTTTTCCTAAGTATCAAAAGCCAGGCCAAAAATAACATTTAGATCTGTATACCTTAATCAAAGATGCATCAGTGAAAACATATGGGTTATTACAGTTCAATGTGTAAGCAAAAGGTTCTACTAGCTTATCGACTGCTATTTATTAATACTTACTGATTTGTAGGACTGTAATAGAGCAAAGGTAAAACTGGTGTACAATTATAGCTACCTTTATTTTTTTGCCAGTGATTTGGGATATTAGTTTCCAAATGCATGACACAAGTATTCCCCAATATAGAAATGTTAGTTTAGTTTCTCTTGTTAGCACTTTACACTGTACAAAGGACTTTTAAACATCGTAAAAGAATAAGTTTCATACTTTTATAGTAGGATCCTGGTAATAAAATTTTTCAATATTTAATCAAGAGGCTCAAATCACTTCCAAGAAGAAATGGGTCCAAACTAATTAATACCTCTCAAATTGATATGAAGATGAAATTGACAAATAGTCAGATGATAGTTTTGGAATGCCTCTGCTTAGTTTTGGTCCCCCAACTATATTCAAATAAGATCACATAGTTTTTATAGAGAATGTTCTGGGCCCAGCTTTTAATGTATTACTATATTACTAGATGTCTCAATTATAAGAATTTGATACTGGCTGAAATTCTTTTACATTCCTCTGCAATCAAAATTTGACCATAGTTCTTATTCTCACAGGTTTGCTGAGGGTGTGGGCAAATTAAAGTCTTTTAAAAGCTTTAGGGGAAAGAATATTTTTTTGGATTGGAAATTTTCTATGGTGCCCTGGCTAAAATAATTTTGAAGATTTTTCTACTCTAGTTAGCTTTGCTGCATCATGACTAAAATTATTTTGTGTTTATAATGAGATTTTAAAAAAAATTATGATTTTACTGGCTTTTTCCAAAAAAGAACCTATGCAACATTAAATGCAATCTGTTTCCTTCTACTTCTCTTCTGATAATGAGTGTGCATTTTATATTTCAGAGAATTGTAATGCTTGTGTATATAATACTCTTCTGTATGTCTATATATTTCTAGCCATTTTCATCCAGTCACAAGTGTGCTCCTATGATACACAGCATTATGTGTGAATGTATGCACCCTCACTCATGGCATGTCTTTTATATTTCCATGACATGCCTTTTTAATTAGCTGTGACATTCCACCTCAAGAGAGGCTTTACTTAAGAGGAAAATCGTGTAGAATGTTAGCCAATTGAGATGGTTAGCTTATACAATCTCTTTGGAGCCATCTGAATGAAAGGCTTTAGCTAAATGTAAGATTACTATCTTTATCTTCTTTATTAATGAGGATTATTACTAGCTATATGGGAATTAACTCTCCCACGAATTGGTGCTTAGCAGTAGGATAATTTTTCCTGTGTAGGCGGGCTGTCTAAAGATAAGTTTGTTGTTGTTACTGTGTTCTTTTTTTTGTTTTTGTTTTGTCTAGACTCTGTTTACAGACCCAGGCCAGGTAACTTATGTCCAACAGGATGCTACAGCTCAGCAGGTAATGAGTTACATTTTTGCTTCTTTGTTGTTTGGGGATAATACTATGGATTTTACCATTCCCTGGAATGTCCCCAACCCTCTGCTCTGTGCATTCTCTCGATGTCTGTTTCTTATATGTTAGATTAAATTTGATGGCAGCCTTCCTCATTCTAGCTTCTGAAAACTGATATTCTTTTTGGTTATCCTTTAAACATTTCTTTCCTTTCATCCATATTTCTAGTATGTCCTTTTTGACTTTGAGGGACTTCCTCCTTATTTTCCTTCAGGTTGTGAAAGTGATAAAGAAGATGCAGAAGCTAGATATTGTCAGTATTACTCTGAAGGGAATACGAATCCAAATAGTTTCATTTTCATGTTGGCTAGTACGACTTTTTAGCTGTACCACCAAGTGTCATGAGTGATTATCAAATAAATTCTCAATTAGTAAGCACTTTCTACTTTTTAATTTTTTATAGATGATTTGGATACTTCCATTTTAAAATTTGAAAACTATGTAGTAGTTGTATTAATATTACTTATGAAATCTAGAGAATTCTTAGGAGTCTTTGTCATATAAGTTATGGTTAAATTTATTCCTGATTGGTAGTGATCTACAATTTTGTGGGGTCTGTGGACTTGAATGAAAAAGTGTCTTAATCCATTTAGGCTGCTATAACAGAATGCCATATACTAGGTGGCTTATAACAACAGAGATTTATTTCTCACAGTTCTGGAGGCTGGGAAATCCAAGATCAAGGCGCCAGCAGATTCGGTGTCAGTTGAGGGCCCACTTCCTGGTTCATAGACGGCCATCTTCTCACTGTGTCCTCACGTGGCAGAAAGGGTGAGGGAGCTCTCTGGGGTCTCTTCTGTAAGGGCGATAATCCCATTCATAAGGGCTCCACCCTCATGACTTAATCACCTCTCAGAGGCTCCTCCCCAACACCATCTCATTGGGGATTCTGTTTCAACATACAAATTTTGGGGAGACACGAACATTCAATCTATAGCAGAGTTATCATTTTATTTTAATAATTTTGTAATAATTAGGTATATATCCTTGACAAAACAAGTCATGTACAGTTCTGTGAATATTTATTGATTCCATCAAGGAAGTAATGAAAGTTGTAATTAGTTTTTACAACCTGGCAGGAAAAGATAAAATGAAATTCCTTTGACTGTCTTTCGTAGATTAACTCATTCACTCATTTTTTTGAAGTGATGATTTTATTTTTTTTTAAAAAGTTGAAGCAATACTGGAAAAGAGAGGTACATTAAAAACAACGACAACAAAAAAACCAAATAAACAAATTCTTCCCAGAAACATCCTCATTAACTGAGCAGTTGGTAACTATTATTCCAGACATCCTTCTAGACATACAGACAAAGATAAATAAAGGGAAAATGGCACTGACTCCCAAATGCTATTATTCATCTGAATACTTTAAACTTAAATTTACTTGAATTTAGCAGAAGAAAAAGAAATTGAGGTGAAATTGAAAGAGGCAATTTACTATGTTTTCCTAAACTGCACTTTAGCTTCAGTCCCATTCTGTCCTTGGCTCCTGCTGTGGTGACATGGACATCAGCACACTGACACTTCCTCTCACTTTCCTCTTCACTGTTTTGTGTTAGTTGCATTATTATTGTAACTAATATATTTGTGTTCTGTTCAGTAACCAGAGTTAATTTAGAATTGTGCTCCATTCTCTACTGGTATTTAATTTGTAGGAATCTGGAGTCTAATTTTGATTATTTTCCTCAATCCTTTTCTGACTTAATGCCTGTTTGATTCTTCTTTTATCCTTGAAGTTTTATTTGAAGTCTAATGACTTCACCAGTGTATGAATCAGAATTTCCTAGGATAGGGTGTGTCCTTTTGATGTATAAGTTAAAACTTTATTTTAGGAAATTTTTATTTATTGGTCCTTTGAAAATCTTTTTAATTTCATTTTCTATGTTCCCTATTTTAGGAACATCAGTCATGAGAATATTGACTCTTCTTTGTATTTGATATCTAACATGTTCTCTATAATCATTTTTATAGCTATTATTTTCCATGTTAGTTATGTAATTTCCTTTGTGTTCACTACATTTCCTTATGGTGTGTTATTATTTACTTTTTAATTAAATATATAAAAGTGCAATGATATATCAAAACTCCCTATAACCAAAACTCAGATTAAACAATAGAACATTACTCCTAAAAGCCATCCTCAGGCTCCCTCCTAAATACTTTTCCTTCCCTTCTCGTCAAACGTAACTACTGTCCTGCCTGCTAACACCATAGATAAGTTTTCCATGGTTTTGAACTTTATATAAATGGAATTACTTAGTATGGTTTCCTTTTGTCTGGCTTCCTTTGTTCATTGTTAATGCTTGGGAGATTAGTTCATGTTGTTGGGTGTAGCTGTGGGTGTTTTTCGTCTATTTTTATTGCTATATAGTATTCAGTTTTATGAATAAATTACAGTATATTCAGGACTGTGATCCTTCCTCCACTTTGATCTTCTTTGAGAGTGTCTTGGCCCTTTGCTTTTCTACGTACATTTCAGAATCATCCTGGAAGTTTTCACAAAAATCCTGAAGGATTTTCAATGGAATTTCATTGTATTATGTATCAGTATGTAAAGAATTGATATCTTTATAATATTGTGTCTTCCAATCTGTGAACATGATATATCCCTGACTTTAAAATAAAAGTTAAAAAATTGTCTTCTAGGTAGAGGTCTTACACATCTTTCAGTAGATTTATTCCTAGATTTTTGGTGTGTTTTGATATTATAAATAGTATAATTTAAAAATTTTTCATTTTTCCAAATTTTATTTTATTTATTTGTTTTTCCCCCTTCTTCCACCTCCCCCCCCCCCCCCCACACACACACTCCGGGTTCAAGCCGTTGTTTCTCAGTCTAGTTGTGTAGGACACAGCTCCCTGGCCCATGCTGGTATTATGAGACTTGCACTTGCACGCTGAGGCAGTTGGTCGCTAGTTCACAGCAGCCGGCGGCAGCACTCAGCAGCTCACTCCAACCCCCGGCTGCTCATGACAGCCCAGCTCCAAGGAGAACTGTTGTTCACCATCTTAGCTGTAGAGGGCGCAGCTCACTGGCCCATGTGGGAATCGAACTGGCGACCTCAGCGTTAGGAGCACCGCGCTCCAGCCACCTGAGCCCCTGGGCTGGCCCTCAAATTTTATGTTTTATTTTCTTGATAGTCATGTTGTCTATGAATACTGACAGTTTTATTTCTTTCTAATCCTTCCAAATCCTTATATCTTTTCTTTTTCTTTTTTTTTTTCCCTTTTGGCCTGCTGGCTAGGATCACTAAATACATTATTGAATAGATGTGGTGCTAGTAGGTTTCCTTTTTTCCATCCTAGTTCTTAGGGGAAAAACTTTCACTATTAAAAATGTTGTTTAGTGCAGGATTTTTATAACAAAAGTACCCTTTATCAGATTAAGAAAGTTGTCTTTATTTTTAGTTTTTAATATATATTTATTTATTATTAATTGATGTTTATTATTATTCTGGGATGTTGATTTTTTATCAAGTGCTTTTTCTGAATCTGTTGAGATTTTTCTCCTCCTTTCTGTTAATATGGTGAATTACATTAATTGATATTTAAAAATTAAGCCAGCCTTGCATTCTAGAATAAACTCCTCTACTTGCTCCTTTTCATATATGTCTGGATTTGGATATGGTTTGCTACTATTTTGTTTGGGGTTTACATATTTATTTAATAATCCATTGTATTTTTCAGCCACAGTGTTTGATTTTCTTGCTTTTAAAGTAGCTTTCTACAAATATCAAATTATTATGTTATATACCTGAATCTAATATAATATTATGTCAATTATGTCTCAATTAAAAAGAAAAGAACAGAGAAAAGCTTTCAGCTTGATATTTTTCTTTTTCCTTTTAATAGCATCCTGAAAATCTACATCATCATTTTTATTGACTGTATAGTATTCTATTATAGGAATGTACTACTATCTATATTATCCATTGTTTTATATGTAGGCTATTTCCTATTTTTTTTGCTACTACAAAGAACACTGCCATAGATATCATACCAGATTATTTCCTTAGAATAAAGTCTCCAAAGAGAAATGAAAGAGACTCACGGTATTCACATTTAAAATTATTTAAGAACCAAGATTTTTTTTGTGAAAGTGCAAAAAGATACAAATATAAAAATCAAATAAATTAAATAAAACCCAGGATCCCAGATTTGAATTAGAATATCAGTATGAACTTGTGATGTAATTTTCTCTTAAAAAAACACGTTTTCTAGTTCTGGCCACTGGAAAGGTGTAGATACAGTCATCTATGCAGTAGCAATGAGCTGACGTGGTCTCTAAATACAATTTTCCAGTAAAAGGAATCAGGGCTACCTAGAGAAACGGCAGATTCTAGCTCTGGAACAGGAAATGTACAAGATGTGCCTGTAATATTTTATCAGAATGCAAGGAAGCTAGTAACAACTCTGTTCAGTGGTCCTGTGGAAAGAACTACTGATCTAACTTGAGGGGGCCAAAATGGGACAATTTGAGCTGTAAAAAAAAGGAAAATATCTACAATAGATTGAAATACATTAACTATATTTAAAATCCACAAGCTCATACTGATATTAAAAGAAATAACTCATTGGTAATTTTTTGAGGATGGTAGGGGATCACCACATTATTCGTGCAACTGATAAATGACAGAATGCAGCCTTTCTCCCTAAAAGTACTTAGGTAAACAATTACTTGATGAGGGAAGTCTTTTTTTATAGAAACATTCCAACTAATAAATAAAGGGGATGACTGGCTTAGAATATCAGCATTTTTCATCTTCTAATGAAATATGGATCTAGGCAGTGATCATCAACAACAGCCCTAAACTATCAGGAAAAAGCTGATGAGCCACGTTATAATGGATGGATCAACTTAACCCTCTGAATATTGTTAATATCACGAAAAAGGGAGAACCATTCATTATAGACCTCCTGGTGTTGTGTACCTCTTACTGCATTTCACCACACATGAAGCATTCCTCCCAAAAGACTGAACCTGAATCTGAGTCTCTGGATTCCACTACCGGCTTATAGGAAGCATGGTAGACAAAATGGAACAAGTTAAAAGACACACAAGGATGTAATCAGCAAAATCTAGACTGTGGAAAACCGAAGGACAAATGGCCTCGTTTCTTCCACATACAAATTGCAAAGGAAAAGAAAAGGAATGGGAATTTACAGTTAGAGGAGACGTCAGAAACATATCAGTCAAATGCAGTAAGTGGACCTGCATTGTTTAGGTCCTGATTTGAACAAACCAATTATAAAAAAATCATGAGACAACTGGGGAAATCCTAACACAGTTAACTGGATATTTGATGATATTAAGGAATGAATAATTTTTAAGGATGATAATGTATAAATATAAAAGTCCTTTTAGAGATATCTACTGAACTATTTATAGATGAAAATGTATAATGTCTGAGGTTTGCTTCAAAATAATCTAGTGAGGGGGAAAGTAGGTAGGAGAATGAAAAGTGGAAATGAAGCTGGCCATGAGTTGATGATTGTTGAAGTTGAATGATGGGTATGTGCGGTTTATTATGATACTCTGTTTGATACATGTTTTAAATTTGCCATTATAAGTGGGGAAGTTATATTGATAGGAGTTTCTAAATTGCTTTTCGGAAGCCAAAAATATTTCTGTTCCCACCAGCAATATATGAGAATGCCCATTTCCACATTCACTTTCCACACTAGGTATTTGCAGTCTTTTAAAATTTTGCCAATCTGATATGCAAAAATGGTATTTTGTTGTTTTAATATTATGGCATAGTTTTAATTAGAAGTTTTGTTGCCACTTGAGGTTGCACCTCAAAGGGCCCTTCATCTTTTCCAATCTCCAGAAACAATCTGTTTGTTTCATGTTCTGTGCGAAAGGAAAGTTGTAGTCAGATAGCTCTATGAACCCTTACATTACAAGGCCGTGTAACTATTGGCTTCTTTATTATAGTTCCCTTTCATCCAGCATGATTTTTATTTCTGGCTATAACACCTCAGTGATGGTCAGCTTATTCTGTGACTGGATAAATTCTGGATGGAAAATTGGAGTGAGGGTTTAACACAGATGATAAATGCCTCCTCCCCCATCCCCCTTAGCAAAAAGGTTCCTATTTTCAATTGTTTTTAGTGGTGGCAAAATGCACTTGAAGCCTTTTTCATATGTGCATTGCCTCATCCTTAAGAAAGGCACCAGTGCTCTCCAGACCTAGAAGCACAGTCTCCTCTTTGTTTCTGAAAAATGAACATGTGTGATTCCCCACACACTGAGAAGGAAATATGCTGCACTGATAATTGGTCTCAGTAGGAATCCAGAAACATTCTGTTGTGTTTGCTGCTGTCCAGTGTAGCTTCATATTTCACTTCTCAGATGAATTATATCCTGAAATGCTTTATGTATTTGCAGAAATAATTATAGACAGTGATATTAAGTGGGAAAGAGAAAGTGTACCCTAAGTTTAACAAACTCTTTCCTCCTGCCGTGTTTTATTGTGCATGACAAAATGCACAGGATTAAAATATTTTTGTTTCATATTCTTTTCCTCTAAGTGTAATTGACACACGTTGCTCACCACCTTACTGCCTGGCCATTGTTTCCGGAGCCAGTGTGATTACCTTGTGGCTCTGGTATTCAAGGTGTGTGTGATGTTTACCTTCTCTGCTGCCCTCTTTGAATAGATTTAATCCCTTAGGGGCCCTTGTGATGTAGTGGAAAAAGCAGAGCAGAGTCAGATTTGGAATTTTATCTCTGCCACTTAGGAGCTGTGTGGTAATGTTACCTAGCCTCAAAGGAATTTAAAAATATGCCTAGCTCTCAGTAAATGTCAGTTGATTTGAATTATTAATTAAACACATTTGTAATGCATACCTACTGTGCGTTAAGGTATAAGCTATCTAGAAATATATAGTTCTTACTAGAAATGATTGTGATCAACCCTTTTCATCCCTTTTCAACAGTAGTTTGCACGATTCTGGTATGTGTTCAACCTCTGCTGTAACATCAGTCTTTCCAGATAATGGCTGAAGTGTTCAAGCCTTTCTTTGCCACAGTCTTTTAAGGGAGTTCCAGCATGGGGGAGGAAGAGGCTGTTGGTACTCTTCTAATGTCAGCTTTCTCAGCAGTGGTGAAAAGCCAGCAGTAACCTTGCCTAACCAGACTTTCTAGCAGCTTCAGTTGGGGAAAAAAATACATCTCAGCTTCACTGGAATAACTGAATTGCTGAATTCATTCTTTGAGGTTGGTTCTGTAAAGAGATAAAGAATTTATGAGGAGCAGAGGTGGATATATGCTTTGGTTTGTTCAGTGGGTGATAACATTCATCACCAGCATAAAATTTAAGTGCTTAGAATAAAGGATGATACTGAAACTATGCTCTGAGATAACAAGTGGGAACGAAGTAGCTTCTTTGCAGGATCAGGGGAGGACGCAGAGGGGTAACACAGTCGTATTGCCAGAAGTCCCCTGCTCTTTTCCTTATTGAGTCCTCACCTCAGTGGGCATTTTATTCTGTTTTTATTGAAACTGAAGCAGAAGCAGCTCCCAGAATTTTGTCCTCCCATATAAAGCTTCTAAAACGCCCTGAGCTACAGAGATGGAATGTCATATAAAAGTCTGGGCTCCGGGGTTAAATGAATGCATGTTAAAACATGCATATGCTATTTGAGGTAACTGACTTTATCTGCTTTCTGGAGCCTGAGTATTTCAAATGTTGGGCAATGATCTTAAACTGCCGTGGCAGTTAGACTCTGTAAACCCACAATGTTGTTTCATTATAGAGTTTAAGCAGTTCTCAGACTTAGATGTATTATGCAACTGAAAAAAAGATGTTTCTGTGAATAGCAGCAGAGTTCCTATAGATGCCTAAAGGGATTGATGTCATTTCCCAAAGGGCCAAATATATTTTCACAAACCAATCCTTGTTGCATACCTAATGTTCAGTAGTTTGTTAAGGTGTAGAGGAAGCATATGATGCCATCCCCATCCTGCAGAATTTATGATAATAATGATCTATTGCTAAAATTAAGCACTTACTAAATGCCACACACTCTACTACTGGCCTCATATATGTATTGTTTCATTTAGTCCTCATAATAATCTATGAGGTGCAGGTTTGTTACTATGTCTTTTATAGATAAGGAAACTGAGGTTCAGAGAAGTTGATTAACTTATTAACTTGCTAGATAGTGGGGCCAGGATTTTAATCCAAATCTGACTCCAAAGCCCACACTCTGCTTCCCTGAGGTGCAGTTGCAGGGGCAAGATGGACTCACATGAAAATGCACAGTAATTGAAAAGTAGATGGTGTTTGGCAATGGATACAAAGCTCTGGGGGATTGCTAATGTGTGAGATGTCAGCATCAAGATTCTAAAAGATGTTGGCAGACTGGAAGAACAGAACAAGTAATAAAATGAAATTTGCTGGAGATAAACGCAAAATCCTCTCCATTTAAGTAAAAATCAGCTATTTAAGTCCTGAGGAGGAGAAAAATGTTTTAATACCACTCTACGAGAAGGAAAAAAGGATTTTAGTTATCTGCAGATTCAAAAGGGGCCAGCAGTAGAACAGTGGCCATCGTAAGTGCGTAAGTGTGAATGCAAGCTGATGCTGTATTCATAAAGATATGGAATCTGCTGAGGAATAAATGAAGATGACAGAATGATGAGAGGTCTGAAAGTTTGGCCATGTAAGAAATGATTGAATGAATTAGGGGTCTTTGGTCTTGAAATACTTGCAGAGCTGTCTTCATGTGGCAGAAGGGTTAGATATATTCTATCTAGCTTGAGAGGGAAGTCGTAGGTCCCCCATGTATGGAACATACGTGCAAGGAGATCTCGGCTCTGCAGAAACCATCATTGAACTATTCCGAAATGATCGAGCCGCCTTGTAAAGTGATGAAATGCGGAAGCTGAGGCTCAATGATGTTGTAGAGTGGGATTCTATGACTCCAAGTGAGCTCGGAGCAGAGCACAGTCAGGGAGGGCTAACGCAGTCAGAAATGGTTCATGGAGAAACTGGAGCAGGATATTAGGTTTAGAAGGTAGGTGTGGGAAGAGCATTCTCGGTGAGGAAAACCACATATGGGAAGGTAAAGATACAGGGAGCAGGCATTAAAAAAACCTTGCTGTGTTGAATGGGATTGGGATATGGCTTGAGTATGACTAGAGTGCTAACTGGGCAGGAGAAGTAAGGTTGGAGAAAAGGAATTTGGGGTGCTATGTAAGCCATGATGTTTGTTTAGGAGGTGAGAGAGCTCTTTAAGGTACCATTTATTTTCTACCAGTGTATTTGGTTAAGGTAGCATTAACCCAATACATTATCCAAACCTTACCTTATTTGCAAAAGACTAACTTCAGCGTGATGAAACAAATAGGCATCTTTTTCATTCTTACTTAAACACCTTAGCCTCTCTGAAGTGTGTCAAAGGAAAGCTGTTAGCCATTGAATTTTACCAACTGTTTTAGTTTTAAAAGTGAAGTGGTTGAAGATAGGTCAGATCGCTGTCCACACTATGTTGTGGCCTCCCTGGAAAGGCGGGAGGGGCCCCCCTCCACCCCAAATTGAGTTCAGATGTTGAGATTAATGATACTACACATGCACCAAGAGGATATGAAAAGGTTTGTTACTTACATACTTGAAGTCTCTGGGGAGACTGGGCAGGCCTCTCAAGCAGGTTTGAAATGGCTCAAGAGAGCAAGG
The DNA here is from genome assembly GCF_036562045.2 of Rhinolophus sinicus. Taxonomy (NCBI): domain Eukaryota; kingdom Metazoa; phylum Chordata; class Mammalia; order Chiroptera; family Rhinolophidae; genus Rhinolophus; species Rhinolophus sinicus. The sequence continues at coordinate 9,789,440 of NC_133765.1, forward strand.
AAAGGAGACTGGCTCGGGGTTTTGTTGAGGTGAAGTGGTGGGGTCAGCATGAGGGTTCCAGAGCAAACAATCGGGTGCTCTCAGGGTCTGAAACTCCTGCCCGGCGTCAAAGGAGGGATCATCAGCCTGCCCAGATGTCAGGCAGAAACAGCAAAAATGAAGGCAGACTCCTCATTAACAGCCGATAGATGGAAATCATTTCTTCAGGGCCTTGAAGGGTGCTAGTGTGAAGAATATCTGCTACCGCAGCCTTGTATTTCCTGTGTGTACGTGTGTACTAGCTAACTAAAAGTGAATGTGTGTTAACTTGATGGTGAAACTTTGTCCAGGCCTCATTACCCGTGCATAATCAGGTGTTACCTTCAATTGAGAGCGTGGATGGCTCAGACCCTTTGGCCACTCTGCAGAACCCTATGGATAGACTGGAGGCCAAAGAGGAAGACGATGAGGATGAGGATGAGGACACTGAGGAAGATGAGGAGGAAGATGGTGAAGACACAGACCTGGATGACTGGGAACCAGATCCACCTCGGCCCTTCGACCCGCATGACTTATGTAAGTACCAGCTGGTTCTCGTGAGGAAGGGCTTCCTGTGTGCAAACACTGCTGCCCCCTCTGTGGGCATCACTTCACTTCATCCTCACAACAGTGTGTGAGGGAGGCAGATGGTGTCTGGAGAGTTCCGATTTTACTGATGAAGGGACAGAAGCTCAGAAGCTAGGCAGCCTGCAGAGGCTAGGGGTGAGTGGTGGCTCAGGCATCAAGCCTGTCTTCTTAATACCAGAGCGTGGGCTCCCAAACCACTATGATAAGTTTCTCCAGTTCTGGAATAGTCTGCCATTTCAGCTTTAATACGTTGGCTTTGCTGCCTTTACCTCCGTTTATACCTTTTAAAAATGCCTGCTGTAGTTCAGGCACTAGTGCTTTATATTTTTTGACTTGTTTCATGCTCTCCACAGTCTTATGAGATAGGTAGCTTTCCCAAGGTCATGCTCAGTTGTTGCAAGGGTCAGGATTCAAACAGTGGTCTGGCTCCAGGGGGCCCATGGGTCACCATAACACTGCCTCTCTATATTGCTTGCCTGAGGGGTGGGTGGTCCTGCTTCCACCTATCAAATCACTGTTTCTTGCTATCAATTTTCATGCTTCTATGGCAAAGTTCTTACCTCATTTATTTGAATGAACCAGGCTAGTCAGAGTGTTGTGGTCTCACCATATTTGTGAGACCTTCTATGTGGTGGTGGTAAAGCTTTATTTGGTAAAGATTTTTTTTTTTTGGTGGTAAAGCTCATTTGCACTGGGGCCAGTGTTCACCTTCATATCCAGTAGAGAACTTCCTCATTTTGTTTTTTCTTGAATTCATACATTTTTCAAGGCCACTCCTTATTCAAATACACATAGTTACTTTCTCTTATAAACATTAATACAGAGTAGTTTTCCACTATTGGAGAGTTGTAGGAATTGAAAATACCTATTCCTCAAGCCAGATCATCACAAAGCCAGAGTTGGGTAAAATATGATTGGTTAATTAAGCTTGCTAAGTGTTATGAGCATGATCTCTGTGTGGTCCACATTAATACCGGCAGTTAGCTGACAGATGGGTGCTATGGGGAAAGAGGGAGTGAGTGTGGATGCTTAGTGCAAAATGATCACTTAGAAAATGAGCTGAAAATACATGTCCTATCAGGGCTGGGTTAATTGTGTCATCCAGGTGAATGAGGGCTGAGATGTTAAATTCATTCATTTTAGCATTATCTTCATACAGCATACGTTGCAGTCACACTGCATAGTACTCTTTGTTTTTGTTAGACATGCCCAGACACTGAGGCTTCTATAATTTCCTTTGAAAAAACTAGTTAAACAGTATTGTCAGGGTTTTTTTTAACAGCCTTTTTTTTTTTTTTTAAATTGGGGAACAGTGTGTTTCTCCAGGGCCCATCAGCTCCATGTTGTCCTTCAGTCTAGTTGTGGAGGGCGCAGCTCAGCTCCAAGTCCAGTCACCATTTTCAATCATTAGTTGCAGGGGGCGCAGTCCACCATCCGATGCAGGAATTGAACCGGCAACCTTGTTGTTAAGAGCTTGCGTTCTAACCAACTGAACCATCCGGCCACCCCTTTTAACAGCTTTTTAAAAGATATAATTTACACATTATAAACCTCATCTCTCTTGTCTTACCAGATTTGGTAACATTTAGCCTAAAGCTCTTCTTTTTTTCTTTTCAGATATAATTGATTTGTAAATTTAGTGGCCACTATTTGAATTGATATCCAGTGGAGAAATAGGTCACAGCCTGCATGTTATTTTTAGCAGGCATAAGCTAATTCTGCCTGATTTTAGAGGGAAAAAAAGTACAGAATTTTATTGGTCTGTGAAAGCTAATATATTACAATTGAATGGGTACTGTATTGTAGGAGTTAATTGAATTTTGGCCTAAAAATTTAGATTTGGGGATTTTTTAGGTTAGAGCTTTTTTCTTGAGATCAAATCACATGGAGGGATTCAACTTCCAGATTTTTTTTTTTTTTTTTTTTTTTTTTTTGCAGGGTGTGAGGAGTGTAACAATGCGCACTCTTCAGTGTGCCCAAAGCATGGCCCGTTGCACCCCATCCCCAACCGTCCTGTGCTCACCAGAGCAAGAGCCAGCCTCCCCCTGGTCCTGTACATCGACCGGTTCCTCGGAGGTGTGTTCTCCAAAAGGCGCATCCCCAAGCGCACCCAGTTCGGCCCCGTGGAGGGACCCCTTGTCAGGGAGTCCGAGCTGAAAGACTGTTATATTCATCTAAAGGTAATTCACGCTTTATCGTAGTTCACTCTTGTTATTATTTTTGAAGGGGCATGCATTTAGTCTCTTAATTGAACTTCATAGCAGTTGTTTGCTAAGGCATTATATGAATAACTCTGAAAAGTGTATTCTTAGGGGCTATTTTAATCTGCTAGAGCTGCCATAACAAAATACCACAGATGGGCGGATTAAATGACAGTAAATTTTTTTTTAAATTTATTTTTTTAAATTTATTGTGGTGACAATTGTTAGTAAAATTACATAGATTTCAGGTGTACAACTCTGTATTACATCATCTATAAATCCCATTGTGTATTCACCACCCAGAGTCAGTTCTCCTTCCATCACCATATATTTGATCAAATGACAGAAATTTATTTTCTCACAGTTCTGGCAGTTAGAAGGCCAAGATCAAGGTTTTGGCAGGGTTGGTTTCCTCTGAGGCCCCTCTCCTTGTCTTGTAGATGGCCGCCCTCTTGCCGCCTCTGTACTTGGTCATCCCTCTCTGCAAGCATAGCCGGGTGTCTCTGTGTGTCCTAATTTCCACTTTTTATAAGGACAACAATCAGATTGTATTAGGGCCCACTCTAATGACCTCATTTAAACATAATCACCTCTTTAAAAGTCCTAGCTCCAAATCTAGTCACATTCTGAGTTATTGGGAGATTAGGGTATCAACATATGAATTTTTTTGGGGGGGGGATGGGGACACAATTGAGCCCGTAACAGGGGCTTTAACAGCTTTTTCTTTTTTTTTCAAACTGACTGGAACACAGAGAATTATGTAGGCTCATGTAATCTGCCAAGTGCCAATAATGTTTTCACGAAAACCACTTCAATTTTTGAAACAGCTCTGTTCTAGTGAATCTTTTCTTAAAGAATAGTTCACTGTATGTTAAAGTATGTTTATACTGATCTCTATTTTTTACATTCGATGCTTTTACTTCTCTTCAACCCCTTGATGTCTGCCTCTTGGAGAGCCACTCTGGAGAACCAAGAAAGGGCAGTGGGAAGGGAGAATATTTGGGATGTGTGTTTTGAGAAATTAGCTGCTGTCATGGGGAGGTATTCTCTGGTGAATGCTCAAGATCTCCAGGAAAGAGTAGTACTTTGTAGCAAGTTATATAAATGTCTAACCACTATGCTGTATACCTGAAATTAATATAACATTGAATGTTGACTGTAATTTGGAAAAAAAAGAGAATACTTTGTAAAGAGAAATACCTGTCACCAGGCTATACATTATAAATGAATACAATTGAATCCCAAAAGGAAGCAAGTTATAATAAACTGGAGAGTATTTTGCTTGTATTTTCTGGCTTATTTGTAGCATTTTTTGATGTGTTAGTTAATGATGACACATCAACTGAAGCTATACAATCAGGTTAACTTTCAGGTTTTGCCTGGTAATTCTATAGGTGGGTATTTGGAGATCCTTTCCCTTTTACATCTGGCAAGACACAATTCCAGTTCTGTACAAAGGGAAGAATCAGGATATATGGTTAATTTAAAGAGCAATATATTGTGTATTATGACATTAATGCATATCATATTGAAGGTTTTATTTATTTTGTTTTTTGGCATGGCTTTTAACTTTCTCTTTGATTACAGGTTTCTCTTGATAAAGGGGACAGAAAAGACAGGGATTTACATGAAGACCTATGGTTTGAGTTGTCTGATGAGACCCTTTGTAATTGGATGATGTTTGTACGTCCAGCCCAGAATCACCTGGAGCAGAACCTGGTGGCTTACCAATATGGCCACCACGTGTATTACACAACAATAAAGAACGTAGAACCCAAGCAGGAGCTTAAGGTACAGAGCTGGGTCAGTGGGGCCTCTGCTAGGAATCATGCTTGTTTAATGCTTTTCCTACTTTTTTTTCCCCTGAAGTGGGATTCTTACAAAAATGGTCCTTTCCTTGTAATTCTCTTACCTATTGAATGTCTACTATATACTGTATACCTATAATAGTCCCATAATAAAGCAAAATAAAAAATGTATGACTTTTGGGCATATCAAAGGCCTACATGAAGGCATTAGGCCCAGGGGTAAGGTATAGTTGTTATGGGGAACAGACTGGTATGATGGAGTGATGAAAGATGGGGTTATTTACCATGTTTCCCTAAAAATAAGACCTAGCTTTACAATCAGCTCTAATGTGTCTTTTGGAGTAAAAATTAATATAAGACCCAGTCTTATATTTTACTATAATATGAGACCCGGTCTTATATAATATAATATAGATTACTATATATTATTAATATAACATAACATGTATGTTATGTTATAATATAATACATATAACACATAATATAACATATATTATATAATATAAGACCGGGTCTTATATTATGTTATATTATATAAGACCCGGTCTTATTTTACTATAAGACCGGGTCTTATATTAATTTTTGCTCCAAAAGACGAATTAGAGCTGATTGTCTGACTAGGTCTTATTTTTGGGGAAACACGGTAATATGATTTATACACTCTAAAGAAGAATTAGTTGGGAAACAGGAGAGCTTGTAAAATGATATTCACATGTATGGGCAAGATTTCTTTTCTTTTTCTTTTTTTTTTTAAACTTTCATTTATTTTAAACGTGTTTTTCCAGGACCCATCAGCTCCAAGTCAAGTAGTTGTTTCAATCTAGTTGTGGAGGGCACAGTTGTCCATGTGGGGATCAAACCAGCAACCTTGTTGTTAAGAGCACTGTGCTCTAACCAACTGAGCTAACCGGCCGCCCCAAGATTTCTTTTCTTTATCTGAATAATTTATTTAGCCCAAAATGTTTTATGGAAAGACTTCTGATTTCAGGAATTTATTTTTTGTGAATAAGTCTCTGTTGGAATTTGGGTAAATATTAACTCTTGATGATATAATGAAAGTTCTGCTGTGATTCCAAGTGAAGATACCTTTTTTTTTTTTAATGCTATGTTAGGAACATGGCCAAAAGATGGGGTCAACATACAGTAAAACTTCCTGATATAAATGAAAACTAGGAGAGAAGTGATTGTGCCAGTCCAGAGTTGCACAGCGCCTCACTGTGGTCAAAGTGAGAATAAATACCTCTCTAGGGGAAAACAAAGATCTAGACTTTGTTCAAAAGTTTTACAAAACCTGCATCTTTGAAATCATCGACTAGATAATACATAGACCCCCAAGAAAATATGTAAAGGGAGATTTATATCTTGCATCATCTAGCCAAATAAATTATTCACAAGATGATACTGGAGTGAATACTTTTTAACTGTGGAAGGGAGATTACTTTCTCTTTTAAAACAGTAGATAGAACTATATAGAGGGAAAGACAGAAACATTTAAATAAGGATGCAATAGTGCAGTATAATAAACAACCAAAATGACAGATAAAAAGGGAAGCAACAGAACGGGGGAAATATTTGTAATACATGTCAAAAGTTTTAAGTATAAAAACAGAGAGTTGTACATCTCTAATTTCACTACATACAGATGGACAAATTAACAAATGTCTGGAATGGACTTTATTTGGATGAGGAATCAAATAGTAAAGAAATATTTAAAAGTGTTTTCAATATTGATAATTTAAAAACCCTTAACACAACTATGGATTATTATTTTTGTTAATTTAAATTAGCCAAAATAAATGGGTACAGTACAATGAATGTGAGAGTTTTAAAAAATAGGGACATTCATTACAGAATGGGATTATTTTGTAGAATATTTCTGGCAGCATATTGCAAAAATATTCTTGGCTGAGTAAACCCAACCCTCAACAGTTAGTCTGAGGAAATAGTTATAAACAAAGATAAAGCTAGATACATTAGAATTTTGTAATGCCATATCTTACTGTCTCTCAGATAATAATGGCTTTAAGATGCACCATTATTTTATGCACCATTAAGGAAAAAATTGCCACCAGTTAAACTGTATTACAGTGATTTTTGTTCTTGTTGTTTTGTCTTAAATTTTATTGGGGAATATTGGAGAACAGTGTGTTTCTCCAGGACCCATCAGCTCCAAGTCATTGTCCTTCAATCTAGTTGTGGAGGGCGCAGCTCAACTCCAAGTCCAGTTGCTATATTCAATCTTTGGTTGCAGGGGGCACAGCCCACCATCCCATGGGGGAATTGAACTGGTAACCTTGTTGTTGAGAGCTCGCCCTCTAACCAACTGAGCTATCTGGCCGCCCCTCTGGAAGCTCAGCGGCAGCTTGTTGTCATCAATCTAGTTGTGGAGGGCGCAGCTCCGCTCCAAGTCCAGTCGCCGTTTTCAATCTTAGTTGCAGGGGGCACAGCCCACCATCTCATGTGGGAATTGAACCGGCAACCCTGTTATTCAGAGCTCGCGCTCTAACCAACTGAGCCATCTGGCCACCCCTACAGTGATTTTTTGTTTTTTAAATCAATAAAATGGTATTTTATACCCATGTAGGAGCTATTTTAGACTTAGACATAATTTTAAAAATCACATCACACATACAAAAAAAGTTCACATAGGTAAAATAATTTGGTTAAGGTATATTAACTGCTTTTAAAAAAAATCTGACTTTTTTTACTGAATCACTATTTTACTTCATCATGGATGTTTGTGCTTTCCTATATCTGTCATCTTCTGTGCCATCAAGGTGTTGAAAACAGTGCAGTATTTTTAATATAAGTGCTCTGCTATCACCTATGGGATATTTTTCCAAGCCATTACCCTTTCTGCAGGTTTTGACATTGTGCTTTCCTATTGACTGAGCCCATGTATATCATCTTCCTCAATTGTGACACATGTCCTTGAAACTTCAGTGGTTTTTGATCAAGTCAGAAGAAAGTTTCTGACAGTTTGATGTTTGATACCTTAATGAGAGGTCCTGCAGGGTGATCACACCAGCCTTGCATTGCTTTGAAGTTTCTTTTATTTATTCTGAGGGAGACAGCAATTTTTACCCCACTCATTTGCATTGCTCAGCAAGTGTTAACAACTCATGGAGTGCCACAGAGGTACAATACAAAGAGCTTGGCCAGGCTTGTGCAGGAGCAATGAGCAGGCAGTGAGAGCTACATCATGGCAGTGAGTGTAGGATGCCATGGATTATGAGACCCATTCTGATTCTGAGATGTTAAAATATGAAAAATATACATATTGGAATTGATGGAATAAGAATTTATAACAGAAAAATGATAAACCACCTACAAATCCAACCATAGGGTCATGGTTAAGTAAATTATAGAATATTGACTTTGTAGAATATTATCCCACAGTTAAAAATGAAGTCTCTCAAAATAAATATTTTCATATTGTTAAAATAATGTTCCATAACAATTATATATGATTAATTCATATAGTGATTAATATATTGAACTCCCACTAGGTTTCAGACACTAGGAAAAGCTGGGCTAGTTCCCCCATGTTTGGGGAACTAACATTCTACAGGAGAGGTGGGCAGAAAGATGTAAATAAGCAAATATGTTAAGTAGTGGCAAGTGCTATGAAAGAAACAAATGGTGAAAAGAGAGCAAATAACAGGAAAGGGACCAGAATAGATATGACAGATAGGGAAGGCCTTGCTGAAGAGATGATAATTAGGCTGAGAATTGGAATGAGAAGGGGCCAGCAGTGTAGAAGGGGTTAGGAGAGGGGTGAAGGGGAAGAACCCAGCATTTCTTCTGGTGGTGACACAGCAAGGGCAAAAGTTGGGGTGAGAAAGAACTTGGCATGTTTGAGGAACTGACAGCAGACCCTCTTGGTTGAGTGCTACGTAAGGGAGAGTGATGAGAGCTGAGATTGCTTAGCAAAATAGGGCCAGATCATGGAGCCCTTAGGAGACCATAATCAAGCATTGCAGGTTTATTATGAAACAAGAAGCTATTGCTGGCTTTCAAGCATGGGAATCTGATGATGGTGTTTTAAGAAGACCACTTTGGCTCCTGTGTAGAAAATGGATTGGAGAGAGCAAGAGTATAAAAGAGGAGGCTTGTTAGAAGACCAGGCAAGAGCTCATCTTGGCATGCATCTAAGTGGGAGAGACAGAAATGGGGAACATCTGAGCAATCAACAGTTCTTGCTAAAGGATTACAGAGGAAAACTGAGAAATCCAACATACCTTTCAGGTTTCAAGCCTGAACAATTGTGTGCAAGGTAGAGTATTTACTGAGATGGGGAAGGTAAGCAGGGATAGGGGTGTGAGTAGGGGAGCATCTAGAACTCAGTTCTGGGTGTGTTAAGTTCAAGCTGTTTGTGAAACATCCACAGTGTCAGGTAGGCAGTAGAATCTACGTGGAGGGAACAGAGAGAGAGGATCTGGGATGGAGATACCGATTTGGTAGTCTTAGCATTGAGTTGGTTGGAAATGGATATGATCACCTTAGGGAAAAATAAAGAGGCCCTGGATTTGGACTAAGCTTTGAGGAACACCACTATTTTGAAGTTAGGGAGAGGAAGAAGAGCCAGACAAGGAGACTGAGCAGAAGTAGACAGTGGGGAAGGAGGGAGGAAGTGAATGAGGAGGGTGTGGTGGCACTTGAAACAGTCACTGGTGATTCTAGTAAGAGCCCTTTGGTGACCTGGAGGGGTGGAAGCCACTATGATTACAGCTGTGTAAAACCTGTGTTTAGTACAGATAAAAAAAATCAGGAGAGACTACGTTTTATTTAATGAATAGACTATTAATATTATCTCTTGTGAAGTTGTTCTAATAACAAAACAATTTTTTTTAAAGGAAAAAGAAAACATATGTAGTGTGTTATGATAAATGAACTTCCCGACTATCTGCAGACTGGTGTTAAAGGGGTTGGCTCACAGTGTGAATTTTTTTGTTGTTGGCTTGTTTTTCATGGGCTGTGGAAAAACCTGAATTGTTTTATATAAGCAGGAAAAAGATTTACACATTTGAGCATTCAAAGAGCACCTGGTGATGTCCTTTAGTTTTTGATGATATATTTGGTTATTGCAGGTGTGGTATGCTGCATCCTATGCTGAGTTTGTGAACCAGAAAATTCATGACATTTCTGAGGAAGAAAGGAAAGGTGGTTGTACTTTTTTATATTTTATTTTTTCTGTATGAATTCTAAGTTGTACATATTACATCTTTATGCAATCCCTAATTTTTCCATCTCCATATATTTAAGAAGATATTCCAGTAGATTTTTTAGAGCTACACATCGCTAATTCTAGGATCAAATGACAATGACATATTTACATTTCTTTCACGGGTGCTGGAAAATAGTATTTAACATAATGAAAACCTCCAAATACTAAATTAGAACCTACATCAGAGGGTGATCCCTATCGAGACTTAATCATGTCTGAGGACATAGCAAGGCAGGCGTTGACTTTGTTTTTAATGTAAATGTTACTGAAGTATAATCTCCATACGGAATAGAGCACAAATCATAAGTATACAGCTCGATGAATTTTCACAAAGGGAACATACCTGTGTAACCTGAACTCAGGTCAAGACACAGAACATGAATACTACCCCAGAAGTGTCCTTGTGCTTTCTTCCAATTCGTCCTCACTCCCAAGTGTAACGACTCTCCTGACTTCCATACCACAGATACGATATGCTTGTGACTGAACTTTATATGAATAGAATTGGGATATGTACACTTACGGTGGGTGGGAACCTTTTGCTCAACATTATGTTTGTGAGATTCATCCATATGGTTGTATATTATTGTATTTGTTCATTCTCATTGCTATTTGGTATTCTACTGTACGAATGTACCACAATTAAGTTATCTGTTTTATTGTAGATGGAAATTTGTGCTGTACAGTGTAATTCTGATGCCAACTACCTAGAGTTAGGTCACATTTTATAGGTGAAGGGCAGAGTCTTCTACAAGACTCTCCTCACCTCAGACAGTAGCCACCACCTCTGGGGTTCCTATGCCGTCTGCACTTCTGACCAACTAGCCACAAGTTAGGGAGTTCCCACTATGCCCTTAGGTTTGATAATTCACTAGAATGATTCACGAAATTCAGAAAAGTTATCTACTTATGATTATGCATCAGAACCAGCAAAGTGAAGAGACATATAGGACAAGGTTTGGGAGGGTCCCAAATGTGAAGCTTCTATGTCCTTAGGCCATGTCACCTCCCTGGCGTGTGTGATTGATGTATGGTTACCAGCCAGGGAAGCTCACCTGAACTTTGGTTTCCAGAGTTTTTATTGAGGTATCACTACATAGGCTTGACTGATTGAATCTTTGGCCCTGTGATTGAACTTACTCTCCAGTTCCTGCTCCCCTCCCTGGCTGATACCGCTTTGCTTACAGCCCCAGCCCTGTAACCTGATGGTTGGGCTTGCTGGCTCAGCTGACCCCATCGGGAGCCATCTTATTAGTATAAACTCAGGTATAGTCAGAGACCATCATGGATAAATAACAAGGACACTCTTATCACTTGGGAAATTTCAAAGATTTAGAGGTTATTTCTCAGGAACCAGGAACAAAAGTCAGCCATATTCCTATTATATAGCAGGGTTGTTTCCAGTTTGGGGCTGTTTTGAAGGTTGCCATTGTGAACATTTTTATGTGTCTTTTAGTGAACAGATGTGTGTATTCCTGTTGGGTGTACATCTAGAAGTGGAATTGTTGGGTCGTAGGCTATGCATGTAATCAGCTTTAGTAGATACTTCTGAATATTTTGCCAGAGTGATTATATTGGGCATTAATTTTTAAAGTTATTTGTGATAAAATATACCCTCAGATTAGAAGCTTACCTCTGAATCACTAGGTTATCTGAATACAGATTTCCGTTGTAGTTCTTTCTGTTTTTCCAGTGTGGTGAGGTTGTGTGTGTGTGTGTGTGTGTGTGTGTTGTGTGTGTGTGTGTGTGTGTGTGTGTGTGGTGGGTGTTGGGGGTTGGGAGAGGGTAGTATGAGGGTGTTTGTTTCTTTGATGTTTTATATGAATATATCAGAAAATAAGATCCTAAAAACTACTCTCTGTCAAACTTTAGCCTTTTGTTTCACAACAGAACAGTAATGCAAATAGCAGACACTATATGTTTATGAAGTCTGAGTTACACTGAGATTGGAATGGTGAGGATACTGGGCATTTGAGTTTTATTTATCCATTGATCATTAGCCTTTATGATTTCTCTCCTGTGACTGCAGTTCTTCGAGAGCAAGAGAAGAATTGGCCCTGCTATGAATGTAACCGCCGATTTATAAGCTCAGAGCAGTTGCAGCAGCATCTCAATTCTCATGATGAGAAACTGGATGTGTTTAGCAGGTATAATGATGGGGAAGGTTTCACAAACTTAGTTTTTAAAGGTCCAGAGTCATTTCTGTATGGTCTATAAAGTAATGAGTCTTTGTGTGTATGTGTGTGTAGACAGGTAACCAGTAAACTGCTGAGGGAAATTTTTTATTTGTTAATTCCTGCCCCCTCATCCCCATCCTCATCCTTATTTACTATTTATCTCTTTTCCAGCATAACCAATACCCAGTAATAGGAGATCCTTTCACCTTAGTTAAATCTCCCTTAATCAGAGATTCTGAAATATGAATTCTTGAGATAGCATACACCTATGAAATAATCTGCATGTCTGATTTTCCAACTTTTTTCAGTAGTAGAATTCCTTCATCAAACAAAATCATATATTTAATTCTACTATATAAAAAAAACAGATAGATGAGGGAGAATCATATAGGATAGGGTAGGTAGGAGCCAGATCGGGTAGGCTTTATGGGTAATGGTAAGAAATTTGGATTTTATTCTGTGATAAGAAATCTTTAGAGGGTTCTGATCAGGGAGTATTGTGATGTCAATTATATTTTAAAACATCACCCTGTATAAAAATAAAAACATTACTTTAGCTTATATCGGATTAAGAGTGAAGATAGAGAGTGCAGTTAGAAGCTATTTTGACAGTTCAGATGAAGAATGAGGGTGGTTTGGAGTAGGGTTGTACCAATGGGACAGATGTAAGGTTGCCGACTATTATAGGATTTGAAAAGAGAGGAGATGGTATGAAGTGGCATTTAGGAAAGTGGGAAAATAAATGTTCTAGGGAACTACAGTATGATTGCCTGCAATATTAAGAGCTCACTTGAGGTTCATGGTCATGAATTAAAGTGAGGCTACTAGCAAGGCTGTGTCTCATTTTCCAGCTTCATTTCACTGCAAGAGAGCCCGTGCAAAGCAGACAGGGAGTTGGGTTGCACAGTGTTGTGGTTTTGCCAGGCGTATATAACATAGCAAGAGAAATGAAGCAGAAGTGGGAATGGAAATCAAAAGTATATATAAGGGAGTGACTACAGTGAATGACTTTGGAGTTTATGTGTGGAAGAAGGGAGAGAAAACATCATGAGGACATAGGACTGCAAATAGGTGACAGAGGATTAGATTGGAGTTGGTAGTGAAGTGAAAGGATTGTTGAGTCCAGGTGTTACGTAGAGGGAGTGAGCTGGAAAATCAGGAGATAGTGTCAGAGTGGGCGATACATGGGGTTGAGATAATGGGAGTTCTGCACTTACTGAAGATGACAAGTTCTAGGATATAACTATTGGAGTAAATATCTGAGGTGAGTGGAGGACACTGTGAGAGTTAAGTCACTCCCTCCTGAGTATCCCTAAATCTCTGTTCATAGCTCTATTGTAGCACTTTTTATATTCTGCTGTGTTTCCCTGAAAATAAGACCTACCTGGACCATCAGCTCTAATGCATCTTTTGGAGCAAAAATTAATATAAGACTCGATATTACATTACGTTACGTTACGTTATATTATATTATATTATATTATATTATATTATATTATATTTATTATACCGGTCTTACAGTAAAATAAGACTGGGTCTTATATTAATTTTTGCTCCAAAAGACTCATTAGAGCTGATGGTCCAGCTAGGTCTTATTTTCGGGAAAAAATGGTTGTTAGTAACTATTAAAAGAACTTTGAGACAATTAGGAAAATTTGAACTTTGGCGAGATTTAATAACACTGAGCAACTATCAGGTTTTTGTTTTTGTTTATTTTTTAAGGTGAAATAATGGTATTGTGGAGATATATATATTGTATATGTATATATTCCTTATGTTTTACAGATAACATAATAAAATATTTATAGATGAAATGATTTCTGGGATTTATTTCAAAATAATCTAATTGGGTATGTGTGGGAGGAAGTAGTGGGGATATAGATGGAATAAAATTGGCTGTGAGTTGACAGTATTGAAATTAGATAATGGTTATGTTGGCCTCATTATGGTAGTCTCTGCATTTGCCTAGTTTCAGAATTTTCCATAATAAAGAGTCTTCCAAAACTAACTGGAAAATGTATAATTTTTGTTAAATTGTTAAATAGGTGAGTGGAAGAATATAGGATGATCTGATTAATTTTATATGTATCTCACACACATCTTCTAAAAAAGTTTTAATGACACACTTTCTGAATCCCTTTTATTAAGGAATGTTTATGTGTTAGAAATCCATTAAAAAGGATACAATTTATTTAGTATTTACTAGGTATGTTATGGAACAGTTGAATTAGAAATTTGTTCTGACCTTCCAGGAGCTTATAGTAAAAGTGGAAAGTTATTTTGAATCTTAGAAAGCCACATTTCTTGGAAGGAGTCTGAGGTAAGGCAAGGGGAGGGAGAAAGGAATGGAATTTTGTCTCTAGGAACATACTCTAAGGCATAGTGTGTCCTGTTCTGTCTGCGTTTCTCACATCACTTCAGGGATGCGCTCCTGCTTTCTGATTTTTCACTAGCAAACTGGTGTCAGTACTTCGAATTTTTATAGCTCCTTGTTATTCTGAATAATTTAAGACATTGCTTTGAGCTATATAGATAGCAAAGATGAGAAATTTAGAAAGTGTATATTAGTGAAACAGTTGTTTCCATTAGAAAAAACAATCAGGAAATGTAATAAAGTGAGAGGAAATTAAGATTTGGAGCTAATCAAAATAATTGAGGGAAATATTTGTTATAGAGTATTCTGTGATGATGACAATTTATAACCCCATCTCTTGTCCCCAGAACAAGAGGCAGAGGAAGGGGACGAGGCAAGAGGCGATTTGGCCCAGGTCGACGGCCAGGGCGTCCTCCAAAATTTATCCGCTTGGAAATAACCAGTGAAAATGGGGAAAAGTGTGATGATGGGACACAGGTACTGGGGTGGGTGGGAAAGATCTACTTCTTAGACACTCTCTTAGAGGACTTAACAGAACTATTATTGGATTTAAATACAAATATCCTTCAGAGGGTGGCAGTCCTGTCATGTCAATGCTTTGTTGCCTGTTAATTAAAGTATGACTAGAGAAATTAAAAAAAAAAGTATTTTCAAATATTACTTACAACAAAACCTAACTTTGCTGCCCTAAAGATTTGAAATTGTCTGGAGATATTATTGTGGGACTCTGTTTAATTAGTTTAAATAATTAAAATTATAGTGTTCCAGAAGAGTCCTGTCACGGTGTTTTCCTCACGAAGTGAACTGAAATAGCTTATAGTTTTTACATTCTGTGAATAGTTATCTAATTAACTTTCCCAGAAGGAGAATATTTTTTCTGAGTATTGTCTCTAGTCATATAAAAAATAAGCAGCAATACTAAACCTTAACTGACAATCCTAGCGCTAATCTGTCTAGGTAGGGAAATAATTCCTGGTTATTGTAATTTCAGGACTTGCTACATTTTTCCCCCAAGGAGCAGTTTGATGAGGCTGAACCAGCTACTCTGAATGGGCTGGATCAACCAGAACAGACCACTCTCCCAATCCCTCAGCTGCCACAGGAAACTCCTTCTCTGGAGCACGAGCCGGAAACTCACAGCCTACACCTGCAGCCCCAGCCTGAGGAGAGCGTGCTGCCCCCCCAGAGCACTCTGACGGCCGATGACATGCGCAGGGCCAAACGCATCCGAGTAAGTGGAAAGCAGAGCTCCCCCTTCGCTAGGTGCTCACCTTTCTCCAGCCAGCCAGCTTTTCAGGTGCTATGTTTTCTAGCCTATTCACCATACACTTCGAAATCTTGCTTCTAGCTTATCACACCCTCAGCCTCCTTATTTTGGAAGAAAGTATTAACTGTTTCTCAATGTCTTTGTGTCCTGTGGCAGGCTGGAATGGCTGGTCCTAGAGTCGATCCATTTAGTAAGGACACAGATGCTTGGCTTTTGTCATAGTT